>NC_135813.1:60696754-61017675 GCF_964213995.1 Mustelus asterias | reverse complement strand
TACAAGATTCTCAGCCAAACATTTCGCATTAATCACAGGTGACCAAAATAACCATATTGTTGCGAGAATTCCGCCAGTACTAATCGATCCTGAGTGTTACTGGATAACGTAGTAAGAAACATAATCGATGCGCAGAATGTTTGCTTCACTCGGAAATTACGTTCCATTTTCTTCCTATCCAATCGGTTGCTTTGGAATGTCTCGGAATAGGTTGTCAGGTTTTTGAGTATTGTTGTGGACTCGTTCAGCTCTGCTGCTGGTTCTGTGATTGTCAGTGAGTAGTAATACAACAAAACATGGGGATTACTGCCATTTTCATTGATTCATGGGATGTGACCAGAAAGCTAACATTCATTGCACCCCGCCTAATATCCATGGATAAAGTGATAGTGAGCCGCATTCTCAAACCGATGTCGTCCATGTGTCAGAGATGCATCGCAGAGCTCTTAGGGAGAGGGTTAAGAGTTTTTGGCCAAGCGACAGTGAAGGAAAGGCGGTACAGTTCTACTTTGGTATGCTGTGTGGATTGATGGGAATTTACCAACTGGTGGTGCTACCGTGCATCTGCTGCCCGTGTGTTCGTCCAGTGGAAAACATGGCTGGTTTGGAAGCTCTTGTCGGAGTTGCGGCAGGGTGCCTCAGAAATATGCACACTGTAGCCCCTGTGCGTCAGTGAGGGAGGAAAGCAATATAATATATTCGCAGAATCATAGAATGATACATCTTTGCAACATTGTTACAACCTACTTGGTCAATCGCGTCTGCACTGGTTCACAAGGAACAATCTAACATTTATTCATGAGCCTTTCGATTACACATTGTATGTGCGTTTAAGTGTCCATTAATTTGCCACTAACAGCCTTCCCGGCAGTAGGTTCCACATCCCCCAAAACCCTCTGGGTGAAACTATTCCCTTCGAATCTCCGCTAAACCTTCTACTTCTAACGCTAAATCCAAGTGCCGTTCTTATCGACCCGTCAAACATTGGCAAAACTGTTTTCCTATCCATTCTGTCCAGACACCTCTGAATATAATGCCTTCCATTAGATCTCCCTTCAGCCTCGTCTGTTCCAAAGAAATGAACGCTGGCCAATTCAACACTTATAACTAAATATTCCATTTCAGCCGACATCCCTCTCGATCTCCCCTGTACTCGCTCTCATACAATTACATGTTTCCTACGCACCTTTCCAGCAGTTTCAGCATAACCTTCAAGTTCTAACAATCTATACCTCGGCTTATAAATGTAACTGCCTCACATGCCTTCTTTGCTACCATATCCACTTGCTCAGCCGCCTTCGGGATCTGCGGAAATGCATTTTCAGTTCACTCAGTTTCTCTACATTTCTCGGCATTGTCCCATTTATAAAGTGTACTCGCTTGTTTTATTGGCCTTCCTGAAAAATATAGTTCCTCATACTTTTCCGCATTTAATTCCATTTGCCGCTGTTGAACTTATCTGACTAGTCCATTGTTGTCTTCCTGCATTATCCAGCTTTCTTCGTTAGCAAACACATTGTCAAATTTGTATTATCTGACAACAATCATAGAGGCACTCATTGATATACGGACCCTTTACTTCCTGCCTCTGAACCAATTTCGCATCCAACCTGTTCATACCTATGTGTGAACTTAACAAGAGCCTTGCTAAAATCCATGTAGACGATACTAAAAATATTGCCGTCATTCACCGCTCATGCTACCTGCTCAAAAATACCAATTCACGCTGTGAGGTAAGATATTCCGCCAGCAAAGCCGTGACTGCTGTATTTGATTAAACCGCGCTTATTCCAATTGTTCTCCCTTTAGTGAGGTTTGGTTCACTGGTCTAAAACTATGTTACCCCCCTTTCGCCCTTTCACAATTTCATCTGTCCTCCTGTCTCTGAGAGCCAAGCCTGCTCCAGGCACGATTGGAAAATTATGGTCAGGGTCTCTTCCCTTCTCAATCTTCCTTTCCTTTATTTTTTATTTTCTTCTTCAAGTCATATGTTTATTGGACTATGTTACGGTGAAATGGACCAGCATGAGGCAAAAAGGAGAAAAATGCTCTTGAATATTTTAGTTGTTACTTTGAGAAATCATATCTGGAGAAAATGCCGGTGTAAAAATAATTCACTTAAGTACGCTTCCGTTTAAATAGAAGTTGATCGTCACACCTGCTCATCGGTGCAGACATTTGAGATTATTCAGCGAAACTCTCAGTTGCGCAGGAAGACGATACCGACATTGAAATAAGGGCTGGCGGCATTTGTCTGCCGACTCAGTTTCAACATTCAAATTACATTCCAAAAAAAAACAAGACGAATTTGCAGCTCCAAAGACAATCGATTTTTACACCGACAGCGACAAACCTCATACTGTTGTTGTAGCCGACATAATACCTCAATGTCAGGGAGAATTGTAAAACGTCAGCCTTATCCTTTTAGTTAGTAATGGCTTTTCATATTTGAACCCTTTCTTCGATGCCTTACGACGCCTCAACCTATTTACTGAGCGTTTCTCCATTGACTGTGATAGATGGTAACTTAAGTGATAAATGGTGACTTAAAGAGACAAGATTCTGAGACAACGCCCTTTCAGCTTTGCGAATATCTACTCATGACAAAGGAAAGAAAATGCAAACCTGCATTCATTTGGCGCCGACCACGACCTCAGAACATCCTCACAATTATGTGCTTGTGAAGTAGAATCATTCTTCAAATGTCAGAATCATGGCTCCCTATCTAAGCACAGTAAGATCTCACAGTCCTTCTGCTTCGGCGAAAAGGTGTGAGAGATGAATAATTATGAGGACATGTTTGGTTTATTAATGGCCTTTTGAGGGTGTCGTTACGTTATGTTCTAATATACTAGAATTGTTTACAATATTTGTTAAAAACTCTTCCTCTTTGCTGTAACAAATCTTTTGTGACACTCCACTCGCAAAAAATGTCTCCAAACATTTCCATTGCGACAGGGAGTTATTTGTTAAGATTTACGCTACATCGTCACTGTTGGTCTGGGCGCGACACCGTGTGAAGCCGTGGCAAGAATGTACACAAATCCAAACATCAGTCCAGTATGTCGGACTTGCGTCAGAGAAGTGTAAATGGTGACAAAAGCAAACAATCGATTTCATTGTTTTGAATCGAGTTTTTTGAGTTCCAAAATATAGAAATGTTGCGGTCAGCATAAGTTCCAACATTGAGCCCAAATTCTGAGTGATTGACGTTGTTCTGAAATTCTCTTTGGTCGGACAGCTTTGCCTCAGATCACATCTGGATGCAATAAACCTCCCGTCTTATTTTTCTCTTTAATATTTCAAACTCCACTATTTCCTTTAGATCAGATTTTGTTTGCATGTTCCTGTCCAATCAGGGAAAAAAGGAAAACCTTCTCACGTTGTATGTGTTCCAGAAACGAGAGTCATGGCCTTTTTGCATTTGGCAACAATATGACTCCACAATGTAAAATCTATACATTCCGTAGAATAATACCGATTTTAAAAAACAATTTGAAGAAGGTGAAACAACGATTCAGTCATTTATGCCGATTCTTAATGGATGTACAATCATTTGTCTCTACTTTCCAGATCCACGGAGCCCCATTGTGTCTGTCCTTCCGCCTTCAGCAGATCAAATCACAGCGAAGAACATGGCGACCCTGGTGTGTTTGGTGAGCGGTTTTAACCCAGGAGCTGCGGAGATTGAATGGACTGTAGATGGCAGCGTCAGAAGGAATGGGGTTGAGACCAGTCGGATCCAGCAAGAGGCGGACAACACGTTCAGTGTGAGCAGTTATCTGACTCTGTTAGCCTCAGAGTGGAACTCACACGAGCTTTACGCCTGTGTGGTTAAACACGAGACTCAAGCAAACCCACTTCAAACAAGCATCTCCAGATCCAACTGTATCTGATTCACGCATCTAATGCATTCTTGTATTCTGCCGTTGGTAAAGTGTCATTTCAAAATAAATTCCGCAAATAGTGGAACATTTCAAACATTTCATCACAGTTTGTAGCAGATCGGCTGACTCCCTTAGTTTCAAATTAACTGTGTTCACCCTGAATGGATCAAAGCTTCACTGTAATGTCATTGATACAGCTGTGTAATAAAATCATTATAGCGTTATCTCGACCGACGTTCTGTTATTCTCTCTCTTTCCCTCATAAACAATTAATGGCAGCATTCCAAGGGGAATTAAATAGTGAGATTCTATCATTGTGATACTCTGCACATTTTATTTCAAGCCAATGACATCCAGGCGCAACAAGGAAACGATCGGTGACATTAAATTAGCACCATGAAGTAATATTGCAACATTTTTTTTTAAAATGGACCTCGTTACACTCTGCCATTATACTGAAAGGGCTGAACTGCGTCTCGAGATTTACAAAAATACATTAAACGGGCAGTCATTTCTACACCACCTGATTACCAATATTCAGGGCAAACTCCGTCACTGCCACATTTTTTAATACACCCGATACAATGCAGGTTCTGGTACTGCAAATCATTTTTTAAACAAACTATACGATTGCTTTTATTGGCCAATAATGATCATACTGAAGCAGGCGCTTTACTAACATGTCAACTTCCCCAGATGCATTTTCAGTGAGGCATTGACTCAAACCAGCTCCGAACAAAGTCTGTTTTTTTAAACTTCATCGTCACACGAATCACAAAGTCGACAGGACATCCCTTTGATACGTTATTGTTTTATTTCTTCAGTTAGATTTGGGCTTGCAAGACATAAATTGCTATATGTAGCAAGAAGTTGCGCAGTTGATAAAAAGTGCAAACAAGGTGCTGGTGCACTTCCAGAAGAACAAAACAAAACACCCGGGGATTTATTAGCGTTTTATGGAGTTTTCCTCATCTATAGTCTACATACCTCAAAAATGATCTTGTAGGACATGAGAATGTGCAGAAATTATTTGCCAGATATTTACTGGGATTGGGACGATGTGCCTATCAGGAAAATGAATATGTTGGGCTCTTTTCTCTGAGGAGAGGATGCGGAGGAGTAATAGGCGGCTTTAATGTTCGGAAAAGGTGTGATACGGGAACACAGAGAAAGATTTTCCACCGTGAGTGAGTCCGAAACGGGGAGACATAAAATAGATCCAGTGGCAGAAGGAATAAATAATTTATTTGAACATATTGGTAGGGAATTGGTTATGGGTAGGAGAGAGAAAGTGCCAATCAAGGATTTGTTCCTTCATTGGCTGGATGTGACAAATGCAGTTTCGTTCAAATTGAGGGTTAGAGAGTTTCATAAACACATCGGTAGATCAGCTTAAGATAAGGAGGTATCGCAAGTTGGCTGACTCTTCATAGATAAACTAAGTGAATGGACCAGTGAATTCTGTGATTCTGTGACCAAAATATGATAGCGAGTAGCTCGAAATATTTACCTAAAGCTACGCGGCGAGATGCTTTGAATGAACAAAGGGATTTAGGTGTTCCTGGACATAAGTCACTAAAAACTTCATGGACACAAGTTAAATTAGAAATCAAACCGAATGCCTGCCTTTATCACAAGGTCATTGAAACTAAAAAGTGGGGAAGTAATGCTTTCTGTTGTCTACAGCCTTGATCAGATCACATCTGGAGTGCTGGATTTAGGTTTTCACACTGAGCTACGGGATTTTTACGTCCTCGCTCGATCGAGACCCGAAATTCCCACCAGAGGTCAAGGGACATTTCCGTTGTCCGCCCTCGTCCGCTCTGATTCCGTGGTGGGCGGGGCGGTACAATTGCCGCGGATATATTGGTATGATGAATGGGTACAGGACTGATTCGTCAGGGTGAAGTAATTGCTGAAGGGTTCAATTTTTAAGACCGATTGCTGAAACGTACTATGTATTACCCTTTAAAGCTGGAGGGGGGAATCCAGCTCAGAATGAGGCCTTTCGCGTCTGTGCCGACCACCAAAAAACTTATCTATTCTAATTCAATTACCAACACTCGGCCCGTATCGGTGTATGCAATGACTTTTCAATTGCTCATCAAAATGTTTCTTAAGTGTCGTGAGGGTTCCTTCCTCCACCACTCTTGCAGACACTGAGTTCCAGATTCCCAGCACCCTCTGGCTGAAGAAGAATTTCTTCAAATCTCCTCTAAATCTCCTGCTCCTTACCTTAAATCTATGCCCCCCGATTATTGACCCCTCTACTGAGGTGAAAGGTTTCTTCCTATCTGTATCGTTCATAATTATTTGCACCTTGATGAGTTAACACCTCAGCTTACTCTGTTCTACGAAAAATAACCACAGCCCAGACAGCATCCAGGTGAATCTCCTGTGAGAGTGCCTCACCTCAGACACTAAAAGAGACTCAGATATTTCCAGAGTTACAATCCAGTAATAAAAAGATAAACACTTTTATATCAGCAAGGATTGCGGAAGCAGTATCTTAAAATAGTGCACCTAAGAATAGATGCAGTCAAGAGCATGTTTTGACAATTTGGACCATGCTGCATCATGGAAGCATACTGAACACCAATATAACGTGCGGGAACACTGGCTCAGCAAGAAATGTTGAACTTTATCCTTACTTGGGACTGCCTTATATACAGACGGCCAGAGGCACTTTCTATTTGAGAAGGCATGACTTTCAAACACTGGTATTTTGCACAAAAGTGGTTGAAAATGTTTCAGGATCTCTTGTTTCTTGATTGATATGAGGCTATGGCTGAAGCAACAATTTGTGTGGCTTTGCTAAACCAAGTGCTTAAAGTGAAGAGAGTTAAAACCCTTAATGAGTATATAGATTGGAATAGCAAGATTGTTGTGCTAAATCACTCAAGGCAACTCACTGTCTGTCTTCCCCTGCACTCTATACGTATTCGACGTATTTAAAATGGTCAGCGGGTGTGAAAGGATAGGTCCAGAGAAATCATTTCCACTAATAACACAATCCAGCAAAATAGGGCACACTCTTTCATTAAAGCGAAGCTATTTAGGAGTGAAATGAGGAAGCACTACTTCGCATGCATCATAGTTGAATCGGATTTGTTTTCTCATATATCCCCTCATTCGCTTTCGCAACTCAGTTTTTCCATTAGACCCATGTTGACCATGTTTCCGCTAAATTACTGACCATCCAACTTTCTTTTCTTGTCTCCACTTTCGCTGATATCATTAGTTGCTATCTCTCCTCAGGTACTGTTATATTTTCACACCGATTACCATCAAACTTCTCTTTGCAAACAGCATTGTTCCTCTGTCCTTGTGAACTACTGCCGATCTTCAGTTAACATTTCCTCTCTAAACCACTTGAAGAAATTGCCAACCCCAAATCCATACTATCGTTCCAACAACTCCAGCATTGAATTCCCAGAATCGCGTTTCTGCTTCTGCCACAATACTGATACGACCCTTATCAAAGTTATTCAATTATAACGATAGCAAACTATTCCTGTTTTTTAAAGTTTTTAAGTTTTTTACAGTTTCTTTATTTTTGGTCACAAGTAGGCTAACAATTACCTGTTGTAATCCAAACTGCAAATACTGCAATGAAGTTACTGTGAAAATCTCCTAGTCGCCACACTCCGGCGCCTGTACGGGTACACAGAGAGAATTTAGCATGACCAATGCACCTAATCATCACGTCTTTCGGACTTTGGGAGAAAACCGAAGCACGCGGAGAAAACCCACGTAGACACGGAGAGAACGTGCAGACTCCGCTCAGACAGTGGCTCAAGCTGCAAAGTGAAACCGGGTCCCTGGCGCTGTGACGGATCAGTGCTAACCACTGTGCCACCGTGCCGCCCGACTGCTCGCTGTTTTCGGACTGGCGTCGGTCTTTGACACGATTCAACACACGATCCAAAAAATCTCCACCGTTTGTCAGTTGCTTGGGCCTATTCTCGTGATCTGGCTCCATCATTATTTATCAAATAATATCCACAGATTTGTCTGCAATGGCTTCTCTTCCTGCTCCCATGCTAGCAACTCAACAATATGTCCCTGGCCCCCATTCTTTTTCCCATCCGCATGCTCCCCCTTGTAGGCATCATCTGAAAGCACATCAGGCTCTTTATGCACTCGAAAAGCACGAAGCTCTATCTCACCATCGCCTCACTGAACTGTTCTACAGTGATGATTAGAAATCTCCTCCAACTATTGGGAAGAACAAATTCGTTCTGTGGCACGCGCACCTTTGAGCCTATTGAGGCCCTTAAGTGACCTATTAAGAGTCACTCAGGGGCTTCATCCTGTCCGCACTACAATTATTCCCCTGGCTGGGACCGGACTATGTCAAGACACTAATCTAACAGCCGGAGCTGAGTGTTGGTGTCGGCAAGGGGAACACCCCCCTCCCCTCACTTCCTGGAAATCGCTGAGGACAGGGACTCTGGATGGGGAGGAATTTGTAAAATGTGTACAGGAGGGTTCGTTGGAACAATATGTAGACAGCCCGACTAGAGAGGGGGCTATACTGGACCTGGTACTGGGGAATGAGCCCGGTCAGGTCTTCAAAGTTTTGGTAGGGGAACATGTGGCAAATAGTGACCACAATTCTGTTAGCTTTAGGATAGTGATGGAAAAGGATGAGTGGTGTCCCAAGGGTAAGGTGTTGGATTGGGGGAAGGCTAACTTTAGTGGGATCAGGCAGAAATTGGCAGCTCTTGATTGGGTGAGGCTGTTTGAGGGTAAATCCACATCTGATATGTGGCAGTCTTTTAAGGAACGGTTGTTAGGGCTACAGGACAAGCATGTGCCTGTAAAAAAGAAGGATAGGAAGGGTAGGATTAGAGAACCGTGGATAACCAGGGAAATTGAGGGACTGGTCAAAAAGAAAAGAGAGGCGTATGTTAGGTCCAAGCAGCTAAAAACGGAGGGAGCTCTGGAGGAGTACAAAGAAAGTAGGAAAGTACTCAAACGGGGAATTAGAAGAGCAAAAAGGGGTCACGAATTGTTCTTGGCAGACAGGATTAAGGAGAATCCCAAGGCATTTTATTCATACGTTAGGAACAAAAGGGTTGTTAGGGAAAAAATCGGACCTCTCAGGGACAAAAGTGGGGACTTATGCTTGGAGCCCAAAGAAGTAGGGGAGATCCTAAATGAATACTTTGCGTCGGTATTCACAAAGGAGAGGGATGTGTTGACTGGGAGTGTCTCGGAGGGGAGTGTTGAACCGTTGGGGAAAATCTCCATTACAAAGGAGGAAGTGTTAGGTTTGTTAGAGAATGTAAAGACTGACAAATCCCCAGGGCCTGATGGAATCTATCCAAGGCTGCTCAGGGAGACGAGAGGGGAAATCGTTGGGCCTCTGACGCAAATCTTTGTCTCGTCACTGGACGCAGGTGAGGTCCCAGAGGATTGGAGGATAGCTAATGTGGTCCCGTTATTTAAGAAGGGTAGGAAGGATAACCCGGGTAATTATAGGCCGGTGAGCTTGACGTCCCTGGTGGGGAAGTTGTTGGAGAAGATTCTTAGAGATAGGATGTATGCGCATTTAGAAAGGAATAAACTCATTAACGATAGTCAGCATGGTTTTGTGAGAGGGAGGTCATGCCCCACTAACCTGGTGGTGTTTTTTGAAGAAGTGACCAGAATGGTTGACGAAGGAAGGGCCGTGGATGTGGTCTATATGGACTTTAGTAAAGCGTTTGACAAAGTCCCTCATGGTCGGCTAGTGAAAAAAGTTGGATCTCATGGGATAAAGGGGGAGGTGGCTAGATGGGTGGAGAACTGGCTTGGTAATAGAAGACAGAGGGTGGTAGTGGAAGGGTCTTTTTCCGGCTGGAGGCCTGTGACTAGTGGTGTTCCGCAGGGCTCTGTATTGTGACCTCTGCTGTTTGTGATTTATATAAATGATCTGGAAGAAGGAGTAACTGGGGTGATCAGTAAGTTTGCGGACGACACAAAACTGGCAGGACTTGCAGATAGTGAGGAACATTGTCAGAGGCTACAGAAGGATATAGATAGGCTGGAAATTTGGGCAAAGAAATGGCAGATGGAGTTCAATCCTGATAAATGCGAAGTGATGCATTTTGGTGGGAATAATGTAGGGAGGAGCTACACGATAAATGGAAGAACCATAAAGGGTGTAGAGACGCAGAGGGACCTGGGTGTGCAAGTCCACAGATCTTTGAAGGTGGCGTCACAGGTGGAGAAGGTGGTGAAGAAGGCATATGGCATGCTTGCCTTTATAGGACGGGGCATAGAGTATAAAAGTTGGGGTCTGATGTTGCAGATGTATAGAACGTTGGTTCGGCCGCATTTGGAACACTGCGTCCAGTTCTGGTCGCCACACTACCAGAAGGACGTGGAGGCTTTGGAGAGAGTACAGAGGAGGTTTACCAGGATGTTGCCTGGTATGGAGGGGCTTGGTTATGAGGAGAGATTGGGGAAGCTGGGGTTGTTCTCCTTGGAAAGACGGAGGATGAGGGGAGACTTAATAGAGGTGTATAAAATTATGAAAGGCATAGATAGGGTGAACGGTGGGAAGCTTTTCCCCGGGTCGGTGGTGACGTTCACGAGGGGTCATAGGTTCAAGGTGAAGGGGGGGAGGTTTAACACAGATATCAGAAGGACATATTTTACACAGAGGGTCGTGGGGGCCTGGAATGTGTTGCCGGGCAAGGTGGCGGAGGCGGACACACTGGGAACGTTTAAGACTTATCTAGACAGCTATATGAACGGAGTGGGAATGGAGGGATACAAAAGAGTGGTCTAGTTTGGACCAGGGAGCGGCGCGGGCTAATTGTTCTTTGTTTCTCGTTTCAAGGCTTCATTCTATGATCATCTTGCTGGTGCCAGTACAGAGCGAGACTGCGGATAGTTGGGAACCTGTCTCGGGGGCAGGGAATTCAGTTCGTAAAGCAGAAGTGGAAATGAATAGGGTTGGGAAGCATTTTCTGATCAGGGCCAGTGTGATCTCCTGGACTCGTTTCGATCGCCTCAGGGGGTCGGAGAGGAATTTCCCAGATTTATTTTCCCCATATTGGCCCTGGGGTTTTCACTCTGGGTTTTCGCCTCTCCCTGGAGATCACATGGTCTGGAATGGGGGGGTGGGGGTGAGTAAATAGGTTGTGATGAACAAAGCATCGTAGCTGTGAGGGACAGCTCGGTGGATAGGATATTAGGATGTAGATAGGCTGGAAAATTGGGCGGGGATCCTGGATTCAGGATTCAATCCTGGACCGGGGAGCGGCGCGGGCTTGGAGGGCCGAAGGGCCTGTTCCTGTGCTGTATTGTTCTTTGTTCTTTGTTCTTGTTCTTTGTTCCCTCGGCCCCACCAAAGCTCCAAGGATCTTCCTCATTTGGCCGACATTAGATTTCGTCATTGGAGACCGGTTGTAATACGAATTGCCGCCAGTACTCGAACCTACAGAGTTGCTGCACAAACGGTTTGGCCGTCAGTCCTCTCAGGTGGTAACTCCTCCGCAGAAGGATGTGCATGTCTTGCCTTTGCCCGATTTCTGTCTCCACCACATGTCCAATGGCTGCAAAGCGGACAGCATGAGCGGGGAGGTGAGTTGGCGGCGCAGGCAAACCGTCTATCCGAAGACCCTGTCCTTGCAACTGAAGAGTACAGCCGGATGTTTGCCCTGGCTGTGAAATCCAGAACATGGGGGCTCAGACTCAGGATTAGTGGACAATTGTTTAGAATAGAAGCAAAGAGAAGTGACGATGGCCAGTTAATCCAAGACATTCTCTCGCCATAATCTTTCAATTGTTATTCGTTTCACATGTAAGTTCTATTGACTTTTACAAGAGACTTCGGAATCTGCTCCGTCATCATTTAAGTTCTTGCATCCCTGATCATTACAACTGGCTACGCAACTTTATGTCACCAGCGAAAGAAAAATGTGTGTACATAGAATGGATAAACATCTGGTTCCCTGCAAAGGGAAACACAACTGAAAAATGACTTAGTACCCTTATATTGAGCTCAGTTTCCAACCATTTCACAAAAGAATACAACACAAAAATGCCATTGACCCACTGTACTCTTTGAAAGAGCTATCCAAGTAATCGCACTCCAGTGCTCGATTAGCATTTCATGCAGACATCGGTTTCATGAATCTATCTAATTTTCATCTTGAAGTTTTAATTGGATCGGTTTCCTGTACTCTTTCAGTGAATTTGAGGTCAACAAAACTCATCACATGTATTTTATGTATTTACATCTGGCACCTTTGGAGGCACAATTTTCCCTCTGTTTCTGTCTCCACAGATGCTGCCCGACCAGCTGATTTGCTTCCCGAATACTCTGGGGGTTTTTCACTTATTTCTTGCCTTTGGCACTGTGGCACAGTGCTTAGCATTGCTAATTCTCCCTCAGTGTACCCGAACTGGTGCCGGAGTGTGGCGACTGGGGGATTTCATGGTCATTTATTGCAACGTTAATGTACGCCTACTCGTGACACTAATAAATCAACGTAAAATTGTAAAGTTAAACGATAAAAAAAGAAAACCCTTCATAGAGTGGGCGACAGTTCGATAGAAATTGAGTCTGGCAAATTTGTCGCAAACAAAAAGATTGCAGATGACGAGAACAGGCATTTTGCTTTCAGTCTTCACTATGGTGGATACAAGTTGTATCATAGAAATAGCTGGAGAGCAGGAAATGGAAGAGAAGGGCTCAAGAAAATTAGAATCGTCAGGGAAATGACATTAAGAAAGTTGTTGAAGATGTGGGCTGATAAGTCCTCAGGTCCTGATGGATTTCACCCGAAGGTGTTAAAAGAAGTGACAAAAGGGACAATTTATGGGTTGGTTTAATTTTCCAAAATTCCCCAGTTTCTGGGAAGTGTGCATTTGATTGGAAAACAGCGAATGTAGCACTTTAATGCAATAGGAAAAAGAGACCTATAGCAGGAAACAACACATGTCAGCTGAACAACACCAGATGGCACACCGCATGACATATAAGGAAAATGGTAGCAGCGGTTATTAAAGATTTGATAGCAGGACACATAAGTAAAATCACGGTCATCAGATAGAGCCAACACAGTTTTGTCAAAGGGAATTCATGTTCAGCCAATTTACTGGAGTGATTTGAAGAAGTAGCGTGCTGTGGATAAAGGTGAGTAGGTGGATGTACTGTGATTTTCAGTAAGCATTTAATAAGATGTCAAAGCAAAGGGTATTGCGGAAAAGGAGAGTTTATCGTGTGGGGTCATGGACAGAAAATTTGCGAGCGAACAGGAAACAGAGAATAGGCAAAAGGGACAATTTTGTGATTGGCAAGGTATAAGGGGTGGTGTGCCACAATGATCAGTGCTGTGGCCTCAACTCTTTACAATTTATATAAATAATAGTATGTTTTCAGCATGGCACCAGTTGTGTTCTTGCTCTCTGCTCGGTTGTACATGCGCTCTGATGTTCGCCTCTCCCTCCCCCAAACTCATTCACTCCTGGCCTCTAATTCTCATCTGTAACTACCTCCATAATTGAAAACAAAACTTGCGCCACTGCCGCTTTGGCCTTACTTTGCTGTTATTTTTAGAATCATCTCAGGTGAACGGGCTCTTTCTGTAACACGTAAACCAATCGGATCAGGAGGTTCATTATCAATGCCACTGCTAACATGGCTGGCCATGTATTGTGCACATGTTTCCCTAATAGCACAAATGTTTTTGATTTGATTTGATTTGATGTATTATTGTCTTATATATTAGTATTAGTATACAGTGACAAGTGTTGTTTCTTACATGCTATACCGACAAAGCATACCGTTCATAGAGAAGGAAAGGAGAGAGTGCAAAATGTAGTGTTGCAGTTATAACTAGGGTGCAGAGAAACATCAACTTAATGCGAGGCAGGTCCATTCAAAAGTCTGAGGGCAGCAGGTAAGAAGCTGTTCTTAAGTTGGTTGGTACGTGTCCTCAGACTTCTGTATCTTTTTCGCGACGGAAAACGTGGAATCACAGATGTACTCAGTAAGGATGGCAGATTTCCTGCCCGGAATCACGTTAATGAAGCGAATGTTTTTTTCAGCAATTCAGTGGTTTCATGGTTAACATTATTATAAGTAATTTGTTCAAGACTTATTGCCAGATACCATGGTGGGATTGAGAATCATTGCTTGTTCCAGGACTCTGCAATGCTAATCCGGTAATTCGTCGCCGGACTACAGCGTCCGCCATGCTTTACAGTGTTGGTTCCTGCTCCCTTGTTTGACGCTGCGCCTGCACCTGTCTTCGAAACGTTTGAAATGCATGATAAAAGTACTGATGAGATTTACGCTTAATTTATTAGAGACTGAACACTGGTTCACCGAACACGGAAGTGCGAATTACCCTTCTACAGAAATTGTGTTTCTCTCCTCACAAGTGCTACCAGATCTCCTGACTTTATCCAAAATTTCATGTCATAATTGTCATTTCATTCTCCCTGCTTTCTATTGCACTACGCACAATAGATGAAAAAAGTCCAGAACGAATCCCTGTGAACCTGTGTGCTTTTTCCGGCTGAACCAGCAGATGGCAATATTGCACTTGGTATACCAAGGATCGTGGTATTACATGAAGTGTATTTGCCGTTAAAATATCTCAAAATATCAATTCCTTGCAAAATACGTGGACACTTGGAAAATAGGGATTCGGACATGAAAGTCGTTTTCAGAATATTCTCTTCAGGTATTGTCAATTAATTCGGATGTTTAATGAGTTCCCCTTTTCAGTGGTGAATGTCCATAATATCAGGGAATCCGAATGATTAGAAGCAGTAAGAACCCAGTGTCACTGAATGTTTTACTATCACTTTCTTTCCTGCCTCATTCACTAAAGATAATGCTGCCAGTGCCACATTAATGGATCCGAAGGTTCAGAAATTTGATCGGATAAAAGTAGTCAAAAAGGGCGCAAATGCGAATCATACGATCATAAGAATTGGAACGAAGATTAGGCCTAAGGTCGTGGCTGATGTGATCGTGGGCTCGACCCGACATTCTTGTCCACCCTTATACTCTTTGGCTCTCTTTTCAACCAGGAATCTATCGAATTCTGCATTTTTTTACGTGGATGTGGGCATCGCTGACTAGACCAGCATTTATTCCTCACCGCTAATTGCCCTCGAGATGATGGTGGTGAACTGCTTTGCTGAATCAGCGCAGTCCCTGTGGTCTAGGTAAGCAATACATCCCCATGTCAGATTGCGAATGACTTGGAGGAAAGCGCTAAGGCATTGGTGTTCCCATGTGTCTGCTGCCTTTGTCCATGCTTCCCATGGAGCCTGGATGCGTTTTTGCAGTGCATCTTGCAGATGGTACACACTGCTGCCACTGTTCATCGTGGCGGAGGGAGTTTGTGGAAGCGGTGCCAGTCAAGTGTTGTCCTGGATGGTGTGAGCTTCTTGAAAGTTACAGAAGCTGCATTCTCCTGGCTAGTGTAAAGTATTCCATCACACTCCTGACTTGTGCCTCGCAGATGGTGGACAGGTTTGGCTAGTCAGGAAGTGAGATACTTGCCACAGGATTCATACCCTCTGACCTGCTGTTGTAGCCACCATATTTAAATGTCAAGACCACTTCAGTTTCTGGTCAATGGTCGCCCTCAGGATGTCGACATTGATGGCAATACCATTGACTGTCAAGGGACAATGGTTAGATTCTCTGTTGTTGGAGATGGTCATTTCCTGGCACTACTTGCCACTTGCCTACCCAAGCTTCCATATTGTCCAGGACAGGACGTACTGCATTTGGATATGGACGGCCTCAGTCTCTGAGGATGCGGGAATGGTACTGTACACTGTGCGACCATCCCGACTGCTGACATTATGATGCAAGGAAGGTCATTGATAGAGCAGCTGAAGATGGTTGGGCCCAGGACACCATCTTGAGAAACTCCTGCAGTGTAGTCTTCAAATTAGATGATTGAACTCCAACCACCGCAACACTCTTCCTCTGTGCCAGGTATGACTCCAACCATCGGAGAGTTTTCCCTCTGATTCTAATTATAGAAGAAGCCATAGAAGCCCTACAGTGCAGAAGGAGGCCATTCGGCCCATCGAGTCTGCACCGACCACAATCCCACCCAGACCCTACCCCCATATCCCTACATATTTACCCGCTAATCCCTCAAACCTACACATCTCAGGACCCTAAGGGGCAATTTTTAGCAAGACCAATCAACCTAACCCGCACATCTTTGGACTGTGGGAGGAAACCGGAGCACCCGGAGGAAACCCACGCAGACACGAGGAAAATGCGCAAACTCCACACAGCTAGTGACCCAAGCCGGGAATCGAACCCAGGTCCCTGGAGCTGTGAAGCAGCAGTGCTAACCACTGTGCTACCGTGCCGCCCCAGTATTGATTCCAGTATTGCTCGGGCTCCTTAATTCCACACGTGCTGCCTTGACGTCAAAGGCAGTCACTTCACATCTCATATTCAATTACTCTTGTCCATGTTTGACCCAAGGCTGTAATGAAGTGAGGCACTGAGTGACGAGCGGAATCCAAACTATGTGTCGGTGAATAGGTTCCTGCTATGTTCCTGCCGTTTGATTACGCTGTTAATGACCCGTTCCATCAATTTGCTGATGACCTGGAGTGGCCTGATGGCGACTGAATAATGTTGGAGTTGCTCTTCTTTTTGCGTAGAGGACATAACTGGGCAATTTTCTGCAATGGCGGGTAGATGCCAGTGTTGCAGTAGTACTGAAACAACTTGACTGGCGGGGCCGCATGGTCGGGAGCACAAGTTTTCAGGACTGTCGACAGAATATTGTTAGGGCTCAAAGCCTTTGCAGTATCCAAGGCGTTCGGCCATTTCTTGATATCACGTGAAGCGAATTGAATTGGCTGAACCTTGACATCCGTTATGCTGACCATGTTTGTCGAAGGTCAAGATGGATCATCCACTTGACACATGTGACAGAAGATTGTTACGAAGGCTTCAGCCTTATCATTTTCACTGATCATTGAGGATGGGGAAATTTGCGATGCCTTCTCCTCCAGTGAGTTGTTTAATTATTCACCACCATTCACGATGGAATATTCCTGGTAAAGAGAGTTCCACAGCCTAATGGCTCTCACAGCGAATGAAATTCTTTTTATCTCTATCTCAAGTGGAAAACCCCTTATTTTAATTCATGTCCCCTACTTCTAGTCTCTAGCGAGGAGGCACTTCTTCAGCATTCACCATCTCAATTCCCCGCAGGATACTAGGTGTTTCAGCAGGATCACCTCTAATTCTTCGAAACTCTAATGAACATAGAACATAGAACATGAAAGCGCAGTACAGGCCCTTCGGCCCTCCATATTGTGCCGACCAGTGAAACCAATCTAAAGCCCAAGTAACCTACACTATTCCAATATCATCCATATGTTTATCCAATGACCATTTAACTGCCCTTAATGTTGGCGAGTCCACGACTGCTGCAGGCAGGGCATTCCACGCCCTTACTACTCTCTGAGTGAAGAACCTACCTCTGACATCTGTCCTATATCTATCACCCCTCAATTTAAAGCTATGTCCCCTCGTGCTAGCTATCACCATCCGAGGAAAAAGGCTCTCACTATCCACCCTATCTAATCCTCTGATCATCTTGTATGCCTCTATTAAGTCACCTCTTAACCTTCTTCTCTCTAACGAAAACAACCTCAAGTCCCTCAGCCTTTCCTCATAAGACCTTCCCACCATACCAGGCAACACCCCAGTAAATCTCCTCTGCACCCTTTCCAATGCTTCCACATCCTTCCTATAATGCGATGACCAGAACTGTACACAATACTCCAACTGCGGCCGCAACAGAGTTTTGTACAGCTGCAACATGACCTCCTGGCTCCGAAACTCAATCCCTCTACCAATATAAGCTAACACTCCGTACGCCTTCTTTACAACCCGATCAACCTGAGTGCCAACGTTCAGGGATCTATGCACATGGACACCGAGATCTCTCTGTTCATCCACACGACCAAGTATCTTACCATTAGCCCAGTACTCTGCAATCCTGTTACTCCTTCCAAAGTGAATCACCTCACACTTTTCCGCATCTTATGATGAAAGTAAGGAGGTGTGGGATAGAGGGAAAGTTGGCCGATTGGATAGGTAACTGGCTATCTGATCGAAGACAGAGGGTGGTGGTGGATGGAAAATCTTTGGACTGGAGGCAGGTTGCTAGCGGAGTGCCACAGGGATCAGTGCTGGGTCCTCTGCTCTTTGTGATTTTTATTAATGACTTAGAGGAGGGGGCTGAAGGGTGGATCAGTAAATTTGCTGATGACACCAAGATTGGTGGAGTAGTGGATGAGGTGGAGGGCTGTTGTAGGCTGCAAAGAGACATAGATGGGATGCAAAGCTGGGCTGAAAAATGGCCAATGGATTTTAACCCTGATAAATGTGAGGTGATTCATTTTGATGGGACTAATTTAAATGTGGATTACAGGGTCAAAGGTAGGGTTCTGAAGACTGTGGAGGAACAGAGAGATCTTGTGGTCCATATCCACAGATCTCTAAAGGTTGCCACTCAAGTGGATAGAGCTGTGAAGAAGGCCTATAGTGTGTTAGCTTTTGTTAACAGGGGGTTGGAGTTTAAGAGCCGTGGGGTTATGCTGCAACTGTACAGGACCTTGGTGAGACCACATTTGGAATATTGTGTGCAGTTCTGGTCACCTCACTATAAGAAGGATGTGGAAGCGCCGGAAAAAGTGCAGAGGAGATTAACCAGGATGCTGCCTGGTTTGGAGGGTTGGTCTTATGAGGAAAGGTTGAGGGAGCTAGGGCTGTTCTCTCTGGAGCAGAGGAGGCTGAGGGGAGACTTAATAGAGTTTTATAAAATGATGAAGGGGATAGATAGAGTGAACGTTCAAAGACTATTTCCTCGGGTGGATGGAGCTATTACAAGGGCGCATAACTATAGGGTTCAGGGTGGGAGATATAGGAAGGATATCAGAGGTAGGTTCTTTACGCAGAGAGTGGTTGTGGTGTGGAATGGACTGCCTGCAGTGATAGTGGAGTCAGACACTTTAGGAACATTTAAGCTCTTATTGGATAGGCACATGGAGCACACCAGGATGATAGGGAGTGGGATAGCTTGATCTTGGTTTCAGATAAAGCTCGGCACAACATCGTGGGCCGAAGGGCCTGTTCTGTGCTGTATTGCTCTATGTTCTATGTTCTATGTAAACTCCATTTGCCACCTCTCAGCCCAGCTCTGCAGCTTATCTATGTCCCTCTGTAACCCTGCAACAACCTTCCGCAATGTCCACAACTCCACCGACTTTAGTGTCATCCGCAAATTTACTAATCCATCCTTCTATGCCCTCATCCAGGTCATTTATTAAAATGACGAACAGCAGTGGCCCCAAAAGAGATCCTTGCGGGACACCACTAGTCACTGAACTCCAGGATGAACATTTCCCATCAACCACCACCCTCTGTCTTCTTACAGCTCGCCAATTCCTAATCCAAACCACTAAATCACCCTCAATCCCATGCCTCCGTATCTTCTGCAATAGCTTACGTGGGGAACCTTATCAAACGCTTTACTGAAATCCATATACACCACATCAACTGCTTTACCCTCATCCACCTCTTTGGTCACCTTCTCAAAGAACTCAATAAGGTTTGTGAGGCACCTCCTACCCTTCACAAAACCGTGTTGACTATCCCGAATCAAATTATTCCTTTCTAGGTGATTATAAATCCTATCACTTATAATCCTTTCCAAAACTTTGCCCACAACAGAAGTAAGGCTCACCGGTCTATAATTACCAGGGTTGTCTCTTCTCCCCTACTTGAACAAGGGGACAACATTTGTTATCCTCCAGTCTTCTGGCACTATTCCTGTAGACAATGACGACATAAAGATCAAAGCCAAAGGTTCTGCAATCTCCTCCCTTGCCTCCAAGAGAATCCTGGGATAAATCCCATCCCGCCCAGGGGACTTACCTATTTTCACACTTTCCAGAATTGCTAACACCTCCTCCTTAATAACCTCAATCCCGTCTAGTCCAATAGCCTGTATCTCAGTATTCTCCTCGACAACATTGTCTTTGTCCTGCGTGAATACTGACGAAAAATATTTATTTAGCGCCTCTCCTATCTCTTCAGGCTCCACGCACAACTTCCCACTACTGTCCTTGACTGGCCCTAATCTTACCCTAGTCGTTCTTTTATTCCTGACATGCCTATAGAAGGATTTAGGGTTTTCCTTGATCCTACCTGCCAAAGATTTCTCATGTCCCCTCCTGACTCTTCTTAACTCTCTCTTTAGGTCCTTCCTGGCTAACTTGTAACTCTCAAGCGCCCTAACTGAGCCTTCACGTCTCATCTTTACATAAGTCTGCTTCCTCTTCACAAGAGATTCAACTTCTTTAGTAAACCACAGTTCCCTCACTCGACCACTTCCTCCCTGCCTGACAGGTACATACTTATCAAGGACACGCAGTTGCTGTTCCTTGAACAAGCTCCACATTTCAATTGTGCCCATCCCCTGCAGTTTCCTTCCCCGACCTATGCATCCTAAATCTCGCCTAATCGCATCATAATTTCCTTTCCCCCAGCTATAACTCTTGCCATTCGGTGTATACCTATTCCTTTCCATTGCTAAAGTAAACGTAACCGAATTGTGGTCACTGTCACAAAGTGCTCCCCTACCTCCAAATCTAACACCTGGTCTGGTTCATTACCCAGTACCAAATCCAATGTGGCCTCGCCTCTTGTTGGCCTATCTACATACTGTGTCAGGAAACCTTCCTGCACACATTGGACAAAAGCTGACCCATCTAAAGTACTCGAACTATAGCTTTTCCAGTCAATAATGGGTACAGGTCCAACCGGTCCAACATTTCCCGATATGATATCTGATGGGGGCACCTTTCTCCGAACTGTTGCTGGTGCTATTGTATCCGTTCTGAGGTACGCGGGCCAATGGGAAAGGACTTCAGATGTGCTCTCACCAAAACACGACACATTTGCAGCGAATCTTCCCTACTTTTATATCTTCCATCCCACTTGTAATAGGTGACAACATTGCATTTGCTTTCCTAATCACATACAGCTTCATGCTCAAGTTTTGTGAATCACGTTCCAGGACACCCAGATTCCCCAGTGCTGCAGATCTTTGCACTCTCATCTCCGTGTGAATAATTTGCTGCGTTCCATTCTTCCTGCCAAAGTGGACGAATTCGCATTTCACCACATTGTACTGCACCTGTTTCTTTTTACCACTCACGTTGCCTATCTAAATCCCTTTGTATACTATTTATGCTAACCTCACAATTTACTTTGCCCCCTGTATTAATGTCGTGAGAAAAGTTTGCAATCAGTCCGTCCCATCATCCATGTCATTTATATAAATTGGAAATAGTTGAGGCCCCAGATGTAATCTGTGTGATATACCATCAGCTACAGTTTGCCCCACCCCGCCCCCGCAAGAAATGGCTCAATTACCCCACCTCTCTGTTTCTGTAACCAGTCCTCGATTCGTGATAAATATTACCCCATACATGATAAGCTCCTATTTGGCTTTGCATAATGTATCTTTGAAGCGGTATCTTATGAAATACGTTTTGGAAATCCAAGTCTACAGATTCTTCTTTATCCACGTCACTAATAAATTGCTCAAGTAAGTATAACAAATTAGTTAAGTATGGCTTCAGTTATATAAAACCATGTTGGTTCTGCATAATTGCAAGTGCTATGCTATAACCTTCTAATAATAGATTCTAGCATTTAACTTTTGACAGATGTTAGGCTAATTGGCTTCTGGTTACATGTTTTCTGTCTCTTTCCTTTCTTGAATAGAGGAGTTAGATATGCTATTTCCCGATCTCATGGAATTATAAAATCACTACAATGCAGAAGGAGGCCAATCGGCCCATCGCCTCTGCATCCATTCTCCGTAAGGGTATCTTACCCAGCTCCATCATGTCCTAACGACTTGACAGCCTTTAGTTCAGATCGTTTTCTCAGTGGAATTGACCTGGTGGTTGCAATTGCTTTATGTTCCTCGCTCCCTTCTACCTCTTCACCTGCAAGTATTTCTGGGATATTATTTATGTATTCTACAGGGAGGCAGAGAAAAAATATAGCAATTCTGCTTCCATGTCCTCATTTCGTATTTTGAATTTCCGATACTCATTCTCCAGAGTAACCACAATTATTTTAGTGAGCATTTTCCTTTTTAAAAGCATGTAGAAATTCTTACAATATTTTAATACGTCGAGCTAACATTCTCTCATATTCTAAATTCTCCCTCGTCATTACTTTATTAGTCATTCCTTGTCGGTTTTTATATTCTTCCCAATCCTCAGCTCTCCCACTAATCGCAGAGTTTTATTCTTTTGCTTGCAGTCGGACGCAATCATTCGAGATATTCAACATCTCCATGAAGTAGGCCGACTCTCTGTCTGTTATTTCAGCTGCGTCCCGTCTTCAGTCAACTTTAACCTACATTCCTGGCCTCATGCCAATCGTTTTCCGATCCCGCTTACATGCCATGAGGGTGGTTCTTCTCTCGCTCTTGCTGTCTTGTTGCATTAACTGAACTATTATCTGTCTCTCTGCCTCTCTCCACACTGCAGATCTCAACTCTGTACATTCCACCCACAGGCAAGGCCTTAAGCCTCTCACTCCCCGGGTACTGACTGCACTGCATGGACCTGAGACATATTCTTTCAGTAAATACCCTGCGATATCTTTCAGCCTAACAACTTTAATTACCTGGTCCTGATCCCTCTATCTGGCCGCCGCTTGGGAATTTTCCCAGTGGTGGAGCAATTTTAATATTCCTTCCCCACCCTTCGCTCTAGCGACTGGAGGGTCAGTAAAATTCCAACAACCGAGTACAAATGCATTCAAATATGTGAACCCTTTTATCTTTGTTTGACCCTAGCTACAGTAATGAGTCCAGTTCTTGACAATATTCTTCGAATGTATTTCAAGGCCTTGGAGAGGGTGCAAGAAGGTGTATTAGCATGTTTCCAGCGATAAAAGCCCTCAGTTAGATGGAAAGACCAGAGAATCTGGAGTTGTCCTCCCTTAGAGCCGCACATTAGATTTGATAAAGATGTTCTTAAAGGTGTTGGATAAAGAAAGTAGAAGCTGCTTCAAATGTCGGAAACTTTGATCACCGGAAGGCATTTATTTGAAATAACCCTGGAACAGGAACAGAAGAGGGCTGGTGGTGGGCAGATATGTTCCGACTCTTAATGATCTGGAGACAACTGGATCAAAGGCTAGCGGAAGAGGATTTAACAATCACTGTCAAAAAGGTGGAAAATATGTCGAACACTGGAGTAAGATCAAGACAGAAATTCCAGTTCCATCCTTCCTTTCCAGAACCGGCATGGATGCGATGGACTGATTGCCCTCTTTCTGCGATGAACCTTCTCGAATTCATTTTCCTGACGCAACTGCACCTGCAGCCGCGACCGTCATCTCTCTGGGCGAAGTAATTCATTCATTTCTTCTCGTTCTCCTCTGTGCGCCTCAGCTGCATAACCAAAATGTTACTTCTCACAATTGTTCAAGGACACTTGGGGTGAAGGTGTGTGACAAGATAACGTTATCAACATTTGAAGTGCTTGCCTGATTTTGTTTAATTTTTCAAATGAGGGGGCAATGGAACATTGTACGATGGCTTCTGCAATACTGTCGTGCGGCGAGAGGCGAGGGTACTGTTGGGGAGAGGGTCACCTGCCATCAGAAATCTGAATTTAAAAAATAGCTATTTTCAACTCATTCCTCAGTCGGCCAATGCATTAACACTCTCAAACTCATTCTTTCCCATGACAGCAATTGTACCCCTCAAATCCGAACAACAAAAATCATGCGAAAAGCTCTGTTTCCTGGAGCCTTTCATTTTGCCAAGGCTTAACTCACTTTGGATGCCGTCGGTTTCCTACACTTGAATAGTGGACAGTTTTGTCACCTCAATCACATTCCAGTAGGTAATAAAATGTTCTTCGGGGCTTGTCTATCATTCACTCACTTCAGATATCTATCTTTCGATCTATCTATCTATCTATCTATCTATCTATCTATCTATCTATCTATCTATCTATCTATCTATCTATCTATGTAAATCAATCTATCCCTATATCTATCTATCTCTATTTCTATCCATCTCTACATATCTATCTATGTATCCCGAAAAGGCAATAAGGAGTGTGGTCAATTGCCTTACACCTCTCTATGTGCACATGAAATCTCAACTCACATTTTTCGTCCCTAATTTATTCACCAGGGACGCTACGCCTATTGAACAGCTTACTGTCCGCAACATTTATTTATTGTAATCTGCAGGCTTCCAGAGATCAAGCCACGATCCATTTAATCTCTCTATGTTTCACCGCACCGTTTGTTTTTTTAGGGGGGCATTGAACCATTTTGCATGCTATTCTGTGGCTTGGGAGATTTATACTACTTCTTTTCCAAAATGGCTGACGTGCGCATTCTGCAAATATCAGAAAATACCGAAATGGAGATTTTTGGCCTAATATCACGCGACAGGAAATTTGCATACGTAATTAATATTCATTCGCCCTCCGGTGTTTGAATCTTTTTTAAGGAGAGGTTGGAATGGACTCAGAAGCGCATTCGTGTCAGGATTTATTTTCCTTCTTCCTCTCCCCAAACCTTCACCATGACACAATCGATTGGAGTTCTCGCCGCACTGATACTCGCTTTCCACAGTAAGTACGGCCGTCAGCATGAAATAATCTCATTTTTTTCACATCATCTGCTTTTGCGCTTGTGTTTTAACGAACCTGATTTGTAAGCTATATTCAACATTTCACAGTGTGTGACTGACAATGCTTTGCATTTCACCAGGTACAATTGCGGATCCTGTCCTGACCCAACCAGGGTCCATTTCGTCCTCACCGGGAGAGACCGTCATCATCACTTGCACCATATCCGGAGGCCGCTTAAGCAGCTACCCGAGCTGGTACTGGCAGAAACCCGGCAGCGCCCCTGTGCTTGTTTGGTCCCAGTACTCTGGTGCAGCTTCGGGTATTCCAAATCGATTCACCTGGTCTGTGGACTCATCGAGTAACAAGATGCATTTAACCATCACCAACGTGCAATCGGAGGACGCGGCAGATTATTACTGTAGTGATTGGCTCACCAGTCCATATAGATTCATTTTCGGCAGAGGAACTAAGTTGAATCTGGGCAGTAAGTAAATCACTTAAATGTCCTCTAACATTTAGGACGCTATCTAAATAACAAAATGTACTTCGAAACAGTCGGATCGGTGGATTGAACTGGTGCAAATTAAAATGATTGCTCCTAAAATATTTTTATGGAGGATCTTTGATTCAGCAGCCAATGATATTGCAGCGATAGCTGGGCTCAGAACTTCGGCGATTTTCTTGAGTGTGTCTAAGTATGGGATAGTGTTAAGGGAAAATTTAATTACGAGTGAAATTCATTTCACTGGAAGCTTAGGGTCTCATCTGCTGGGGCTGTCCAGAAGTTTGAGCCATCTGATCCAGGCGGCAGCGCGAGGAGATGATTTGAATGCCGATTGCTAGAAAGATGGGATGTTTTCCTTCGCTCAGCGAGTGTTGGAGTGGAGTGCCCTAGCTGTATGAACACTGCGAGCGGAACTATAATTAGCAAGACGATAAACATTTCAAAAGTGAAGAAAACAGGCATGGAAATAAGCTAAGTGGGCAGGTTTTTTACAAGTTACGATCGGCCCCCTTGTGTGCTCTATAATTCCATGATTGTATGAAAGCCACATAGTGGTTCAGGCTGTTTCACACGCCGCCCTTGTAGTCTGGTTTAAAAGGCTAGAATTACAGTCAAAACGTTCACATCAGGTTACTTTGTTCCACTTAAAGCAACATTGTGTTTTAAGATCTTTCTCGCATTGAGACTGCGGAAGGATAGTGTGGTCACTCCCACTGGCCCCCAAACTCACTGAACACCGTTCAGTACAAGATTCTCAGCCTAATATTTCGCATTAATCACAGGTGACCAAAATAACCATACTTCTGCGAGAATTCCGCCAGTAATAATCGAAACTGATTGTAACTGGATAACACAGTAACAAACATCAATGATACGCAGAATGTTTGCTTCCTTCGGAAATTCCGGTTCATTTTCTTCCTATCCAATCAGTTGCTTTGGAATGTCTCGGAATAGGTTGTCAGGTTTTTGAGTATTGGTGTGGACTCGTTCAGCTCTGCTGATGGTTCTGTGATTGTCAGTGAGTAGGAATAGAACAAAACATGGGGATTACTGCCATTTCTATTCATTCATGGGATGTGATCAGAAAGCTAACATTCATTGCGCCCCGCCAAATATCCATGGATAAAGTGATGGTGAGCCGCATTCTCAAACCGATGTCGTCCATGTTTCATAGGTATATCTCAGAGCTCTTAGGGAGGGATTTAAGAGTTTTTGGCCAAGAGATAGTGAAGGAAAGGCGGCAGAGTTCTACTTTGGTATGCTGTGTGGCTTGATGGGGATTTAACAACTGGTGGTGCTGCCGTGCATCTGCTGCCCGTGTGTTCGTCCAGTGGAAGACATGGCTGGTTTGGAAGCTCTTGTCGGAGTTGCGGCAGTGTACCTTATCAATATGCACACTGTAGCCCCTGTGCGTCAGTGAGGGGGGAAGGCAATATAATATATTCGCAGAATCATCGAATGATATATCTTTGCAACATTGTTACAACCCACTTGCTCAATCGTGCCTGCACTGGTTCACAAGGAACAATCTAACATTTATTATTAGCCTTTCGATTACACATTGTATGTGCGTTTAAGTGTCCATTAATTTGCCACTAACAGCCTTTCCGACAGTAGCTTCCGCATCCCCTCAATCCTCTGGGTGATCCTTCGAATCTCCGCTAAACCTTCTACTTCTAACGCAAAATCCAAGTCCCGTTCTTATCGACCCCTCAACCATTGGCAATACTGTTTTCCTATCCATTCTGCCCAGACACCTCAGAATATTATGCCTTCAATTAGATCTCCCTTCAGCCTCGTCTGTTCCAAAGAAAAGAACGCTGGTCAATTCAACACTTAGTTATAACTAAATATTCAATTTCAGCCGACATCCCCCTCTCGATCTCCCCTGTACTCGCTCTCATACAATTACATTTTTCCTACGCACCTTTCCAACAGTTTCAGCATAACCTCCAAGTTCTAACAATCTATACCTCAGCTTATAAATGTAACTGCCTCACATGCCTTCTTTGCTACCATATCCACTTGCTCAGCCGCCTTCAGGATCCGTGGACATGTATTTTTAGTTCACTCAGTTTCTCTACATTTCTCGGCATTGTCCCATGTATACAGCGTACTCGCTTGTCTTGTTGACCTTCCTGAAATACAGTTCCTCACACTTTTCCGCATTTAATTCAATTTGCCGCTGTTGCACTTATCTGACTCGTCCATTGTTGTCTTCCTGCATTATCCAGCTTTCTTCGTCAGCAACCACATTGCCAAAGTTGTATCATCTGACAACAATCATAGAGACACTCATTGATATACAGACCCTTTGCGCCCTGCCTCTGAGTCAATTTCGGATCCAACCTGTTCATACCTATGTGTGAACTTAACAGGAACCTTGAGGAAATCCATGTAGACTATACCAAAAATGTTGCCGTCATTCATCGCTCATGCTACCTGCTCAAAAATACCAATTCACACTGTGGGGTAAGATATTCCGCTAGTATATCCGTGATCGCTGTATTTGATTATGCCGCGTTTATTCCAATACTTCTCTCTTTAGTGAGGTTAGGTTCACTGGTCTAAAACTATGCTATCACCCTTTCGCCCTTTCACAATTTCATCTATCTTCCTGTCTCCGAGAGCCAAGCCTGCTCCAGACACGATTGGAAATTGTGGTCAGGGTTTCTTCAATCTTCCTTTTCTTTATTTTTTATTTTCTTCTTCAAGTCATTTGCTTATTGGACTATGGTACGGTGAAATGGACCAACATGAGGCAAAAAGGAGAAAAATGGTATTGAATATTTTAGTTGTTGCTTTAAGAATTCATATCTGGTGAAAATGCCGGTGTAAAAATAATTCACTTAAGTACGCTTCCGTTTAAATAGAAGTTGATCGTCACACCTGCCCATCGATGCAGACATTTGAGATTATTCAGCGAAACTCTCGGTTGCGCAGGAAGACGATAGCAACATTGAAATAAGGGCTGGCGGCATTTGTCTGACGACTCAGTTTCAACATCCAAATTACATTCCAAAAAAGAAACAAGACGAATTTGTAGCTCCAAAGCCGATCGAGTTTTACACCGATAGCGACAAACCTCACACTGTTGTTGTAGCCGACATAATACCTCAATGTCAGGGCGAATTGTAAAAGGTTAACCTTATCCGCTTAGGTTGAAATGGATATTCATATTTGAATACTTTCTTTCATGCCTTGCAATATCTTAACTTATTTACTGAGCGTTTCCCCATTGACTGTGATAAATGGTAACTTAAGTGGTAAATGGTGACTTCAAGAGACAAGATTCTGAGACAACGCCCTTTCAGCTTTGCGAATATCTACTCATGACAAAGGGAAGAAAATGCAAACATGCATTGATTTAGCGCCGCCCACGACCTCAGAACATCCTCACAATTACGTGCTTGTGAAGTAGAATCATTCTTCAAATGTCAGAATCATGGCTCCCATCTAAGCACAGTAAGATCTCGCAGTCCATCTGCTTTGGCGACAAGGTGTGAGAGATAAATAATTATGAGGACATGTTTGGTTTATTACTGGCCTTTTGAAGGTGTCGTTATGTTATGTTGTTATATAGCTAGATTTGATTGCAATATTTCTGAGAAACGCTTCCTCTTTGTTGTAACAACTCTTTTGTGACATTCCACTCGCAAAAAATGTCTCCAAAAATTTCCATTGCGACAGGAATTATGTGTTAAGATTTACGCTGCATCGTTACTGTTGGTCTGGGCGGGACACCTTGTGAAGCCGTGGCAAAGAATGTACACAAATCCAAATATCAGTCCACTTCTTTGCGTCAAAGAAGTGTAAATGGTGACAGAAGCAAACAATCGATTTCATTGCTTAGAATCGAGTTTTTTGAGTTGCAAAATATAAAAATGTTGCGGTCAGCATAAGTTCCAATATGGACCCCAAATTCTGAGTGATTGGCGTTATTCTGGAATTCTCGGTGCTCGCGACGCTGGCTAGGACAGCGTTGCCTCAGATCACATCTGGATGCAATAAACCTCCCGTCTAATTTTTCTCTTTAATATTTCAAACTCCACTATTTCCTTCAGATCAGATTTTATTTGCATGTTCCTGTCCGTGCAGGGAAAGAAGGAAAACATTCGCAGGTTGTATGTGTTCCAGAAAAGAGAGTCCCGGCCTTTTTGCATTTGGCATCAATAAGACTCCATTACATAAAATCTATACATTACTTGTAGAATAATACAGATTTTCAAAAACAATATGAAGAAGGCGAAACAACGATTCAGTCATTTATGCCGATTCTTAATGATGTGCACTCATTTGTCTCTACTTTCCAGATCCACAGAGCCCCGTTGTGTCTGTCCTTCCGCCTTCATCGGATCAAATCACAGCGAAGAACATGGCGACCCTGGTGTGTTTGGTGAGTGGTTTTAACCCAGGAGCTGCGGAGATTGAATGGACTGTAGATGGCATCGTCAGAGGGAATGGGGTTGAGACCAGTCGGATCCAGCAAGAGGCGGACAACACGTTCAGTGTGAGCAGTTATCTAACTCTGTCAGCCTCAGAGTGGAACTCACACGAGGTTTACTCCTGTATGGTCAAACACGAGACTCAAGCAAACCCGCTTCAAACAAGCATCTCGAGATCCAACTGTATCTGATTCATGCATCTAATGCATTCTTATATTCTGCCGTTAGTAAAGTGCCAATTCAAAATAAATTCCGCAAATAGTGGAACATTTCAAACATTTCATCACAGTTTGTAGCAGATCGGCTGACTCCCTTAGTTTCAATTTAACTGTGTTCACCCTGAATGGTTCAAAGCTTCAGTGTCATGTCATTGATACCGCTGCGTAATAAAATCATTATACCGTTATCTCGACCGTTGTTCTGTTGTTCTCTCTCTTTCCCTCAAAAACAATTAATGGCAACATTCTAAAGGGACTTAAATCGTGAGATTATATCATTGTGATATTCTGCACATTTTATTTAAAGCCAATGACATCCAGGCGCAACAAGGAGACGCTCGATGACATTAAATTAACACCATGAAATAAAATTGCAACATTGTTTTAAAAATGGACCTAGTTACACTCTGCCATTGTAATGAAAGGGCTGAACTGCGTCTTGAGATTTACAAAAATACATTAAACGGGCAGACAATTCTAAACCACCTGGTTACAAATATTCAGGACAAACTCTGTCACTGCCTCATTTTGTAATACACCCGATACAATGCAGGATCTGGTACTGCAAATCATTTTAAATAAACTATCCGATTGCTTTAATTGGCCCTGTAATGATTATACTGAAGCAGGCGCTTTCCAAACATGTCAACTTGCCCAGATGCATTTTCAGTCAGGCATTGACTCAAACCAGCGAAGAACAAAGTCTGTTTTTTTAAACTTCATCTTCACACGAATCACACAGTAGACAGGACATCCCTTTGATACGTTAGTGTTTTTTTTCTTCAGTTCGATTTGGGCTTGCAAGACATAAATTGTTAAAAGTAGCAAGAAGCTGCGCAGTTGGTAACAAGTGCAAACAAGGTGCTGGTGCACTTACAGAAGAAGAAAACAAAACATCCGGGGATTTATTAGCGTTTTATAGAGTCGTACTCATCTATGGCCTCCATACCTGAAAAATTGTGTTGTCGGACATGAGAATGTGCAAAAACTATTTGTCAGATTTTTACTGGAATTGGGACGATGTACCTATCAGGAAAATGAATATGTTGGGCTCTTTTCTCTGAGGAGAGGGTGCGGAGATGTAATAGGAGGCTACAATGTTAGGGAAAGGTGTGATACCGGAACACAGCGAAAGATTTTCCACCGTGAGTGAGTCCGAAACAGGGAGACATAAAATAGACTCAGCGGCAGAAGGAATTTATTTAGTTTATTTGAACGGATAGGTAGGGAATTGATTATGGGTAGGAGAGAGAAAGTACAAATCAAGGATTTGTTCCCTGATTGGCTGGATGTGACAAATGCAGTTTCCTGAGGATCATTTCTGAAACGAGATCATTTTGCCATTCAAATTGAGGGTTAGAGAGTTTCATAAATCGGTAGATCAGATTAATTTAAGTAGGCACCGAAAGCTGGCTAATTCTTCGGTAGAATTTCATTGATAAACTAAGTGAGTGGACCAGTGAATTCTGTGATTCTGTGACCAAAATATGATAGCGAGCAGCTCGAAATATTTACCTAAAGCTAAGCGGCGAGATGCTTTGGATAAACAAAGGGATTGAGGTGTTCCTGCACATAAATCGCTAAAAACTTCATGATCACAAGGTAAATGAGAAATCGAACAGAATGTCTGCCTTTATCACAAAGGCATTGAAACTAAAAAGTAGGGAAGTAATGCTTTGTGTTGTCTACAGCCTTGATAAGATCAGATCTGGAGTGCTGGATTTAGATTTTCACACTGAGCTGCGGAAATTTTACGTCCTCGCTCGATCGACACCGGAAATTCCCGCCCGAGATCAAGGGACATTTCCGTTGTCGGCCTCGTCCGCTCTGATTCCGTGGCGGGCGGGGCGGTACAATTGCCGCGGATATATTCGTATCATGAATGGGTACAGGGCTGATTCGTCAGGGTGAAGTAATTGCTGAAGGGTTCAATTTTGAAGACCGATTGCCTAAACGTGCTGTGTATTGCCCTTTAAAGCTGGACGGGGGAATCCAGCTCAGAATGAGGCCCTTCGCGTCTGTGCCGACCACCAAAAACATATCTATTCTAATTCAATTACCAGCACTTGACCCGTAGCCCTGTATGCAATGACTTTTCAATTCCTCATCAACATGTTTCTTAAATGTCGTGAGGGTTCCTTCCTCCACCACCCTTGCAGACAGCGAGTTCCAGATTCCCAGCACCCTCTGGCTGAAGAAGAATTTCTTCAAATCTCCTCTAAATCTCCTTCTCCTTACCTTAAATCTATGCCCCCTGATTATTGACCCCCCTACTGAGGCGAAAGGTTTCTTCCTATCTATACCGTTCATGATTATTTGCACCTCGATGTGCTAACACCTCAGCTTTCTCTGCTCTACGAAAAATAACCACAGCCCAGGCAGCATCCAGGTGAATCTCCGATGAGAGCGCCTCACCTCACACACTAAAAGAGATTCAGACATTTCCTGAGTTACAATCCAGTAATAAAAAAATAAACACTTTTATTTCTGCAAGGATTGCGGAAGCAGTATCTTAAAAGAGTGCAACTGAGAATAGATGGAGTCAAGAGCATGTTTTGACAATTTGGACCATGCTGCATAATGGAAGCATACTTAATACCAATATAAGCAGGAGGAACGTATGACTTTCCAACACTGGCATTTTGCACAAAAGTGGTTGAAAATGTTTCAGGATCTCTTGTTTCTTGGTTGATGTGAGGCTATGGCTGAAGCAACAATTTGCGTGGCTTTGCTAAACCGAATGCTTATCATGAAGAGAGTTAAAACCCTTAATGCGTATACAGACTGGAATAGCATCATTTTTGTGCTAAATCACTCAAGGCAACTCACTGTCTGCCTTCCCCTGCACCCTATATATAGGCATAGCACCCTATACCTAATCGACGTATTTAAAATGATCAGCGAGTGTGACAGGATACGTCCAGAGAAATCATTTCCACTAATAACACAATGCAGGAAAAATAGGGCACACTCTTTCATTAGAGCAAAGCTATTTAGGAGTGAAATGAGGAAGCACTACTTCCCATGCATCAGAGTTGAATCGGATTTTCTTTCTTATATATCCCTTCATTCGCTTTCGCAACTCATTTTTTCCGTTAGACCCATGTTGACCATGTTTCCGCTAAATTACTGACCATCCAACTTTCTTTTCTGGCCCCCACTTTCGTTGATATCATGAACTGCTATCTCTCCTCAGATACTGTTATATTTCCACACCGATTACCATCAAACTTCTCCTTGAAAACAGCCTTGTTCCTCTGTCCTTGTAAACTACTGCCGATCTTCAGTTAACATTTCCTCTCTAAACCATTAGAAAATACTGCCAACCCCAAATCCATACTATCGTTCCAACAACTCCAGCACTGAATTCCCACAATCGCGTTTCTGCTTCTGCCACAATACTAATACGACTCTGATCATAGTTACATTCTATTCAATTGTAACGATAGCAACCTATTCCAGTTTTTTTAAGTTTTAAAGTATTTTACAGTTCCTTTATTTTTAGTCACAAGTAGACTGACAACTACCGGTTGTAATCCAAACTGCAATTACTGCAATGAAGTTACTGTGAAAATCCCCTTGTCGCCACACTCCGGCGCCAGTACGGGTACACTGAGAGAGAATTTGGCATGGCCAATGCATCTAATCAGCACGTCTTTCGGACTGTGGGAGAAAACCGAAGCATGCGGAGAAAATCCACGCAGACACGGGAAGAACGTGCAGACACCGCACAGGCAGTGACCCAAGCTGGAAATTGAAACCGGGTCCCTGGCGCTGTGAGGTAGCAGTGCTAACCACTGTGCCACCGTGCCGCCCTACTGCTCATACTTTTCGGAATGGCGTCTGTCGTTGACACGACTCAACTCACGATCCAAAAAATCTCCACCGTTGATCAGTTGCTTGGGCCTATTCTCGTGATCTGATCCACCATTATTTATCAAATAATATCCACAGATTTGCCTGCAATGGCTTCACTTCCTGCTCCCATGCTTGCAACTCAACAATATGTCCCTGGCCCCCATTCTTTTTCCCATCCACATGCTCCCCCTTGTATGCATCATCTGAAAGCACATCAGGCTCTTTGTGCACTCTGAAAGCACGAAGCTCTATCTGACCATCGTCTCACTGAACTGTTCTACTGTGATGATTGGAAATCTCCTCCAACTATTGGGAGGAACAAATTCGTTCTGCGGCACGCGCACCTTTGAGCCTATTGAGGCCCTTAAGTGACATATTAAGAGTCACTCAGGTGCTTCATCCTGTCCGCTCTACAGTTATTCCCCTGGCTGGGACCGGACTATGTCAAAACACTAATCTAACAGCCGTAGCTGAGTGTTGGTGCACCCCCTCCCCTCACTTCCCTCGATGTGGTTTGCCAACTTGGCCCCACCAAAGCTCCAACGACCTCCCTCATTTGGCCGACAGTAGATTTCGTCATTAGAGACCGGTTGTAATCTGAAGTGTCGCCATCGCTCGAACCGACAGAGTTGCTGCACAAACGGTTGGCCGTCAGTCCTCTAAAGTGGTACCTCCTCCGCAGAAGCGTGTGCATGTCTTGCCTTTGCCCGATTTCTGTCTCCACCATATGTCCAATGGCTGCGGAGCAGACAGCATCAGCGGGAAGGTGAGTTGGCGGAGCAGACAAACCGACTATCCGAAAGACCCTGTCTTTGCAACTGAAGAGTCCTGCCGGAGGTTTGCCCTGGCTGTGAAATTCAGAACATGGGGGCTTAGACTCAGGATCAGTGGACAATTGTTTAGAATAGAAGCAAAGAGAAGTGGCGATGGCCAGTTAATCCATGACGTTCTCTCGCCATAATCTTTCAATTGTTCTTCGTTTCACATGTAAGTTCTATTGACTTTTAGAAGAGACTTCTGAATCTGCTCCGTCATCATTTTAGCTCTTGCATTCCTGATCATTACAACTGGCGATGCAACTTTATGTCACCAGCTAAAGAGAAATGTGTGTACATAGAATGGATAAACATCTGGTTCCCTCCAAAGGGAAACATAACTGAAAAATGACTTAGTACCCTTATATTGAGCTCAGTTCCCAACCATTTCCCAGAAGAATACAACACAAAAATGCCATTGACCCACTGTACTCTTTGAAAGAGCTATCCAAGTAATCGCACTCCAGTGCTCGAATAGCATTTCATGCAGACATCGGTTTCATGAAACAATCCAATTTTCATCTTGAAGTTTTAATTGGATCGGTTTCCTGTACTCTTTCAGTGAATTTCAGGTCAACAAAACTCATCGCATGTATTTTCATCTGGCACATTTGGAGGCGCAATTTTCACTCTGTTTCTGATCCACAGATGCTTCCAGACCAGCTGATTCGTTTCCCGAATGCTCTGGGGTTTTTTCAGTTATTTCTTGCCTTTGGCACTGTGGCACAGTGCTTAGCATTGCTAATTCTCCCTCAGTGTACCTGAACAGGTGCCGGAGTGTGGCGACTGGGGGATTTCATCGTCATTTATTGCAGTGTTATTGTACGCCGACTCGTGACACTAATAAATCAACTTAAAATTGTAAAGTTAAACGATAAAAAAACAAAACCGTTAATCGACTGGGCGACAGGTCGATAGAAACTGAGTCTGGGGAATTTGTAGCAAACAAAAAGATTACAGATGAAGAGAACAGGCATTTTGCTTTCGTCTTCACTGTGGAGGATTCAAGTTGTTTCACAGAAATAGCTGTAGAGCAGGAAATGGAAGAGAAGGACTCAAGAAAATTAGAATCGTCAGGGAAATGACATTAAGAAAGTTGTTGAAGATGTGTATTGATAAATCCCGAGGTCCTGATGGATTTCACCCGAAGGTCTTAAAAGAAGTGGCAAAAGGGACAATTGATGGGTTGCTTTTAATTTTCCAAAATTCCACAGTTTCTGGGAAGCGCCCACTAGGTTGGAAAACAGCGAATGTAGCACTTTAATGCAATAGGATAAAGAGACCTATCGCAGGAAACAACACATCATAGAATCATAGAAACCATAGAAACCCTACAGTGCAGAAGGAGGCCATTCGGCCCATCGAGTCTGCACCGACCACAATCCCACCCAGGCCCTACCCCCACATATTTACCCACTAATCTACGCATCCCAGGATTCTAAGGGGCAATTTTTAACCTGGCCAATCAACCTAACATGTTAGCTGAACAACACCAGTTAGCTGAACATGTGACATATCAGGAAAATGATAGCAGCGGTTATTAAAGATTTGATTGCAGGGCACATAAGTAAGGTCACCGTAATCAGATAGAGCCAACACAGTTTTGTCAAAGGAAAATCATGTTTAGCCAATTTACTGGGGTGATTTGAAGAAGTAACGTGCTGTGGATAAAGGGGAGCAGGTGGATGGACTGTGATTTTCAGTAAGCATTTAATAAGATGTCTCAGCAAAGGGTATTGCGGAAAATGAGAGTTTATCGTGTGGGGGCATGGACAGAAAATTTGCCAGCGAACAGGAAACAGAGAGTCGGCAAAAGGGACAATTTTCTGATTGGCAAGGTGCAAGGGGTGGCGTGCTACAGTGATGAGTGCTGTGGCCGCAACTCTTTACAATTTATATAAATAATAGCATGTTTTCAGCATGGCACCAGTTGTGCTCTTGCTTTCTGCTGGGTTATACATCCGCACTGATGTTCGCCTCTCCCTCCCCCAAACTCCTTCACTCCTGGCCTCGAATTCTCATCTGTAACTACCTCCGCAATTGAAACCAAAACTTCCGCCACTACCGCTTTGGCCTTACTTTGCCGTTACTTTTAGAATCATTTCAGCTGAACAGGCTATTTCTGTAACACGTAAACCAATCTGATCAGGAGGTTCATCATCAATACCACTGCTAACAGCGTGTCACCAACGTGGCTTGTCATGTATTGTGTACATGTTTCCCTCACAGCACAAATGTTTTTGATTTGATTTTATTTGATTTGTTCTTGTCTTACATATTAGCATACAGTGACAAGTATTGTTTCTTACATGCTATACCGACAAAGCATACCGTTCATAGAGAAGGAAAGGAGGGAGTGCCGAATGTGATGCTACAGTCATAGCCAGGGTGTAGAGAAACATCAACTAAATGCGAGGTAGGTCCATTCAGAAGTCTGAGGGAATTAGGGAAGAAACTGTTCTCAAGTTGCTTGGTACGTGTCCTCAGACTTCTGTATCTTTTTCGTGACGGCAAAAGTGGAGTCACAGATGTACTCAGTAAGAATGGCAGATTTCCTGCCCGGAATGATGTTAATCAAGCGAATGTTTTTTTCAGCAATTCATTAGTTTCATGGTTAACATCATTCTAACTATTTTTGTTCAAGATTTATTGCCAGATACCATGGTGGGATTTAGAATCATTGCTTGTTCCAGGACTCTGCAATACTAATCCGGTAATTAGTCGCCGGACGGCAGCGTCCGCCATGCTTTACAGTGTTAGTTCCTGCTCCCTTGTTTGAGGCTGCGCCTGCGCCTGCCTTCGAAACGTTTGAAATGCATGATAAAAGTACTGATGAGATTTACGCTTAATTTATTAGAGACTGGACACAATTTGCGTTGCGCTCTTCACAAGTGTTACCAGATCTCCTGAATTTATCCAGAATTTTATGTTATAATTGTCATTTCATTCCCCCTGCTTTCTATTGGACTACGCACAATAGATGAAAGATGTCCAGAACGAATCCCAATGAACCTGTGCGCTTTTTGCGCTGAACCAGCTGATGGCAATATTGCACTTGTTAGACCAAGGACCGTGTTATTCCACGACGTGTATTTGCGGTTAAAATATCTCAAAATATCAATTCCTGGCACAATACGTGGATACTTCGAAAATAGGGATTCGGACATGAAAGCCGTTTTCAGCATATTCTCTGAAGGTATTGTCAATTAATTCGGATGTTTAATGAGTTCCCCTTTTCAGTGGTGAATGTCCATAATATCAGAAAATCCGAATGCTTCGAAGCAGTAAGAATCCAGTGTCACTAAATGTTTTACTATCACTTCCTTTCCTGCGTCATTCACTAAAGATAATGCTGTCAGTGCCACATTAATGGATCCGAAAGTTCAGACATTTGATAGGATAAAATTAGACAAAAAGGGCGGAAATACGAATCATACGATCATATGAATTGGAACGAAGATTAGGCCTAAGGTCGTGGCTGATGTGATCGTGGGCTCGACCCCACATTCCTGTCTACCCCTATACTCTTTGGATCCATTTTCAATCAGGAATTTATCGAATTCTGTATTTTTTTACGTGGATGTGGGCATTGCTGGCTGGACCAGCATTTATTCCTCACCGCTAATTACCCTCGAGATCGTGGTGGTGAACTGCTTTGTTGAATCAGCGCAGTCCCTGTGGTCTAGGTAAGCAATATATCCACAGGTCAGATTGCGAATGACTTGGAGGGGAGCGCTAAGGTAGTGGTGTCCCCATGTGTCTGCTGCCTTTGTCCTTCTGGTCGGTAGCGATGTGATTTTGTAAGATGCTGCCTATGGAGACAGGATGGGTTTTTGCAGTGCATCTTGCAGATGGTACACACTGCTGCCACTGTTCATCGTGGCGGAGGGAGTTTGTGGAAGCGGTGCCAGCCAGGTTTTGTCCTGGATGGTGTGAGCTTGAAAGTTATAGAAGCTGCGCTCTCCTGGCTCGTGCAAGGTATTCCATCACACTCCTGACTTGTGCCTCGCAGATGGCGGACAGGCTTGGCGAGTAAGGAAGTGAGATGCTTGCCACAGGATTCATACCCTCTGACCTGCTGTTGTAGCCACCATATTTAAATGTCAAGACCAGTTCAATTTCTGGTCAATGGTCGCTCTCAGGGTATCGACAGTAATGGCAATACCATTGAATGTCAAGGGACAATGGTTAGATTCTCTGTTGTTGGAGATGGTCATTTCCTGACACTACTTTGTCACGAAGGTTACTTGCCACTTGTCAACCCAATCTTGGATATTGTCCAGGACTTACTGCATTTGGACATGGACGGCTTCAGTCTCTGAGGATGCGGGAATGGTACTGTCCACTGTGCGATCATCCCCACTGCTGACATTATGATGCAAGGAAGATCATTCATAGAGCAGCTGAAGATGGTTGGGCCTAGGACACCATCTTGAGAAACTCCTGCAGTGAAGTTTGCAAATTAGATAATTGGACTCCAACCACCTCAACACTCTTACTCTGTGCCAGGTATGTATGACTCCAACTAGCGTAGAGTTTTCTCTCTAATTCTAATTGACTTCATTATTGCTCGGGCTCCTTAATTCCACACGTGCTGCCTTGACGTCAAACGCAGTCACTTCACATCTCACACTCACTCTTCTCCATGTTTGACCCAAGGCTGTAATGAAGTCAGGCGCTGAGTGACTAGCGGAATCCAAACTATCTGTCGATGAGTAGGTTCCTGCTGAGTTCCTGCCGTTTGATTGCGCTGCTAATGAAACCTTCCATTAATTTACTGACGATCTTGAGTGGCCTGATGGCTAATGAATAAAGTTGGAGCTGGCCTTCGTTTTTCGTAGAGGACATAACTGGGCAATTTTATGCAATGCCGGGTCGATGCTCGTGTTGTAGATGTACTGGAACAACTTGACTGGCGGGGCCGCATGGTCTGGAGCACAAGTCTTCAGGACTGTCGACAGAATATTGTTAGGGCCCAAAGCCTTTGCAATATCCAACACCGTCGGCCGTTTCTTAATATCACGTGGAGCGAATTGAATTGGCTGAAGATTGAGATCCGTGATGCTGACCATTTTTGCAGAAAGCCAAGATAGATCATCCACTTGGCACATGTGACAGAAGATTGTTTCAAAGGCTTTAACCTTATCTTTTTCACTGATCATTGAGGATGGGGACATTTGCGATGTCTTCTCCTCCAGTGAGTTGTTTAATTATCCACCAACATTCACGATGGAATATTCCTGGTAAAGAGAGTTCCACAGGCTAATGGCTCTCACAGAGAATGAAATTCTCTTGATCTCCATCTCAATTGGAAAACCTCTTATTTTAATTCATGTCCCCTCCTTCTAGTCTCTTTAGAGGGGAGGCACTTCCTCAGCATTCACCATCTCAATTCCCCTCAGGGTAGTATGTGTTTCAGCAGAATCACCTCTAATTCTTCTAAACTCTAATGGGTACAGGTCCAACCTGTCCAACCTTTCCTTAAATGATATCCCTTTCATCTGATGGGTGCACCTTTCTCCGAACTGTTGCTGGTGCTATTGTGTCCGTTCTGGGCCAACAGGAAAGTACTTCAGATGGGTTCTCACCAAAGCACGACAAATTTGCAGCGAATCTTCTCTACTTTTATATTCCATCCCACTTGCAATAGGTGACAACATTGCATTTGCTTTCCGAGTCACTTACAGCTTCATGCTAAAGTTTCGTGAATCACGTGCCAGGACACCCAGATCCCCCAGTGCTCCAGATCTTTGCATTCTCATCTCCGTGTGAACAATTTGCTGCGTTCCATTTTTCCAGCCAAAGTGGACGAATTCGCATTTCACCACATTGTACTCCACCTGTTTCTTTTTACCACTCAGTAACTTATCTAAATCCCTTTGTATACCATTTATGCTAACATCACAATTTACTTTTCCCCCTGTATTAATGTCGTGAGAAAAATTTGGAATCAATCCGTCCCATCATCCATGTCATTTCCATAAATTGAAAATAGTTGAGGCCCCAGATGTAATCTGTGTGATATACCATCAGCTACAGTTCCCTCCCCCCTCCCTCAAAAAATGGTCAATTACCCTACCTCTCTGTTTCTGTAAGCCAACCAGTCCTCGATTCGTGATAAATGTTCCCCCATACTTGATAAGCTCCTATTAGGCTTTGCATAATGCACCTTTGAAGCGGTATCTTATGAAATACTTTTTGGAAATCCAAGTCTACAGGTTCCTCTTTATCCACGCCACTAATAAGTTGCTCAAGTAAGTATAACAAATTCGTAAAGTATGGCTTCAATTATACAAAACTATGTTGGCTCTGCATAATTGCAAGTGTCATGCTATAACCTTCTAATAATAGATTCTAGCATTTAACTTTTGACAGATGTTAGGCTAATTGGCTTGTAGTTACATGTTTTCTGCCTTTCCTTTCTTGAATAGAGGAGTTAGATATGCTATTTCCCGATCTCATGGAATTATAAAATCATTACAATGCAGAAGGAGGCCAATCGGCCCATCGCCTCTGCATCCACTCAGCTCCAACATGTCCGAACGACTTGACAGCCTTTAGTTCTGATTGTTTTCTCAGTAGCAGTGACCTGGTGGTTGTAATTGCTTTATGTTCCTCGCTCCCTTCTACCTCTTCACCTGCACATATTTCTGGGATATTATTTATGTATTCTACAGCGAGGCAGAGAAAATATATCAATTCTGCCGCCATTTCCTCATTTCGTATTATGAATTTCCGATACTCCTTCTCCAGAGTAACCACACTTATTTTAGTGAGCATTTTCTTTTTTAAAAGCATATAGAAATTCCTACATTATTTTAATATGTCTAGCTAACATTCTCTCATACTCCAAATTCTCCTTCGTCATTACTTTATTAGTCATTCCTTTTCGGTTTTTATATTCTTCCCAATCTTCAGCTCTGTCACTAATCGCAAAGTTTTGCTTCCAGTCGGACGCAATCATTGGAGCGATTGAGACTTCAACATCCCCATGACGTAGGCCCGCTTTCTGTCTGTTATTTCAGCTGTGTCCCGTCTTCAGTCAACTTTAACCTACATTCTTGGCCCTGTGCGAATCATTTTCCGATTCCGCTGACATGCCATGAGGGTGGTTCTTCTCTCGCTCCTGCTGTCTTGCTGCATTAAACTGAACTAGCATCTGTCTCTCTCCCTCTCTCCACACTGCAGATCTCAACTCTGTACATTCCACCCACAGGCAAGGCCTAAAGCCTCTCACTCCCCGGGTACTGAATGCACTGCATGACGTGGACCTGAGACATATCCTTTCAGTAAATACCCTGCGATATCTTTCAACCTAACAACTTTAATTACCTGTTCCTGATCCCTCTACCTGACCGCCGCTTGGAAATTTTCCCGGTGTGGAGCAATTTTAATATTCCTTCCCCACCCTTCGCTCGAGCGACAGGAGGGTCAGTAAAATTCCAACAACCGAGTACAAATGCAAGCAAATATGTGAACCCTTTGATCGTTGTTCGACCCTAGTTAGAGTATTGAGTCCAGTTCTTGACAATACTCTTGGAATGTATTTCAAGGCCTTGGAGAATGTGCCAGAAGGTGTATTAGCATGTTTCCAGCGATAAAAGTCTTCAGTTAGGTGTAAAGTCGAGAGAACCTGAAGTTGTTCTCTTCAGAGCCGCACAATAGGTTTGATAAAGATGTTCTTAAAGGTGTTGGTTAGAGAAAGTAGAAGCTGATTCAAATGTCGGGAACTTTGATCACCGGAAGGCAAACATTTGAAATAACCCGGGAACAGGAACAGAAGATGGGTGGTGGTGGGTAAATATGTTCCGACTCTTAATGATCTGGAGACTACTGGATCAAAGGCTAGCGGAAGAGGATTTAACAATCACCGTCAAAAAGATGGAAAATATGTCGAAAACTGGAGTAAGATCAAGGCAGAAATTCCAGTTCGGTCGCTCCTTTACAGAACCGACATGGATGCGATGGGCTGATTGCCCGCCTTCTGCGATGTACCTTCTCGAATTCTTTATATTGACGCAACTGCACCTGCAGCCGCGACAGTCAGCTCTCCAGGCGAAGTAATTAGTTTATTTCTTCTCGTTGTCCTCTGTGCGCCTCAGCTGCATAACCAAAATGTTACTTCTCACAATTGTTCAAGGACACATGGAGGGATGGTGTGTGACAAGCTAACGTTATCAACATTTAAAATGCTTGCCCGATTTTGTTTAATTTTTCAAATGAGGGGGCAATGGAACATTGTACGATGGCTTCTCCAATACTGTCGTGCGATGGGAGTCATGATGTGGAGATGCCGGCGTTGGACTGGGGTAAGCACAGTAAGAAGTCTCACAACACCAGGTTAAAGTCCAACAGGTTTATTTGGTAGCAAATACAAGTAAACCTGTTGGACTTTAACCTGGTGTTGTGAGGCTTCTTACTGTGTGATGGGAGGCCAGCGTTGTTGGGGGGAGAGTCACCTGCCATCAGAAATCTGATTTTTAAAAACTGCTACTTTCAGCTCATTCCTCCGTCGGCCAATGCATTGACATTCTCAAACTCATTCTTTCCCGTGACAGCAAATGTACCCCTCAAATCCAACAACGAAAATCATGCGAAAAGCTCTGTTTCCTAGAGCATTTCATTTTGCCAAGGCTTAACTCACTGTGGATGCCATTGGTTTCCAACACTTGAATAGTGTTGAGTGGACAGTTTTGACACCTCAATCATATTCCAGGTTGGTAATAAAATGTTCTTCGGGGCTTGTCCATCATTCACTCACTTCAGATATCTATCTATCTATCTATCTATCTATCTATCTATCTATCTCTGTCTCTATCTATCTATCTGTCTATCTATCTATGTCTATCTATCCCTATATCTATCTATCTCTGTTTCTGTTCACCCATTTCCACATATCTATCTATCTACCAAGAAGCCAATAATGCGTGTGCTCAATTCCCTTACATCTCTCTATGTGCACATGAAATCTCAACTCACATTTTTAGTCTCTAATTTATTCACCAGGAACGATACACCTACTAAACAGCTTGCTGTCCTCAACATTTATTTATTGTAATCTGCAGACTTCCAGAGATCAAGCCACGATCCATTTAATCACTTTATGTTTCACCGCACCGTTTGCTTTTTTTGAGGGAGTATTGAGCCATTTTGCATGCTATTGTGTGGTTTGGGAGATTTATATTTCTTATTTTCCAAAATGGCTGACGTGTGCATTCTGCAAATATCAGACAATACCGAAATGGAGATCTTCAGCCTAATATCACGTGACAGAAAATTTGCACACGTAGTTAATATTCATTCGCCCTGCGGTGTTTGAATCTTTTTAAGGAGATGTTGGAATGGACTCAGAAGCGCATTCGTATCAGGATTTATTTTCCTTCTTCCTCTCCCCAAACCTTCTCCATGACACAATCGATTGGAGTGCTCGCCGCACTGATACTCTCTTTTCACAGTAAGTACGGGCGTCAACAAGAAGTAATGCTCATTTTTTTCACATTATCTGCTTTTCCGCTTGTGTTTTAACGAACCAGAATTGTAAGCTATATTCAACATTTCACAGTGTGTGACGAACAATACTTTGCATTTCACCAGGTACAATTGCGGATCTGTCCTGACCCAACCAGGGTCCATTTCGTCCTCACCGGGAGAGACCGTCACCATCACTTGCACCATGTCCGGAGGCATCATTAGCAGCTCCTACACGAGCTGGTACTGGCAGAAACCCGACAGCGCCCCTGTGCTTGTTTGGTACCAGTACTCTGGTACAGCTTCGGGTATTCCAGATCGATTCACCGGGTCTGTGGACCCATCGAGTAACAAGGTGCATTTAACCATCACCAACGTGCAATCGGAAGACGCTGCAGATTATTCCTGTGGTGCTACGCTCAGCAGTCCATATAGATTCATTTTCGGGAGAGGAACTAAGTTGACCCTGGGCAGTAAGTACATCACTTAAATGTCCTCTAGCATTTGTGACGCTATCTAAATAACGAAATGTACTTCGAAACGGTCGGATAGGTGGATTGAATTAGGGCAAATCAAATTGATTGCTCCTAAACTATTATTATGGGGATCTTTGATTCAGCAACCAATGATATTGCAGTGATAGCTGGGCTCAGAACTTCGGCGATTTTCTGGAGTGTGTGCAGTTATAGGATCGGGTAAAGGAGCAATTTTATTACGAGTGAAGCTCATTTCACTGGAAGCTTACGGTCTGATCTGCTGGGACTTTCCAGAAGTTTGAGCCATCTGATCCAGTCGGCAGCGCAAGGAGATGATTTGAATGCGGATTGCTCAAAAGATGGGATGTTTTCCTTCGCCCAGCCAGTTTTGGGAGTGGAGTGCCCTAGCTGTATGAACACCGCGAGCGGAACTATAATTAGCAAGACGATATTCAACATTTCAAAAGTGAAAAAAACAGGCATGGAAATGAGCTATGTGGGCAGGTTTTTTTACAAGCTACGATCGTCCACCTTGTGTGCTCTATAATTCCATGATTGTAGGAAAGCCACATAGTGGTTCAGGCTGTTTCACACACTGCCCTTGTAGTCTGGTATTGAAGGCTGGAATTACATACAAAACGTTCTCACCAGGCTGCTTTATTCCACTGAAAGCAACATTGTGTTTTAAGATCTTTCTTGCATTCAGCCTGCGGAAGGATAGTGTGGTGACTGGGTGCGACTCACTCCCAAACTCACTGAAAACCGTTCAGTACAAGATTCTCAACCTAGCATTTCGCATTAATCACAAATGACCAAAATAACCACACTGTTGTGGGAACTCCGCCAGTAATAATCGATCCTGATTGTTACTGGATAACATAGTAACAAACGTCAATGATGCGCCGAATGTTTGCTTCCCTCGGGAATTCCGGTTCATTTTCTTCCTATCCCACCAGTTGCTTTGGAATGTTTCGGAATAGGTTGTCAGGTTTTTGAGTATTGGTGTGGACTCGTTCAGCTCTGCTGCTGGTTCTGTGATTGTCAGTGAGTAGGAATAGAACAAAACATGGGGATTACTGCCATTTTTATTGATTCATGGGATGTGATCAGAAAGCTAACATTCATTGCCCCCCGCGAAATATCCATGGATAAGGTGATGGTGAGCCGCATTCTCAAACCGATGTCGTCCATGTGTCATAGGTAAACCGCAGAGTTGTTAGGGAGGGAGTTAAGATTTTTTGCCAAGCGACATTGAAGGAAAGGCGAAACAGTTCTACTTTGGTATGCTGTGTGGCTTGATGGGGATTTACCAACTGGTGGTGCTGCCGTGCATCTGCTGCCCGTGTGTTCATCCAGTGGGAGACATGGCTGGTTTGGAAGTTCTTGCCGGAGTTGCGGCAGTGTTCCTTATAAATATGCACATTGTAGCCCCTGTGCGTCAGTGAGGGAGGAAAGCAATATAATATATTCGCAGAATCATCGAATGATATATCTTTGCAACATCATTACAGTCTACTTGGTCAATCGTGTCTGCACTGGTTCACAAGGAACAATCTAACATTTATTCATTAGCCTTTCGATTACACATTGTATGTGCGTTTAACTGTCCATTAATTTGCCACTAACAGCCTTTCCGGCAGTAGGTTCCACATCCCCTAAACCCTCTGGGTGAAACTATTCTCTTCGGGTCTCCGCTAAACCTTCTACTTCTAATGCTAAATCCAAGTCTCGTTCTTACCGACTCCTCAACCATTGGCAATACTGTTATCCTATCCATTCTGCCCAGACACCTCAGAATATTATGCCTTCAATTAGATCTCCCTTCAGCCTCGTCTGTTCCAAAGAAAAGAACGCTGGTCAATTCAACACTTAGTTATAACTAAATATTCCATTTCGGCCGACACCCCTCTCGATCTCCCCTGAACTCGCTCTGGTACAATTACATTTTTCCTACGCTCATTTCCAACAGTTTCAGCATAACCAAGTTCTAACAATCTATACCTCAGCTTATAAATGTAACTGCCTCACATGCCTTCTTTGCGACCACATCCAGTTGCTCAGCTGCCTTCAGGATCTGTGGAAATGCATTTTTAGTTCACTCGGTTTCTCTACATTTCTCGGCATTGTCCCATTTATACAGTGTACTCGCATGTCTTGTTGACCTTCCTGAAATACAGTTCCTCACACTTTTCCGCATTTAATTCCATTTGCCGCAGTTGCACTTATCTGACTAGTCCATTGTTGTCTTCCTGCATTATCCACCTTTCTTCGTTCACAAAACACATTGCCAAATGTGTATCATCTAACAACAATCATGGAAGCACTCATTGATATACGGACCCTTTGCTTCCTGCCTCTGAGCCAATTTCAGATCCAACCTGTTCATACCTATGTGTGAACTTAACAAGAGCCTTGCTAAAATCGATGTAGACTTTACCAAAAATATTGCCGTCATTCACCGCTCATGCAACCCGCTCAAAAATACCAATTCATGCCGCGGGGTAACATATTCCGCTAGCAAAGCAGTGACCGCTGTATTTGATTTTGAAGCGTTTATTCCATTAGTTCTCCCTTTAGTGAGGTTAGGCTCACTGGTCTATCACTATGCTGCCCCCCTTTCGCCCTTTCACAATTTCATCTGTCTTCCTGTCTCCGAGAGCCAAACCCGCTCTCGACACGATTAGAAAATTGTGGTCAGGGTCTCTTCCCTTCTCAATCTTCCTTTCCTTTATTTTTTATTTTCTTCTTCAAGTCATTTGTTTATTGGACCATGTTACGGTGAAATGAGCCAGCATGAGGCAAAAAGGAGAAAAATGCTCTTGAATATTTTAGTTGTTGCTTTAAGAAATCACATCTGGTGAAAATGCCGGTGTAAAAATAATTCACTTAAGTACGCTTCCGTTTAAATAGAAGTTGAGCGTCACACCTGCTCATCGGTGCAGACATTTGAGATTATTCAGCGAAACTCTCGGTGCCGCCGGAAGACGATACCAACATTGAAATAAGGGCTGGCGGCATTTGTCTGCCGACTCAGTTTCAACATTCAAATTACGTTCCAAAAAAAACAAGACGAATTTATAGCTCCAAAGACAATCGATTTTTGCACCGACAGCGACAAACCTCACACTTGTTGTAGCCGACATAACACCTCAATGTCAGGGCGAATTGTAAAAGGTCAGCCTTATCCTTTTAGTTTGAAATGGATATTCATATTTGAACCCTTTCTTCGATACCTTACAATATCTCAACGTATTTACTGAGCATTTCCCCATTGACTGTGATAGATGGTAACTTAAGTGGTACAAGTGACTTAAAGAGACAAGATTCTGATACAACGCCCTTTCAGCTTTGCGAATATCTACTCATGACAAAGGAAAGAAAATGCGAACATGCATTGATTTGGCGCCGACCACGACCTCAGAACATCCTGACAATTAAGTGCTTGTGAAGTAGAATCATTCTTCAAATGTCAGAATCATGGCTCCCTATCTCAGCACAGTAAGATCTCACTGTCCATCTGCTTTGGCGACAAGGTGTGAGAGATAAATAATTATGTGGACATGTTTGCTTTATTACTGGCCTTTTAAGGGTTTCGTTACGTTATGTTGTCATATGCTAGAATTGTTTACAATATTTGTGAGAAGCTCTTCCTCTTTGCTGTAGCAAATCTTTTGTGACACTCCACTCGCAAAAAATGTCTCCTAATATTTCCATTGCGACAGAGAGTTATTTGTTAAGATTTATGCTCGGCGGGGCAACGTGCGAACCCGTGGCAAAGAATGTACACAAATCCAAATATCAGTCCAGTATGGAGGACTTGCGTCAAAGACGTGTAAATGGTGACAGAAGCAAACAATCGATTTCATTGTTTAGAATCGAGTTTTTTGAGTTGCAAAATATAGAAATGTTGCGGTCAGCATCCGTTCCAATATTGACCCAGATTCTGAGTGATTGGCGTTATTCTGAAATTCTCGGCGGTCGCGACGTCGCGTTGGCTCGGACAGCGTTGCCTCAGATTACATCTGGATGCAATAAACCTCCCGTCTTATTTTTCACTTTAATATTTCAAAGTCCACTATTTCCTTTAGATTAGATTTTATTTGCATGTTCCTGTCCGTGCAGGGAAAAAAGGAAAACCTTCTCAGGTTGTATGTGTTCCAGAAACGAGAGTCCCGGCCTTTTTGCATTTGGCATCAATCAGACCCAACTATATAAAATCTATACATTCTTGTAGAATAATACCGATTTTCAAAAATAATTTGAAGAAGGTGAAACAACGATTCAGTCATTTATGCCGATTCTTAATGGATGTGCAATCATTTGTCTCTATTTTCCAGATCCACGGAGCCCCATTGTGTCTGTCCTTCCGCCTTCATCGGATCAAATCACAGCGAAGAACATGGCGACCCTGGTGTGTTTGGTGAGCGGTTTTAACCCAGGAGCTGCGGAGATTGAATGGACTGTAGATGGCAGCGTCAGAGGAAATGCGGTTGAGACCAGTCGGATCCAGCAGGAGGCGGACAACACGTTCAGTGTGAGCAGTTATCTGACTCTGTCAGCCTCAGAGTGGAACTCACACGAGGTTTACTCCTGTCTGGTCAAACACGAGACTCAAGCAAACCCGCTTCAAACAAGCATCTCGAGATCCAACTGTATCTGATTCATGCATCTAATGCATTCTTGTATTCTGTCGTTAGTAAAATGTCATTTCAAAATAAAATCCGCAAATAGTGGAACATTTCAAACATTTCATCAAAGTTTGTAGCAGATCGGCTGACTCCCTTAGTTTCAATTTAACTGTGTTCACCCTGAATGGTTCAAAGCTTCAGTGTAATGTCATTGATACCGCTGTGTAATAAAATCATTGTACCGTATGTCGACCGTTGTTCTGTTGTTCTCTCTCTGGCAACATTCTAAACTGAATTAAATAGTGAGACTATATCATTGTGATATTCTGCACATTTTATTTAAAGCCAATGATATCCAGGCGCAACAAAGAGACGATCGATGACATTAAATTAACACCATGAAGTAATATGGCAACATTTTTTTTAAAATGGACCTAGTTGCATTTTGCCATTGTAATGAAAGGGCTGAACTGCGTCTCGAGATTTACAAAAATACATTAAACGGGCAGACATTTCTAAACCACCTGATTGCAAATATTCAGGACAAACTCTGTCACTGCCTCATTTTTTAATGCACCAGATGTAATGCAGGTTCTGGTACTGCAAGTCATTTTTTAAATAAACTATCCGATTGCTTTAATTGGCCCTGTAATCATTATACTGAAGCAGACGCTTTAATAACAAGTCAACTTGCCAAGATGCATTTTCAGTGAGGCATTGACTTAAACCAGCTCAGAACATAGTCTGTTTTTTAAAAAAACTTCATCTTCACACGAATCACAAAGTCGACAGGACATCCCTTTGATATATTATTGTTTTATTTCTTCAGTTAGATTTGGGCTTGCAAGACATAAATTGCTATAGATAGCAAGAAGTTGGGCAGTTGGTAAAAAGTGCAAACAAGGTGCTGGTGCACTTCCAGAAGAACAAAACAAAACATCTGGGGGTTTATTAGACTTTTAGAGAATTGTACTCATCCATGGTCTACATACCTCAAAAATAATATTGTAGGACATGAGAAAGTGCAGAAACTTACTTGCCAGATTTTTACGGGAATTGGGACGATGTACCTATCAGGAAAATGAATATGTTGCGCTCTTTTCTCTGAGGAGAGGATGAGGAGGTGTAATAGGCGGCTTTAATGTTAGGAAAATGTGTGATACGGGAACGCAGAGAAAGATTTTCCACCGTGAGTGAGTCCGAAACAGGGAGACATAAAAAAGACCCAGCGACAGAACGAATAAATAATTTAATTGAACGTATAGCACGGGAATTGGTTATGTGTCGGAGAGAGAAAGTACTAATCAAGGTTTTGTTCTCTGATTGGCTGGATGTGACAAATACAGGTTCCTGAGGATCATTTCTGGAACGAGATCATTTTGCCGATCAAATTGAGGGTTAGAGAGCTTCATAAACACATTGGTAGATCAGCTTAAGTTAAGGAGGCACCGAAAGCTGGCTGACTCTTCGGTAGAATTTCATTGATAAACTAAGTGAATGGACCAGTGAATTCTGTGATTCTGTGACCAAAATATGATAGCAAGCAGCTCGAAATGTTTACCTAACGCTAAGAGGCGAGATGTTTTGAATGAACAAAGCGATTTGGGTGTTCCTGTACATAAGTCACTAAAAACTTCATGATCAGAAGGTAAATTAGAGCTCAAACAGAATGCCTGCCTTTATCACAAGGGCATTGAAATTAAAAAGTGATGAAATAATGCTTTCTGTTGTCTACAGCCTTGATCAGATCACATCTGGAGTGCTGCACTTAGGTTCTCACACTGTGCTGCGGCATTCTTACTGCCTCGCTCGATCGAGACCGGAAGTTCCCGCGCGAGGTCAAGGGACATTTCCGTTGTCCGCCCCTCGTTCCCTCTGATTCCGTGGCGGACGGGGCGGTACAATTGCCGCGGATATATTCTTATCATGAAAGGATACCGGGCTGATTCATCAGGGTGAAGCAATTGCTGAAGGGTTCAATTTTGAAGAGCGATTCCTTAAACGTGCTATGTGTTGCCCTTTGAAGCTGGAGGGGCGAAACCAGCCCACAACGAGGCCCTTCCCGTCTATGCCGACCACCAAAACCTATCTATTCTGATTCAATTTCCAGCACTTGGCCCGTAGCCCTGTATGCAATGACTTTTCAGTTCCTCATCAAGATATTATTAAATGCCGTGAGGGTTCCTTCCTCCACCACCCTTGCAGACAGGGAGTTCCAGAATCCCATCACCCTCTGGCTGAAGAAGAATTTCTTCAAATCTCCTCTAAATCTGCTGCTGCTTACCTTAAATCCATGTCCCCTGGTTGTTGACCCCTCTACTGAGGCGAAAGGTTTCTTCCTATCTATATCGTTCATAATTTTGTGCACCTCGATGAGATAACACCTCAGCTTTCTCTGCTTTACGAAAAATAACCACAGCCCAGGGAACATCCTAGTGAATCTCCTATGAGAGTGCCTGACTCAGACACTAAAAGAAACTCAGATATTTCCAAAGTTACAATCCAGTAATTTTTAAAAAGCACTTTTATTTTAGCAAGGATTGTGGAAGCAGTATCTTAAAATAGTGCACCTGAGGATAGATGGAGTCAAGAGCATTTCTGACTATTTGGACCATGCTGCATAATGGAAGCATACTTAATACCAATATAAGCTGGAGGAACACTGGCTCAGCAAGAAATGTTGAACTTTGTCCTTGCTTGGAACTGCCTTCTGCACAGACGGCCAGTGGCACCATCTAGTTGAGAAGGCATGAGTTTCCAACACTGGTATTTTGTACAAAAGTGGTCGAAAATGTTTCAGGATCTCTTGTTTCTTGATTGATATGAGGCTATGGCTGAAGCAACAATTTGTGTGGCTTTGCTAAACCGAGTGCTTATAGTGAAGGCAGTTAAAACCCTTAATGAGAATATAGATTGGAATAGTAACATTTTTGTGCTAAATCACACAAGGCAACTCATTGTTGGCTTCCCTTGCACTCTATCCACCTGATCGAAGTATTTGAAATGATCAACGAGTGTGATATGATAGGTCCAGAGAAATTATTTCCACTAATAACACAATCCAGGAAAAATGGGGCACACTCTTTTATTAGAGCGTGGCTATTTAAGAGTAAATTGAGGAAGCACTACTTCGCATGCATCATAGTTGAATCGATTTTTTTCCTTCTTTTTCTCCTCATTCGCTTTCACAACTCATTTTCTCTATTAGACCCATGTTGACCAGGTTTCCACTAAATTACTGACCATCCAACGTTCTTTTTTTGCCCCCACTTTCGTTGATATCATTAACTGCTATCTCTCCTCAGGTACTGTTCTTACTTTCACACCAATTACCATCAAACGGATAATGTAGAGGATAGAGGATTGGTTAACTAACAGAAAGCAAAGAATGGGTGTAAATGGATATATTTCTGGCTGGCGGTCAGTGACTAGTGGTGTGCCTCAGGGATCAGTGTTGGGACCGCAAATGTTTACGATTTACATCGATGATTTGGAGTTGGGGACCAAGTGTAATGTGTCAAAATTCGCAGATGACACTAAGATGAGTGACAGAGCAAAGTGTGCAGAGGACGCTGAATGTTTGCAAAGGGATATAGATAGTCTAAGTGAATGGGCCAGGCTTGGCAGATGGAGTACAATGTTGGTAAATGTGAGGCCATCCATTCTGGTAGGAATAACAGCAAAATGGACTTCTAACGAATGGTAAAAAATTGCAGTATGCTGTTGTGCAAAGGGACCTGGGTGTCCTTGTGCAAGACGTTGGTTTGCAGGTGCAGCAGGTAATTAAGAAGGCAAATGGAATTTTGTCCTTCATTACTAAAGAGATAGAGTTTAAAAACAGCGAGGTTATGTTGCAGCTGTATAGGTGCTGGTGAGGCCACACCTGGAGTATGGTGTACAGTTTTGGTCTCCTTACTTGAGAAAGGATATACTGGCCCTGGGGGAGGGGGGGGGGGAGCTGCAGAGGAGATTCACTAGGTTGATTCGGGAGTTGAGAGGGTTGGCTTATGAGGAGAGACAGAGTAGACTGGAGCTATACTCATTGGAATTCCGAAGAATGAGGGGCGATCTTATAGAAACATATAAGATTATGAATGGAATAGATCAGATAGAAGCAGGGAAGTTGTTTCCACTGGCGGGTGAAACTAGAACTAGGGGGCATGGCCTCAAAATAAGGAGGAACAGATCTAGGACTGAGTAAAGAAGGAACTTCTTCACACGAAGGGTTGTGAATCTGTGGAGTTCCCGTCCAGTTAAGCAGTTGAGGCTACCTCATTGAATGTGTTTAAGGCAAGGATAGATAAATTTTTGAACAGTAAAGGAATTAAGGGTTATGGTGAGTGGGCGGGTAACTGGAGGTGAGTCCACGAAAAGATCAGCCATGATCTTATTGAATGGCAGAGCAAGCACGAGGGGCCAGATGGCCTACTCCTGCTCCTAGTTCTTATGTTCTTATTCTCCTGATCTGGCTACTTTTTGTAAACTAATATCCACAGAGTTACCTGCAATGGCTTCTCTTCCTGCTCCCATGCTAGCAACTCAACAATATGTCCCTGGCCACCCTTCTTTTTCCCATCTACATACTCCCCCTTGTAGGCATCATCTCAAGGCACATCAAGGTCTTTATGCACTCTGAAAGCACATAGCTCTAATTCACCATCGCCTCACAGATCTGTTCTACTGCGATGATCAGAAATTATTCCCCTGGCTGGGACCGGACTATGTCAAGACACTAATCTAACAGCCGGAGCTGAGTGTTGGTGTCGGGCATGGTGTACAACCCCTCCCCTCACTTCCCTCGGTGAGGTTTGCAACTCGGCCCACCAAAGCTCCAAGGACCTACCTCATTTGGCCTACATTAGATTTCGTTTTTGGAAACCGGTTGTACTCCGAACTGTCGCCACCGCTCGACCCTACAGAGTTGCTGCACAAACGGTTGGCCGTCAGTCCTCTAAGGTGGTAACTCCTCCGCAGAAGGATGCGCACGTCTTGCCTTTGCCCGATTTCTGTCACCACCATACGTCCAATGGCTGCGGAGCGGACAGCATGAGCGGGGAGGAGAGTTGGCGGGGCAGATAAACCGACTATCCGAAAGACCCTGTCCTTGCAACAGAAGAGTCCAGCTGATGTTGCCCTGGCTGTGAAATCCAGAACACGGGGGCTTAGACTCAGGACTAGTGGTCAATTGTTTAGGACGGATACAAAGAGAAGTAATGATGGCCAATTAATCGAAGACATTTTTTCGCCATAATCCTTCAATTGCTGTGAGCTTCACATGTAAGTTCTATTGACTTTTAACAGAGACTTCTGAATCTGCTCCATCATCACTTAAACACTTGCATTCCTGATCATAACAACTGGCTATGTAAATTTATGTCGCCAGCTAAAGAAAAATATGTGTGCATAGAATGGTGAAGCATCTGGCTCCCTCCAAAGGGAAACACAAATTGAAAAGATGACTGAGCAACCTTATATTGAGGTCAGTTCCCAACCACTTCACAGAAGAATGCAACACAAAAATGCCATTGACCCACTGTGCTCTTTGAAAGAGCTATCCAAGTAATCGCACTCCAGTGCTCGATTAACATTTCATGCAGACATCGGTTTCATGAATCTATCCAATTTTCATCTTGAAGTTATAATTGGATCTGTTTCCTGTATTCTTTCAGTGAATTTCAGGTGAACAAAACTGATCGCATTTGTTTTCGTCTAGTACCTTTGGAGGCGCAATTTTCACTGTTTCTGTCTCCACAGATGCTTGCAGAACAGTTGAGTTGTTTCCCGAATGCTGTTATATTTCATTTTGTCTTGCCTTTGGCACGGTGGCACAGTGGTTGGCATTGCTACCTCACAGCCCCAGGGATCCGAGTTCGATTCCCGGTTTAGGTCACTGCCTGTGCAGAGTCTGCAGGTTCTCCCCCTGTCTGCGTGGGTTTCCACCGGGTGCTCCGGTTTCCCCCCACAGTCCGAAAGACGTGCTGGTTAAGTGCACTAGCCGTGCTAAATTCTCTCTCAGTTTATCCGGACAGGTGCCGGAGTGTGGGACTGGGGGATTTCTCAGTAATTTCTCAGTAATTTAGTTGCAGTGTATGTAGCAGCGAATGTAGCACTTTAATGCAATAGGAAAAAGAGACATATAGCAGGAAACAACACGTTAGCTGAACAACACAGTTAGCTGAACATGTGACATATCAGGAAAATGTTAGCAGCGGTTATTAAAGATTGATTGCAGGGCACTTAAGAAAAATCACGGCAATCAGATAGAGCCAACACAGTTTTGTCAAAGGGAAATCATGTTCAGCCAATTTACTGGAGTGATTTGAAGAAGTAACGTGCTGTGGATAAAGGGGAGCAAGTTGATGTATTGTGATTTTCAGTAAGCATTTAATAAGATGTCACAGCAAAGGTATTGCGGAAAATGAGAGTTCATGGTGTGGGGGCTTGGACAGAAAATTTGCTACCGAGCAGGAAACAGAGAGTAGGTAAAAGGAACAATTCCCTTAATACATCAACGTTTTTGATTTGATTTGATTTATTATTGTCTTATATAATAGTATACATTGAAATACATTACACTGCATGCTAGGCTGACAAAGCATATCATTCATAGAAAAGGAAAGGAGAGAGTGCAGAATGTAATGTTACAGTCATAGCTAGGGTGTCGAGAAATATCAACTTAATGAGAGGTAGGTCCATTCAAAAGTCTGAGGGCAACAGGGAATAAGTTCTTAAGTTGGTTGGTACCTGTCTTCAGACTTTTGTATCTTTTTCCCGACGGAGGAAGGTGGAAGATAGTATGTCCAGGGACGCAGGGTCCTTAATTATGCTGGTTGCTTTTCCGAGGCACCACGAAGTGTAGACAGAGTAAATGGATGGGAGGCTGGTTTGTGTGATGGACTGGGCTTCATTCACGAATCTTTGTAGTTTCTTGCGGTCTTGGACAAAGCAGGAGCCATACCAAGCTGTGATACAACCAAGAAAAATGTTTTCTATGGTGCATGAGAAAACGTTGGTAAGGGTCGTAGCGGACATGCCAAATTTCCTTCTACTTCTGAGAAAGTAGAAGCGTTGTTGGGCTTTCTTAACTTTAGTGTCGGCATGGGGGAGACCAGCAGAGGTCGTTGGTGATCTGTATACCTAAGAACGTGAAGCTTTCGACCATATCTGCTTCGTCCCCATTGATGTAGACAGAGGCATGTTCTCCACTACGCTTCCTGAAGTCGATGACTACATCCTTTATTTTGTTGACATGAAAGGAGTGATTATTGCCGTTGCACCAGTTCACCAGATTCTCTATCTCATTCCTGTACTCTGTCTCGTCATTGTCTGAGATTCCACCCACTCAGGTGGTGTCACCAGCAAACTTGAAAATTGAGTTGGAGGGGAATTTGGCCATACAGTCGTAAGTGTATAAGGAGTATAGTAGGGGGCTGAGGACACCGCGTTGTGGGGCACTGGTGTTGAGAATGATCGTGGAGGAAGTGTTGTTGCCTATCCTTACTGATTGTTGTCTGTGAGTTAGGAAGTTCAGGATCCAGTCACAGAGAGAGGAGATGAGCCCCAGGCCACGGAGTTTGGAGATGTGGTTCGGAGGTACAATGGTGCTGAAGGCAGCGCTGCAGTCAATAAATAGGAGTCTGACATGGGCGTCTTTGTTATCTAGGTGTTCCAGGGTTGAATGCAAGGCCCGGGCGATGGCGCCTGTTGCGGCAGTAGGTGAACTGTAGTGGATCTAGGCAATCTGAGAATCAGGAATTGATTCATGCCATAACTAACCTTTCAAAATATTTCATAATGATGGATGTCAGAGCCACCGGATGATAGTCTTTAATGCACTCTGCTTGGCTTTTCTTTGGCACTGGGATAATAGTCGTCTTGTTGGAGTAGATATGGACCTCAGATTGCTGTAACGAGAGGTTGAATATGTTTGTGAATACCCCTGCCAGCTGATCCGCGCAGGATCTGAGTGCTCAGCCGAGTACCCCATCCGGGCCTGTTGCTTTCTGTGGTTGACTTTCGAGAAAGCTGCTCTGACGTCTGCAATGGTGACCTCAGAAAGAGGTTCATCCGAGGCTTCCGGGATGGAGGGCGTGCTCTCGCTGATCTCTTGCTCAAAACGGGCGTAGAATGCATTCAGCTCATCAGGGAGGGGTGCGTTGGTGCCGGCGATTTTGCATGCCTTCATCTTGTAGCCGGTTTTGTCTTAGGGACCTTTCCATAGACAGTGGGGGTCCGTGAGGCTCGCCTGGGGCTCTAGCTTGGTCCAGTTCTGTCTTTTGGCATCTTTGGTGGATCTCCTTAAATCATATCTAGCTTTCTTGTATAGGTCAGAGTCGCCTAAATTGAATACCTCAGACCTATACTTCAGCAAGCATTTCTTAAAATTTCTACATGTTCTTAAAATTGCCTTCAATTCCTGCACCTAAACCCTTCCACACCCACAGCCAATACAATCTAGAAAGACAAGAGCAGCAAATAGATGGGAACATCACCATGCTGATTTGAGAATTTGTGCCGTTCTTTCACTGTCATTGGTTTAAAATCCTGGAATTCCCTCCCTGATAGCATCGTGGGTGTACTGCACCTCGGGGACTGCAGCGGTTCAAGAAGTCAGTTCTGAAGGACAACTAGCGATGGGCAATAATGCTGGTCCAGCCAGAGACACTCACGTCCCTGAAATTAATTATTTAAAATCCCATCTTCTCATGGGTGGTCAGCTTCGGAATCGCTGGTTAAATATCCACTGTTTAGGACTTGCTATAGCTTACCAAAACGCTCCTTTCAAAAATAGTTGACCGATTCTAATATATATGTGTAATTGATACGTTGGCAGATGTTCATTGATATTGAGAGTGCAGTCAGAAGACAAGCAAATACTTTTCGTTTACAAAAACAAAAATAGAATACTGATTGGCGGTGTACAACCGATAGAACCCATGACTGTTTTCAGAGCTAAGACTAAACTGTGACAGTAATCATTCAGAATTGTCCAGATTTGCAAACAAGGACTGCTGAACTGAAATAAAATCCAAAAGCAAGCAGCAAGGCGAGCAGCATCTTTGGAGAGACAAACAGAACCAAAGTTTAAAATCGTCATCTTTCACCCGATCACTGAACTGGACGTATTTGAACTGGGTTGAAATCGGTCTGCACTTGAAGCTCCCTCTCAATTGTTGTTTGTTATCCTTTTTGCTAACTTCCTATATACCAGACAGTTCCAGATCATTTGATTCAAGTCCTTTTTAAAAATGGTTTCAATTCGATCATTCATGCGCTTTCTGCTATCCCTGAACTAGTTTCCCCAAATAACATTGATATTTCCCAAACCATCTGCTCATAATGCATTCTCCTCAAGTCATGTTCTCCAAGTTAGCACGCAGAATTCTTTGTTTCGCAATCCCTTTGCTTCATATAGCTTCATGTGCAAGAAAATAATACTTGCACTGTTCGTATTCGTATGCCTCTGTTGAGGGGCGGCACGGTGGCACAGTTGTTAGCACTGCTCACAGCGCCAGGGACCCAGGTTCGATTCCCGGCTTGGTTGACTGTCTGTCTGGAGTTTGCACGTTCTTCCCGCGTCTGCATGGGTTTCCTCCGGGTGCTCTGGTTTCCTTCCACAGTCTAAAGATGTGCGGGTTAGGTGGATTGGCATTGCTAAATTGTCCACTAGTTTCAGGGGGATTAGCAGGGTAAATACATGGGGTTACAGGGATAGGGTGGGATCGTTGTCGATGCCGGCTCGGTGGGCCGAATGGCCTCCTTCTGCACTGTAGGGATTGTATGATCTGTTCTGACGAAGAATTGGGAATTGTAACCACCGAGCATGAAATTTCGGGCAACCATTCAACACTTGAATGGGAAAACATTGCAATGCCAAGGTAAAGAGCAGAGGATCAGCACAATTTGGAAATATCTATCAAAAGGCCCAAAGCGGATGGATTTTTATGCGGAAACGTCCTATGAGTATTGCTTCATTTCAGCTGACATTCTCATTCAATTGGATTTATGATTAAGATTTATATTTTACAACGCGCCAAATGCAACGTTAATTGGCGTTAATATAGTTTCTCACCGAGCCCACGTAGAACCAGGGCCAATAATCAATGTAGACTGATTTACCGGTCCCGCCCACTTAGGGACCGGAAATTCACGCCAGGAGGCAATGAACCTTTAATGGTTATTTGCGTTGTCCCTCCCGCCCGCGACCGTTCCCGTGGCGAGCGGGATCGGAAAATTTCCCCACCTTCAATCAATATAGAAACCTAATTTATCCACGTCAGCTTTTGATACGTGATATCATTACCAGGTGATTGCGAACCCATTTTATAAAATCCTAATTTCTACCAAGTGTTTGACGGTTTTCTGTAACTTTAAAAAAGGTTACAAAGAATAGAACCTCGCGATTTGGACGTTTAAAACCGATCAACAATTCGATAATAATTAAAGCAAAAAAATAGCATCGACTGAGACAATGAAACAATATTTGTATTGCTGTGCAATGTCAGAAAGAAAAGGAAATGGCTGCAGAGTCAGCACATTTTCAAGGTAAACCCAATGGCATCAAACAAACAAACGAGCTGGGCATTGTTCTTATAATTTCAAGTAGAGCAACTAAAATTGATAAAGTCTATCCTTTAAGTTCAAATTTGCTCAATTGAAGTTTACTAATGGTATCAACGAAGAGTACCCAAGGTTCTTGCATCAGATGCAGTTAGACCTCTCTATGTTTGTCATAAGTAGGTTTGCTAGAGCCTCGCGTTTAACCACACAGGAGTAAAATTCGTGTGAGTTCCACCCTGAGGCTGACAGAGTCAGATAACTGCTCACACTGAACGTGTTGTCCGCCTCCTGCTGGACCCGACTGGTCTCAACCCCATTCCCTCTGACGCTGCCATCTACAGTCCATTCAGTCTCCGCAGCTCCCGGGTTGAAGCCGTTAATAAAACGCACCAGGGTGACCTTGCCCTTTTCTTTGGCTCGATCCGATGAAGGCGGAAGGACGAACACAGAAGGGGCTCGCGGCTCAGGAAAGAAAAGTAGAAACAACGTGTGAAAATCTACTGCGCATTAGATGCAAACAGTCGAACTTTGACGATTTACATATTCAATGTATTGTCTTCTTTCTAACCATAGAACCATAGAACCATAGAAAATTACAGCTCAGAAACAAGCCTTTTGGCCCTTCTTGTCTGTGCCGAACCATTTTATGCCTAGTCCCACTGACCTGCACTTGGACCATATCCCTCCACACCCCTCTCATCCATGAACCCGTCCAAGTTTTTCTTAAATGTTAAAAGTGACCCTGCATTTACCACTTTATCCGGCAGCTCATTCCACACTCCCACCACTCTCTGCGTGAAGAAGCCCCCCCTAATATTCCCTTTAAACTTTTCTCCTTTCACCCTTAACCCATGCCCTCTGGTTTTTTTCTCCCCTAGCCTCAGCGGAAAAAGCCTGCTTGCATTCACTCTATCTATACCCATCAAAATCTTATACACCTCTATCAAATCTCCCCTCAATCTTCTACGCTCCAGGGAATAAAGTCCCAACCTATTCAATCTCTCTCTGTAACTCAGCTTCTCAAGTCCCGGCAACATCCTTGTGAACCTTCTCTGCACTCTTTCAACCTTATTTACATCCTTCCTGTAACTAGGTGACCAAAACTGTACACAATACTCCAAATTCGGCCTCACCAATGCCTTATATAACCTTACCATAACACTCCAACTTTTATACTCGAGACTCCGATTTATAAAGGCCAATGTACCAAAGGCACTCTTTACGACCCTATCCACCTGTGACGTCACTTTTAGGGAATTCTGTACCTGTATTCCCAGATCCCTCTGTTCAACTGCACTCTTCAGAGTCCTACCATTTACCCTATACGTTCTTCTTTGGTTTGTCCCTCCAAAGTGCAATATCTCACACTTGTCCGCGTTAAACTCCATTTGCCATTTTTCAGCCCATTTTTCTAGTTGGTCCAAATCCCTCTGCAACTTTGAAAACCTTCCTCACTGTCCACTACACCTCCAATCTTTGTATCATCAGCAAACTTGCTGATCCAATTTACCACATTATCATCCAGATCATTGATATAGATGACAAACAACAATGGACCCAACACCGATTCCTGCGGCACACCACTAGTCACAGGCCACCACTCAGAGAAGCAATCCTCCACAACCACTCTCTGGCTTCTTCCATTGAGCCAGTGTCTTATCCAATTTACTACCTCCCCATGTATACCTAGCGACTGAACCTTCCTAACTAACCTCCCATGAGGGACCTTGTCAAAGGCCTTGCTGAAATCCAGGTAGACAACATCCACCGCCTTCCCTTCATCCACTTTCCTGGTACCTCCTCGAAAAACTCTAATAGATTGGTCAAACATGATCTACCACGCACAAAGCCATGTTGACTCTCCCTAATAAGTCCCTGTCTATCCAAATATTTGTAGATCCTATCCCTTATCACACCTTCCAATAACTTGCCCACCACTGACGTCAAACGTACTGGCCGATAATTTCTCGGATTTCTTTTGGAACCTTTTTTAAACAACGGAACAACATGAGCCACCCTCCAATCATCCGGCACCTCCCCCGTGAATACTGACATTTTAAATATGTCTGCCAGGGCCCCTGCAAGTTCAACACTACACTGATAACGTTGCAAGTTCTATGTTGTATAACGTCAGCTTCATAATGGACCTTAACAAATCACACAGAGTCCGTCGATCTAGAAAACTATGTAACATATGCAATACAATGCGAGGGTAACTTGCATTTCGTACAATGAAACAGATTATTCGTTCTTATTTACATTAAATCCTGAAGATCGCAATTTTGTTTTCTTTCCATTTTCCTTTCATGCTGATTGCAAACTAATTGCGCGGATTGCGATGTAAATTTAATATCGCTCAGCGGCGACAGCCTTTGTTGGATTACTACAATCAACAGTAAGTAGTCTCACAACACCCGGTTAAAGTCCAACGGGTTTATTTGATAGCACGAGCTTTCGGAGCGTTGCCCCTTCAGGTGAGTGAAGAGTTGAGTTCACAAGCAGGGCATATATAGACGCAAACTCAATTACAAGATAATGGTTGGAATGCGAGTCTTAACAGGTAATCAAGTCTTTACAGGTGCAGACAATGTGAGTGGAGAGAGGGTTAAGCATCGGTTGAAGAGATGTGTATTGTCTCCAGCCAGGACAGTTAGTGAGATTTTGCAAGCCCAGGCAAGTTGTGGGGGTTACAGATAGTGTGACTTGAACCCAAGATCCCGGTTGAGGCCGTCCTCATGTGTGCGGAACCTGGCTATCAGTTTCTGCTCAGCGATTCTGCGTTGTCGTGTGTCCTGAAGGCCGCACTGGAGAACGCTTACCCGAAGATCAGAGGCTGAATGCTCTTGACTGCAGAAGTGTTCCCCAGCTGTTTGAGAGCAGATTTCCACTCCATCTGAGGAAGGAGCAGCGCTCCGAAAGCTAGTGGCGTTTGCTACCACATAAACCTGTTGGACTTTAACCTGGTGTTGTTAGACTCCGTCCAACGCCGGCATTTCCACATCACGAAGTGTTCCCCGATAGGAAGGGAACACTCCTGCCTGGTGATTGTCGACGGATGTCCATTCATCCGTTGTCGTAGCGTCTGCATGTTCTCGCCAATGTACCATGCCTTGGGAGATCCTTTCCTGCAGCGTATCAGGTAGCCTCATTTTGGTGGTCCATTAGAATGGCGGAACCGGCTGAATGAGCCCCTATTCCTGTTCTAACATATCCTCTTGATGATCGAACGTAAGAAAGTTGTCAACTGATAAAAACGAAGAGCCAAACGAGTAAATAGTTTGAAGGTGGAATCTAATAACTATTCAAGTCGTTTTTAAAATGTTACTTGCCACAAAGTCAACATGGAAGAGTCAATTTATCATAATATTCAAATATTCCATTAAAAAGTGCCGTCTGTGTCCCCTCGTTCTGGGTTACTTTTTTTCTCCTCAGAAATGAATACATTTTACAAATAGGAGCATTAATTTGAATACTGACCCAACGGTAGTATTCATATAAAATTAGCCGAATCGAAGGGTCGAATCTGTCAGTGGTTGTAACCTCTACGCGGGATCAACGCCTGGTATTTCTTACAATGCTATAAGCCTACAGGAGAAAGATGGGAAACGGAGAATCCAACCGTTAACTGCAGAGGAGTTTCAGCTTTACACCTTCCTATACCTCAATCTCCTTAGGGAACACAAAAGAGAATATCGTGTCTAATTGAGGAACTATCTTTCCGGAGTTCTTGACGGTGATCAATCAAGCACCCGGAGATTATAATTACCCATGAAGTCTAATGCAATCGAATGCAACTAATCTCTCCCCCTTAATATTTTCTCGTTTCCTTCAAGATGTTGAACTACATTAAGCAGGAATCAGTCTCCATCCATAACGTCCCCGTAAGGCAACAAACCACTATTTCCATTTTATCGCTGATGATTTCAATACCCCATCTCCAAAATGAACATCAACTTTTTAAAATGTACAGTTTATATTAACATGTCGAAACTAACCGGCGCATTATTGTTATTCATTGCTTACCGGTGAAGTTACGAGTAGGCAACTAACATGAACCACGATGTCGAAAATGTCGCACTAACTGAACCATTTCCGCAGAGTTTAAAGGGCAGTAAATGTTCCTGGCAAGTGCACACTGATTTGTACCATTCAATGCCATCAAGTTGGAGAAGTATAAACTATTTCACGTTCATATTTTCGCTTTAATGCGTTTTTCTAGCTGGGCGGAAGGCGCGGAATTGAGTTAATCACAGGTATCCAGATATTTTCAAAACCAAATCATGCAGATTCACGACAAATATTTGTAATTAAACCGGAACAAGTTCAATTACACCCTGGGTCCCCCTAAAAGATTTCTGAAGATTTTAGAACATCTTCCATCCCATTGCTATTTTTGTGTGCCATTTTCTGGAGCATTTGGCAAACAAAATAGAAACGCACTTCTGTCTAAATACCAAGATATGATTAAGTTAATTTTGCTCCAAAGCGTTCCTCTGCTAAGCGTGTCCTTGCCTCGAGGCCAGAAGATCCGCGTTCAAGTCCTTTATTGAAACACATAAGAAGCTGAGTGGTATTGACAGGATGGATCTGCAGGGGATGTTTCTTCTTGTGAGATAAACTAGAACTAGGAGTCACTGTTTAAAAATAAGGCGAACTGCCCCACCCACCCAACAATTTATTTGGAGGAGATATTTCTACCGTCTGGACACTGACATGGCGTTTCTCGCACGGTTAAATCCTGGTTTGGCGCAGAATGTAAGCTAACTACCCCCAGATCAAATAATGCAATCGAAAATATGGGTTTGTAATATATCGGGAAATAGGAGACTGTAGCAGTGAATCGTCCATTCGTTGTTTTTCTTAATAGGACAACTTGTTCCCCTGCGGGACGAGTTCCGGACTTCAAATTTTTGACACATCTTTTAAGGACTAAAATGAAGGCGTAGAGAGTTGTATGTGCATGTTTGCAGATCTCACCAGCTTTGATCTGCGATGGCAGTTACATTGACCAAGGCAAATGACAGACAAATTCAAAGCATGAAGCCATCTATTTTGGGCCTATGAATCATAAATCAGAGCTTCAATTCACCCTATTCCGATGCATTTCAATTCTTAATGCCTCTTTACTATTTTAGTTTCCTTTCCCTCATATTAGCAAATTAGCTGAGCTTTTATTGATAATCCTTTAATGGTCACTATCAGACATTTCATTCCATATTTCTGACGGAATTTAAATTTTACCAACTGCTTTATTGGAATTCAACGATTACCCTGATTTTCTGGTCTTATAACAATACCACTATGCAATCGTCGCTCCCTATGCTATCTCATTGCCAGTCCTTTAAAACTCTCCTCACAATCTATTGTATTTGACCGAGCTTTCACTTGAATAACTCGCCTGTCTTCTGTTAAGATACCAGATTAGAAACCACAAGGTATTTCATGATGTCAGACTAGACCCCAACAATATGCTATTTTGGCATTAATGTGTGGATATGATGTTTCACTCCAAGCATGTTTCCACTGATACACTGGGAAACTTATATCAAACAAATTTTACTTAACAACACAGTTTCACTATAACAAATGAATTAGCTTAAACATTTAACAATTAAATATTACTTAAACATGACAAGATACAGTACTTAACTGCTCACCTATCCCTATGATATTCCCCTCTTTAAAAGTAGTCAGCAAAACTCAAGCCTACCTATGTGACTTAGTTTACCAGCCCTGGAGCCATCAGAGAGGCATTTTCAGAGAGAGGGACTACTTTTTGGCAGTCCAGACAGCAAATTGTGTGTATTTTTAAATGAAACTGAAACGGTACTTCTTCCCTGCAAGCTTAGCTCATCCCATTGACCACATGACTCTGTATACCTAGTCTGGAATCCCAGGAAAACCTAAATAAACAAAAGGTCCATTAACTCTACAACAAAACACATTTCTTGCTAAAAAATCAATTATTAACCTGCAGTCTTAGCATCTGCTGCATGTTTGCCAGACAAGTGGACTATTGTAACAAAACACTGCCTCTTAAAGCAATCCCACCTTAGACAGAAAACGTAACAGAATAGTGCAATATCATCAAACTTGCATTAGCCACCCTTACATTTTGATTAATTGTAATCTCTACTGTCCTTGGCCTCCAAGGAGCCCTGTTTGTGGCTCATTAACCTATTGCCCTTGATGTAATGTACCTAGCCTGTACCTCAAATAAACTCTTCCTTAAATGTCACTCATTGTGCCATTATAGTTTTTTCTGTCAGTCTCTGCTTCCATTTTACCATCATTAAATTTCTTCTGATCACATTGAAATGAGCCCTCTTCCAAGTTGAAAGTTTTATACCGGATTTTACCTTCCTCTTCTCCATTACTAACCTACCCTTATTATAAGATGATCACTTTTCCCCAAATGTCCCCCAACATCCGCTTGGTACAGTTCATTTCTCAGCCCCGAGCCAACAATGCCTCCTTTCCAGTTGGGTGAGAAAATACTGATCAACAAAGTTGTTTGTAAAAACAGACTAAAAAAAACACCTGCCCATTCCTTACCCTTCACTCCGAAATTATACCAATTGATACCGGAGTAATTGAAGTACCCTAGCATCACTCTATAATTGTTGCATGTCTCTGTGATTTGGCCTGCAAATTTGTTCCTCTATATCTCTGACTCTGTTCGAAGGCATACAGAATATCCTTGAAACTTTACATCTTCTGCTTCTCAACTCTAACTAAATGGACTCTGTCTTGGCCCCTCAATAAATCCTCTCTCCCAGCACCGCAATGTCAATCAGTGCTGCCACCCCACTTCCCATTTTGTCCTTTTCTGAACACTTACTATCTCGGTATATTAAATGCCCACGGACCTCTCAACTTTTCAGCCACTTTTCCATTATAGCCACAACGCTATATTCCCACATTGCTCTTTCTGTTTGCAGCACACCAATCTTATTCACCACGCTTCATGCGTTTATCTACATGTGCAAAATTTGCGCAGGAGTGCAGCTCTAAGTAAATCAGATGGCCCATCAAAGCTCTCCAGCTACAAAGGCAACCTTGGTACGGGTAAGGTTGTCCCTACAGATTTCACGCCACCCAGACACCAGGCCAGTTTCACCCCAACCAGCCCCCATGCGCTCACCCCCGCAATACTGCGCAGCTCCCGTCATTTCTCACCCTCCACACAGCTGACAGAATTCGTCCATTCCCCAACACAGCTCACCCCGCCCTCCCTCACACCTCCCCACTTTTGCCCTCACCCCTTCAACCCAGCTCACCCACTTCTGGTACTGGCCATCGACTCCCTACCCCCCCCCCCCCCCCGCCCCCACCACCAGGCACACACCACACCCCTTCCCCAATCCCCGCCCCGGCACTGCTAACTCCCCGCCCCGGCACTGCTAAGCCCCTATACTGCTCACCCTCCTCCAGATACAGTTCAAGCCACCGCACTTCTCACAGACTCCTGTACCCAACCCACCACTGCTCGCTCCACCTGACACTGCGCAGAAACCCCAACCCGACAGTGCTCACTCCCTCCCGACATTGATCAGCCGCTCTCGACAATGCTCAGCCACCTGTACCCCTCTACTTCTCACCCTGATTACACGCTCAGCATTACTCATTGCAACCCCAGCAATGTCCATCCCCCTCCCGAACTGCTCCCGTTCACTATCCGGAATCCCTGGCTCCTTAGCCTGACTGTCAGAGGTAGCGGGAGTGATTGTCGGAGGGTAGGAAGTGGGGAGCATTGTCTGTGGAATGCAGGGGATAGTGAGCCACATCAGAGTGTTTGGGGCGGGGGAGGGAATTGCTCCGAGTGATCATAGAATCCCTACAGTGCAGATGAGGCTATTTGGCCCATCGGACATGCACCGAAAACAATCCCACCCAAGGCCCTATCCCTGTAACCCCACGTATTTACTCTGCTAACTCCCCTGACACTAAGGGGCAATTTAGCATGGCCAATCAACCTAACCCCTACTTGCTACTTCTCGAACTGTGTGACTCGCTTGAAAAATCACTTTAAATTTATCACAAGGCAAAGCATGTTACAGGCCCTCAAATTACACAAATCGCCATCATGTTGAATCACCGACCGTGAAGGGAGGGGAGAGGAGATTCCCTCTCGGCGAGGTGTATGTAGCTATTTAAGATCAGCATCGCGATTTCACTACACATAACATAAATGCGAAATCTGTCACCATATTCCTTGCAATGCTTTACAAGTACTTTCCCTACAAGTCGCTGGGATTCAACAACCATCATAAAAATGTTTTATTTTTAACTGAGTGATGTCTCCTTGGGAAGAATCCTAATATTTCACCTCGCGGTGGTAAAGTCGTCGCTTCGCAGACAACATATAAATTCATTATATTCACAATTAATGTTATCTGTGAAGCCTCAAAATGCATTGCAATTGTTTTGATGTGTTAGTCAAAATTCCATATGTTCCACAACCCCAGTGGAATAGTATGTCCTTTTTAATATGAAGAACAAATTCGGGTTCCTCATTCTTACCCCACGGCCGAGTACAACAAACAGCCTGCGGGCTGCTCGTTCACACGAGTCTATCATCCGCCTAACGAGGCTGAATTGAGATACAGATCAATGATATTTAATTTCAAGAGCGTAGATGGTTAGAGGGCCGGAATGGTCTAATCCTGTTTCTAACGTCTCTCCCTATCTTGGTCCATCGAGAACTTTCCCGTATTAACAGAGATGGGCAAATTGTTCCTCGAAAACTGCCTGTTATTTTCGCCTAAACCCTGAACACAACTCACCTTTTGCGTCAACGCATCCCCATTTTGTAAAAATCAGCACCTATAGTATAGTTCCCCCATTCCAATTCATTTTTGTATTGAAGTTGAAGTTGTGGAACTCGTTATATCCCTCACCTCAATTTCATCCTTACAATCTTCAGGGAGGATTGGATCAGTGTTACTTACTGATACGGAGTAAAATACTGCGGATGCTGGAAATCTGAAATAACGCAGAATGTACAGGATATTTTCAGCAGGTGTGTGTGGGAAGAGAAACAGAACTAACATTTCAGATCAATGAGCTTTCAGCAGAATGGTATTTACAATATTTTCTGTCTCATTGACGCTGATTTAGCTTAACGTTTATTCATCTCCTATTCCTGGTGTCCCATTTTAGTCTTCGACTCTCCTGTCTTCTCAGATTGAAGAATGGGTTTGAAGGGGCGTTGCGGAAAAGTCAGTCATCACAAGGCCAGCAATCGGGTGTCACGTGTAGGATATTTGCATAAATACTTATTGCAATCTGGCAGCGCAATACCTGACACTTCTTAAAGTGAGGTTCAGAAAGAACCCAGGCAGCTGACAACCAGGAACCATTTTACTCCTGATCTCCAGCAAGACTTCCACAATGACTGCCTGGGTTGGATTTCTCGCCGTGCTGGCGCTCTGTCTCCGCAGTAAGTACACCGGAAGTCAACATGCTGTCTGCAATATTGCATTGTCTTATTGCTCACTCGGGTGGGGCGGTTCAGAATTACAATTAATTCTCGCAGTTGCAACGAATGTGCGTGAACAAAAATAATGTTAATTTTCCAGGTACCAACGCGGATGTTGTCCTGACACAGCCGGCCTCCATCTCAACCTCCCCGGGGGAAAACGTCAAGATCACTTGTTCCATGTCCGGTGGCAGCATGAACAGTTGGCACACGAGCTGGTACAGGCAGAAACCTGGCAGCGTCCCTGTGCTTATCTGGAGTGAATACAACGGTAAACCTTCGAATATCCCTGATCGATTCATGGGTTCTGAGGATACATCGAGCAACAAGATGCATTTAACCATCACAAAAGTACAAGCTGAGGATGCGACTGATTATTACTGTTGTGGTGCTAATACTTTTGGTAAAGGGACCAGGCTGAATCTGGGCAGTAAGTAAATTATTTGCGATGCCAATCAAGTGATATTCCGGTTTCGATTCTTCTTTCAATATCAGGCAGGAAAGCTTTATCGTCTAACTCTGTCTAGTTTGTTCTACTCCCACATTTCCGCCGAATGGCTTAGATGAAATTGAACTTGAGAACTGTACTGTTTGGAAGATTGGGTAGATTTTGGAAAGGTTAAATAAGTGCACTTACTTCAGACGCAAAAACAATTTGCTCGCTAATCAGCATCAGTCAGTACTTACGATGGATCCTAACACAAAGAGAAGCGTGTGGGCCTCTTTGTTTGGATTGACTTGCTCCCGTGTCGTTTGCCCCCATGCTGAGAGGATTTAAAATATAAAGTGCAAATTCCCAAATTAATCAATCGGCCTAAAATCGAGTCGGCTTCCGACTCCGGGGAGCAATTTACCCTGGCATCCAGCCGTGCAAGTAGGATACACAGCAACTATGATCAATTCGACTCTAAATCAAGCATGGGCGTCCAATAGAGTACACGATTCGCAGCCGACAATTCACATTAACCCACGATGTTTATAATAAACATGCAGTTGCAGCATTACTAACCAGTAATTATTTGCCACCTCACTGTCAATGCAGCAATCTCTGGGGATTGTGCTTCCGAGAAAGGTAAAGTTATCTGAACCTTCAGAGTTGTGTCATTGACAGATTAGCTGGTGGATAGTCAGAGGTGGCAGTGGTTGGTGGAGTATCTCTGCCTTCCGTAAGGCGACGATTAGACTATGGCCGTCAGTTGTTTTTGAAAAACAATCTATGATTTGAGGCCATGCTCAAAGTAGGGCACAAGGGCACAAACATCGGTAAATAGCAATTCCATTATCATCACCTATGAAACTTCAGGTGAGTATTTCAGTTGTCTCAGGTTGAAGAGATTGCCATCTATTCCAAATGAGATTATCGAGTTGTGTACCGTGTGATAACCTGCGATGTTACGGTGTATATATTTTAATACCACACAGAGCTTTAAATTTAAATCCAAAAAAACAAAATAATGTTTAAAATTAGAAATATTAAATACCAATAGAAATTGCTGGAAACTCTTAACTGTTCCTGCAGCATCTGTAGGGAAATTGGATATATTCGTGTTTTATAAACTTATGCTAGTTTTCTGATGAAGATACCTAACATCCTTAATCCTTTTCCCTGCTTACCAATTCGATATATTTTTTATAAATAACGCCTTGAATTATGTTATCATATCTCCTTGCCGTATATAGATGATTGCTTAGATAGTTTATTCTGTAGTTCTGCTTACTCCAATGCAATGTACACGTTAGGAAAATACCAGTCACATCACTAAAGATATTCTGTCCCGCATTTTAAATGAGCTGTTTTGCTATATTATGACCAAGTCGTCTAGAATCCGACGACTAAAACAGAGATGTCGTTATGTGAGATTTCCAGCGGTCCCGCTGTTATATTCCACACAAATTCAATTCACTCAAGGTGTATATCAAATGAGAGGCGAGCAGTATTTCTTCGAGATTCCAGGGATTCCTTTACCAAACTGCACCTTTTGTAAAGTAAAGTTCATTTATTAGTCACAAGTAAGGCTTACATTAACATTGCAATGAAGTTACTGCAAAATTCCTCTAGTCGCCACACTCCGGCGCCTGTTCGGGTTAATGCACTTAACCAGCACATCTTTCAGAATGTGGGAGGACACCAGAGCACCTGGAAAAAACCCACGCAAACACGGGGAGAACGTGCAGACTCCACACAGGCAATGACCCAAATCGGGAATCGAACCCGGGTCCCTGGCGCTGTGAGGCAGCAGTGCTAACCACTGGGCTACCCTGCCGCCCATTTGTCAAGTTTGCAAATCCCTGTCATTCCATTTTTCCCGACATGTGTCTAGAATGTTCCTGTAATTTTAGCGTCTATGATAGAATGCAACGGGGATACATCAAGTTGCAATGTTCTTAGTGAGGCTTCTAGATTTCGATCAAATTGTTCTTTGCATTTTGGGAAGCTGATTTTGATGTTGGCGTCATAGTAACCAACGCAATACTTGGGGGTTAATTAAATCGCGTTGGCAATTTGCCTGAAAGACGGCGGTTGCGAAAATTATTCTTCCTAAGTAGCTATTACTGCTGACCGTGAATTACAGCGCGAACGTAACAACCTACTTCCACAGAACTGGAGACAGCCATCTCACTATACCATTCAAGGAGTGTATAATCCGTCTTTTTGTGCTTTTAGTAATGATAAATCCATTTGGTTATTATTACAATGCTTGATTGACAGTTTCCAGAGGATGTAGTCCATGTTACTACACGTAGTAATACAAAGAAACAAGCGCCTTTTAAAAGACCCCTGGTTGTGGCAGCTTGTCATTCTTAGACATCTTTGTATTTTAGAATTGGTATCACAGGAAGCTTTATTTATAACACGACACGAATTATTAATGTAATTGATTTGGGGAGCATCATAATTTGAACAGATAGTTTGCCAAGGGACAAGTAATTTTTGTTTGAAACTGTTTTAACCATTGACACTGGAGGACATACTGTTCACATGATCTGGGCATGACATCTTATTCCGGTATTGTTTTCAAGCTTTTATGGTTAACTGCAGTCAGATGGAACACAAAAGCTGTAGCTAGGGCGATTCAAGCCGAATGGCTGGGGACGATAAGAATTCAGGCCATAAAATATTAGTTAAAGGTTTACAACTTGATTCAAGGAATATTGTGAAAATTGCTCACAAAAGCAGCGATTCCAGTCTGCAATTACTTAAACAAATTTATATTTTTGCAGGAATCATTTCACGATCTCAGTACTTGTTTTATCCAAGTAACATCGACAAATTCGTCTGGAATTATTTGTTCCTTTTGTTATATATCAATCTAAGACGAATGAGAAAATTTGGACTAAATAAATTAAATACATTGCGGTAGTCGAAAAACTGGCATTTATGCAAGTCTCACTGTGTGTTCTAATGTGTATAAATCTACGATAGAATTTAGATTAGATCTATTCCGAGTCTGGGGATCTCTTGCATCAAGTGATTCTTCTTTTGGTGTTGTGATGAATTGAATCCGATCAAATTCGACATCTGCATTGTGTTAATCAATGGTTTTAATTCTCAATTCACGCCTTTTAAATCGAAGAATTGTTTCCGAACTAACCGTGGAAGCTCGGGGAATGCTCCAAGGAATTTGTTCAAATTGACAGAACTGCTTCGTCGATCTACTGATGCAATTAAAAGGGATCACTTGTGCTCTAAAGGAAATCCACTCCGGGATCAATTAGAAAATGCACTTGAATGAATCTGTAGAGCTGATTATTTATTACTTTATTGTGTCTCAAAATAATAACCGGCCTTTCAAAAATCACTCTGGAAGCATTGATTTCACACTGTTTATCACATAGCTAATTTTGGAGATTGTTCAAAGTATCGTTATTTGAATTAAACAATTAAACAATCTACAACATTGCCAAACACGCATTGCTATGAGACTAGTATTTTTGCAGAGAAATTATTTTACTTTCCATTAGTTCCTTAAAGTTATTTTCTCTATTTATATTTTCAACTTTCGGGACGAACGCGGCTACATATGTTTAGTAAGGTTGTTCACCTCCATTGATAAATATTTCTGATCCGTTTTGCACAGCAACTGAATGAAAAAAGAGCGGAAAAACAATACTCTGACGTCCGACTCTTCACATGCGACGGTGTGTGAACTTTCCCTCACTCTTACGTATGCTTTTGCTTTCCAGATCCACGGGCCCCCAGGGTGTCGGTCCTTCGGCCTTCACCGACTCAAATCGCGGAAAAGGACACGGCGACCCTGGTGTGTTTGGTGAGCGGTTTTAACCCGGGAGCAGCGGAGATTGAATGGACTGTCGATGGCAGCGTCAGAGGGAATGGGGTTGAGACCAGTCGGGTCCAGCAGGAGGCGGACAATACGTTCAGTGTGAGCAGTTATCTGACTCTGTCAGCCTCAGAGTGGAACTCACACGAGCTTTACTCCTGTCTGGTCAAACACGAGACTCAAGCGAACCCGCTTCAAACAAGCATCTCTAGATCCAGCTGTATCTGATTCATGACTCGTTCGTATTGATCTGTTGTAGTATTAGTTAAATGCTTTTCAAAAGTAAAGTCCGTCCTCAGATATCGCATTTTTCATTTTAAAAGGAACATTTCAAATCATAGCAGATGTTCAGTTTGGATCCCAATGACTCAATCTTAACCCCTGTTCTCCCTGAACTTCAATGTAACGTTACAATACTGCAGCGTAATAAATATATAACTGTATTATCTCAGGCGCAGCTAAAAAAAAATTCGGGTTCCTCTGTACCAATCCAGAACAACAAAATAAACTCGATTAAATAGTGAGGATTTATTTCCTGTGACAAACTGTAGATTTAATTCTTGCACAATTATATTGAAGTTACAGCACAGATACAAGACATTCTGCTGAACTGGGCAATGCCACTTGGTCACACGTTCAACATTATAACCACTCACTGGGCATGTAGTAGATTTCTGAATTCTTTACTGGACTAGTTGGTGACAATCATTTTATAACACTGAATATTGTATTCCCCACAAATGTAGCAGTCTTCTCTGAAGCTACGATTTAATACACCTTGTTACCAGGTCACGCTAGAAGATAAAAGACTGCTCAGTCTTTCAGATAGTCACAACCTCTCAGTTGCGGTATCATGACAGTAAATCCTTCTAACACATTCCCCTCTGCGTCCTCTTCCATATATGGAGAACAGACTTGTGCATAGTTCGCTAAAATGTCGTCTAACCAACATTCTGCACAAGGTTCGGTTAGCTTTCCTGCTTTTCTTAATTATATGCTTCCAAAAATGAACCTCAATTCAGAGTTCATATTTTAACCTCTTGGTTATTTATATTGCTACATTTAGTAATGTGGGAAGTGTATACTTGTCTTAGACAGTGCAACAAATGTTCACCAGACTGATTCCTGGGATGGCGGAGATTGAGGGCATTTGGTCTGTATTCTCTTGAATTTAAAAGAATGAGAGATTAACTCATTGAGGCACAACAAAAGTATCACAAGCCTCAATAGGATAAATGCAGGAAGGATGTTTCCCCTAGCTCTGGGCCACAGAATCAGAATTAGAAGCAGGCCACTCAGGACTGAGATAAGAGAAATCTCTTCACTCAGAATGTGGTGAATCATGGAATTCTCCATCCAATGGGCTTCGGAGGCCCAGTCATTGAGTGTGTTCCAGATGTAGACTGATAGAATCTTAATTATTAAATATAAAAATAATATGGGGTCGTGTGGAAAAATAGCGTTGAAGTAGATCAGCCAAGATTTAATTGAATATCGGAGCAGGCTCAAAGGATAGCACAGCCTATGCCTGTTCCTCGTTCCTATGTTCCTATATCAATATACACCCATCAGTCCCATGGTTCTTTAAGCTCTTATTTTCCACGACTGTGTAGCCTCTTTATTTCTCCAACCATCTCACGTTTATTTGTATGAAAATTCATTCAGCCTTTTTTATGCCCATTCTACAAGTTTATTAAGGTTTTCGTGTATTTTGTCGCAGTCTTCTCAATATTAACGAAATGCCCCAATTCGTTGTCATCCACAAATGTTGAAATTGTACTTCCGATTTCCGAGTCCAAATCATTTATGTCAAAAGCGTAGGAAAAAATCTGACAAATATTTTTCTGACAATAAGTAAAACAAAATGTCGTGATCATTTTTTTATTAAGTCACCTGGTGTCGCAAGTACGGGGCCAAAATATGACGGCCTCCATAATGAGTGTCCAGATAGCTCCAATTCCCAGGTTGTCAGAGTTGGTTTTTCAGTCCAATTCGATTCATTTAATCCTTGGTCTTAACATCGAATCAAGTCCTTACGTGCGGCAGCTTAGACTGAATGTAATTGAATTTTCACTGACACCTCCAACTGAAACCAGTCCAGGAATCCACCGTGATGTTTTGCATTCATACCAGTCACAAAGTCTGTCCTGAAGTGGAGATACCGGCGTTGAACTGCGGTGGGCACCGTAAGAAGTCTCACAACACTAGATTAAAGTCCAACAGCTTTATTTGGAATCGCGAGCTTTCGGAGCGCTCACCTGATGAAGGAGCAGCGCTCCGAAAGCTTGTCGGCCAATTATTGATTACCATTAACACTTTTGATAACCTGGCCTCGATCTGATCCCTTTTTGTTACTATTCGGGCGAACGTTTCTTTGTATGTTTGCCTGATCCTTTTCTGCCCCCCTTGTTTGTTGAGAACAATTTCTACATCCCAATGGCATCTTCAGTTGTTGGTGATGGATCCTAAATAGACAAAAACACTTAGCCGCAACAGCAGGTATTTCAAGGTCTGGTGTGCCTTCGCACTCAGATAGCGACCTTCCGCCTCCAGGCCCTGCAGAGGTACCTTTACGTTGAGCCCCCTCCACAATGGTGTGCCATGGCGGCGTATTTCTTCCGCCAGTGGCCTCAAATATGATGTGCTGCTCCTGCATATCGATCTGGGGCGTGTTTCGACCGCCCTGCAGGAGTTGCCCGTCTTTTACCAGGACCTCCTCACTGTCTGGAACACGGTCGCCTCGCGATGCAGCTCCCCCCCCCTGTCAGGAGTAGCGGCTCTCGTGCAAGAGCCGCTGCTCAGGAATCCGCTCCTCCAGCCGTATGACTTCAGGTGGCTGGCGGAGAGGAGGGCTGTGGACGCCGGGGTGACCAGAATCGGGGACGTGCTCGATGGCGGAGGGGCGGGCTGGATGAGTCCCCACGTGCTGGCTCAGCGCGCGGGGACGGCCGTCCGGCACGCAGCCAAAGCTATCCTAGACCTTAGGACGGTCGTGCTGGGCCCCGAAACTGCACGCAAACTCGAGGCGGTGCAGGCGTGCGGTGGGATCCTGCCCTAGCATTCCCCTGTTTGGACGGAATTCCACATTGGCACAAAACCTCAAACCCCCTCCTCGGGTCAGGTGCCCCACAGCCTGAGCCGCCTCGCGGAAATATCCTCTGTGCCTTTGTCTACCACGCGGAGGCGTTTCCTGTGTGGGCTGCTGCTGCACACCTTCCACTACCGCCTCCTCGCATGTCGCCCGGATACACCTTGGCGGGCCTTGTTGCCGCCGGGCGGCGGAGGTCCCCGCTGGAGGTCCCTCTACGGAGGGATCTCCCCCAATTATGTCAGGGACCTGGGGTGGAGGGTGATGCCTGCAGCAGTGCCGCACAACCGTAGGATTCACTGGTTCACAAGCTCCGAAGACTGCCCTTTCTGTGGCCTTGTGGAGTCCGTGGACCATGTCTATGTTGTGTGTCTTAGGCTGCACTCCCTTTTTGTTTTCCTAAAGAACCTTTTATTGATGTTTTGTTTGCACTTCCCACACTCCTGATCTACGGACACCCGGTGCGGAGAGAGGAGGGTTGGGATGGCGACCTCCTCGTGAACCTGCTCCTGGGCCTGGCGAAATGCGCCATTTACTGGTCCAGGCAGCGGGCGATCGAGGGGGCCATCCATCCTGACTGTCTGCCCCTCTACCGCAGCTATGTTCGCGGCCAGGTGTCCCTGGTGAGGGAGCATGCGGTGTCCACGGGCGCGGTTGATGCCTTCCACGCTCGTTGGGCACCACAGGGGTTGGGGTGCGTTATTAACCCTGACAATCACATTTTAATCTGATGTTTTTAAGTTTCCTTTGTACTTTGACTTTTGTTCGGGCTGTTCCCCCCTCCTTTTGGGGAGCTGCCCCTTTTTACTTTGTCCTGACTTAATCTGAGTTTGTTTATTTGGTTTGACCTGAAAAGAGGGCAACAGCAGGTATTCCCATTTAGTGGTAAAATGCTGATGTCATGAGTTGACAGCATGGCACAGCATTATAGACATTATCCATGTGGATAAGCTCATGAACTCAGCAGCATTTCGGGAAAAAGTCTTTTGTTAGGTCCACATACAGAACAGCAGTTAGTTATATCTAGAAATGTCTCCTGAATTTGCCAATTGCACGCTTCAGGATACTAGGAGTCAAGTAGAGCAAGAAGATGTGCAGTTACATGACCCAATCCAAAATACTGAGGTGATGCCAGAGAAAGAGCTGGAAACGGGAGAATCTTCGGTATTTAGATGTTGCCAACACCTCTAAGCCATTCCCCCATCTGCTTAGCAATAACCTGAAAAGATTTTGTATTCATTCAAAGAACAAAGAACAGTACAGCACAGGAACAGGCCCTTCAGCCCTCCAAGCCCGCGCCGCTCCCTGGTCCAAACTAGACCATCCTTTTGTATCCCTCCATTCCCACTCCATTCATGTGGCTATCTAGATAAGTCTTAAATGTTCCCAGTGTGTCCGCCTCCACCACCTTGCCCGGCAGCGCATTCCAGGCCCCCACCACCCTCTGTGTAAAATACGTCCTTCTGATATCCGTGTTAAACCTCCCCCCCCCCCCTCCCTCACCTTGAACCTATGACCCCTCGTGAACGTCACCACCGATCTGGGAAAAAGCTTCCCACCGTTCACCCTATCTATGCCTTTCATAATTTTATACACCCCTCATCCTCCGTCTTTCCAGTGAGAACAACCCCAGTTTACCCAATCTCTTCTCATAACTAAGCCCTTGCATACCAGGCAACATCCTGGTAAACCTCCTCTGCACTCTCTCTAAAGCCTCCACGTCCTTCCGGTAGTGTGGCGACCAGAACTGGGCGCAGTATTCCAAATGCGGCCGAACCAACGTTCTATACAACTGCAACATCAGACCCCAACTTTTATACTCTATGCCCCGTCCTATAAAGGCAAGTATGCCATATGCCTTATTCACTACCTTCTCCACCTGTGACGTCACCTTCAAGGATCTGTGGACTTACACACCCAGATCCCTCTGCGTATCGACACCCTTTATGGTTCTACCATTTATCGTACAGCTCCCCCCGACGTTAGTTCTACCAAAATTCGTGGGGCATTGGAGTTGCTTACTGGCCAGCATTCGTTGGCCGTTCCTAGTTGCCTTTGAGAAGGTGGTGGTGAGCTGCCTTCTTGAAACAATGCAGTTCATGTGCTGTGGGTTGACCCACAATGCCTTTCGGGAGGGAATTCCAGGATTTTAACGTAGCGACTGCGAAGGAACGGTGATACATTTCGAAGTCAGGATGACGAGTGGCTTGGAGGGGAACTTGCAGGTGGTGGGGTTCCCATGTATCTGCTGCCCTTGTCCTTCTAGCTGGATGTGGTCATGGGTTTGGAAGGTACTGTCTAAGGATCTTTGCTGAATTTCTGCAGTACATCTTGCAAATAGTACACACTGCGGCTACTGAGAGTCAGTGGTGGAGGGAGTGAATGTTTGCGGATATAATGCCAATCAAGCGGGCTGCTTTGTCCTGGATGGTGTCAAGCTTCTTGAGTGTTGTTGGAGCTGCACTCATCCAAGCAACTGAGGGGTATTCCATTACACTCCTGACCTGTGCCTTGTAGATGGTGGACAGGCTTTGGAGAGTCAGGAGGTGAGTTACTCACCAGGTTCCTCGCTTCTGATTTGCTATTGTAGCCACTGTGTTTATGTGACGTGAATGGTAATTTAATTCAATGAAGTCAATAATAACTCCATGGTTTACCGTAGCAATTATTTACAATAACAAACGTTATTTGTTGGAATCGGGTTTTCGTGAGAAATTGGGTATCAGTTGTGTTTCCAAAATGACTACTTAGAATCTGATAGAATCGTTTCCTATTTACATAACATAGACACGCTAGGCTGTGGTGGAGAATCAAGAGCTGACGAGGGACCGAACAGAGCGACCTCGGCTGTGATTGTCAATTCAATATGAATCATTTAATTCAAAACTGAACACAAAAGCAAACAATCGAGATTAACCACGAATTGATTAGAGTCGAATGCACGGGTTATTTTCTGACAGCAATGCTTCCAATATTTATCGCAACTTCTAATTAATTACTTTAGAAGTTCCTTTCAAGTCCTCAGCTCCTGGCACATTGCCTGTGATAGCCTACATCAGACTAGGGCATTTCGATGAAATTTCTCTGTTTATTCATTATTTTCTGATGCCATCATCTCCTTCACATTGAATTTCTTATTAAGAATGTGTCATTGCCCCCTTTTCCATGTCAGAAGGTGTGGACATCTTCTTAGCTCATATATTTCTGAAAAAAAATGAGTCCCAGTAACGGTACAATTGCCACTAATGAAATTTCGCTGTGTTCATTTATTTTACATTTTGGTTTCCAGTGATTCGACAATGACATCAATTGGTTTAATGTGGCGATTAAACTTTATTCAGCACAAGCAAGACTTTACACATTACAGAAGATGATTCTAAATTTTACAGGTATACTTCAGAATTATATTGTCTCGTTTATGCCTTGATTAGAAGCCGCCTCTATATCACGGCACCCCCCATCACATTCAATACAGCAACCATAATCAATATTAATCAACTTCAAATGCCACGGAGTTTGAGGGCTTATTTTAAATCCCAATATATGATTGCATTATACTTACTTAATCTCCACCTACCATTATCTCTTAGTATCTGTGTTCTATTTTATTTTCATTCATTTCGCTGAGTAACCATGCTTCCTGTAGCTATAAGGACAGTGGACAATTTTGCTTCCGGTCACCGTGGCTGGGAGCCCCAGGTTTTCCTTCAGTCACCAACAAGTGTCGCTGTGGCGCAATTTTAACTGAACACGAACTATCTTCCAAATAACTTCCACAAGTGACGGTGACGCTAGTTAAACTAAACGCATAAAAAGCATAATATATCAAACGAATCGAATATCCAAGTGAAGTGAAAATGGATAAATATTGTGACAGCGATCTCATCGCACTGTTATGCCCTGGGTGATGGGTGGCTTCAGTGCAAAACGAAGTATTCCCAAGACAGCCAAAACTTCCCTGTACGAAATATGGAAGTCATGTGTTCAGCGTGTATCTGTTGCAGAAGGAGAGATTCAGACAGGCTTCCTTCTCCACCCATATCTATGAATAAAGATCTATCTTCGCTTCTAAATGTAATGTAATTTAATCTCGTTCGATCATTTTACACATTGATCTTTCGCATTGACACTTCGGAACATCACAAAGCAGGACGCGATAAACGGAAATTTTAATTAATTTCCTCGCGTTACAATTACTGCCATCACATATTTCCCAGTAATAATTCCAATGATATAGCCGCTACGAAAGCACCGATATTAGTAATTGCTCAACAGAATCTACATTAGGAAAAACACAAATATATTCAGTATTACAGTGGCAGAGTTTTTTCTGGGTTAAACTGTATATCAGAAAGCAATCGGAATACAGAATTACAGTGTACATTTCAGAATATTACCATTACCAACCGTGTTGTAAACAACACTTGAAAGCTTTGGGGACATTAACATATAGACAACCCTCCTTCGTTAGAAATATTTTTCCTCCGTTATCAAAGATCGTCATTGCTGCGGCTCTGGGTACATATTCTGATGGGTGTCGACAGATGCTCTGGCGCATTCTCCGTGATCTTGATGTAGCTGGCAGCAACTGTCAGGAGAGTAAAGAGTCAAAGATGACAAAGGATCATCTGGATTCGAAACGTCAGCTCTTTTCTCTCCTTACAGATGCTGCCAGACCTGCTGAGATTTTCCAGCATTTTCTCTTTTGGTTTCAGAGTCCAGCATCCGCAGTAATTTGCTCTTATCTTGATGTAGCTGCCAGTACCTAAACGTATTTGTATTATTTACACTAAACTTCCCATTCAACCTCCCCAAACTGTCGAATTAATGAAATGGGGTTCCGTCTTAAATATTTTTTTCTTAACTGTATTAAGTCACAACTTCAGATAGTGTCGCCGTTAGTAAATCTTAACCAAGACAAAATGTACAAAGGCTCGCTAATCGATCACAGATTCATCGTTTGTGCAAAATGCAGGGCAGAATAAAACAGTTTCCCGGAGTTTCCCTGAATGAGCTTGGTGGAGCTGCTGGAGAAGGGATAGTGACAGCCCGGAATGTTTGCAAAGCAGTCACTGTCATTATTTGTGACACTGCTAAAATGTCAACTAGTGAATGCCTGACAAACAACTTTCCCCGTTGGACTCTGGAGGGTTTTGGACCGGCAGAACAAGTCCTCTTCACATCGCATTCCGAAAATGATCTTCTTTGGGAGCTCGGATTGCCTCCTTCGAAAATGTTTCAAATCTTCTCAGAAATATTATTACAAGTATCAGAAGAATGGCCTGAATGATAATGAAGACGAAAAGCCCGATCTGGCACATCAAAGCCATGTCACAATACCAATCCTTGCAACTGGAGGCAACTTCATTCTCCGTTAGATATAAGATCAGCCTCCCCTGGAGCTCCGCCGGCGACGAGCACCTTAGGTTCTTGTACTGGGTTCGAACTTCCTGTTTGAGAAGCCAGGATCTCAGGTACAAAATGTTGCAATCGCATACCCATGGGTTATTTTCCAATGTAACTGATCTCAGGTTTTGCAGGTTGTCAAAGAGGCCATTGGGGATGGAAGATAATCTGTTGTTGTTCAATTTGATGACGGTAATGGCGGCCTCAATGTGCTTGGGCACTGTGCTCTCATCCAGGTCCCGATCGCTGCAGTCCATAGAGGTCCGGGAACAGTTACATGTTTGCGAGCATTGGAAAGCCGCCACTTGGACTAAGGACAGAAACACAAGGAGAACTCCTTTGTGTCTCAGCAGTGACATAATCTGGAATAAAGTTCGCAGGGTTAGCTCGAAGAATTGTGGTTGTATTCCTTTGAATATGCTAATCCCTTTTGCTGACTTTTAATTTCACAAGAAATATCACAAACGGGATACAATCAAGAACAATCCATTTCATCCAACACTTTATTCCATTTTTATATGTCCTTGCCAATCATGTTTCCCTTATCGTTACGACAAACCAAGATGGTATTTTTTTTCAGACCTGCCATAAAATATCCCAGAATAGATGGACCAAATGTCACATGCGATGGTATTTATTAGGATTAATGCCTCAGTTCCCTTCAGTTTCTGCCAATCGATCACCCTTCACTATAACCCCTATTCCTATTAGTTGAATTAAGGGGAGATCAAGTTCACATCCAATCTTCGGACACAAGTATTTTAAATTGATCTAATTCACATAACTTCTTCACCTTTTTTTCAATTTTGAGTGACTACGTCTGACGAAGAGATGGGTCTCTGTCCCAGCTGATAAAGGGATCGGATTAAGCACAGACCAGCCGTTGGCTGATATAAGCAGACCCAGCCCTTTATCGTGTTAAAACTTACACAGAGAATGCGCTGGAGCAGAGCAACGAGTCACAACAGAAACTTGCCAATGGATTATTGAGTTCTGTAATTATTAACCATTTTAGTTATAGGCATATAATCCTTACAGTGCAGAAGGGGCCATAATAGTTTGGTTAGTTAAAATTTATGGATTAATTTGTCCCGATAATAATTCCGAACAACGCGAGTCAGCATCAAAGAGTATTAGAACCAGTATTAGAGTATTGGAGAGAGGATAGAGCCAACGCTTCGAGTCTGAATGTCGGGCCATCCAGACTCGAAACATTAGCTCTATTCTCTCACCACAGATGCTGTCAGACCTGATGAGTTTTTTCCAGCATTTTCTGTTTTGTTTCAGATTCCAGCATCCGCAGTATTTTTCCATTAACCCCGCCCACCTCCCCCCCTTATCCCGTAACTCTGCACATTTACCATGGCTAATCCACCTAACCAATACATCTTGGGACACTAAGGGGAAATATAGCATGGCAAATTCACCTAACTTGTAAATCTTTGAAGTTGCCTCCATCATTGCTTGCAATTTCCAAAATGCATTATTTTATACTATAATGCTGTATCTCATTCTAACTCATTATCTGATCCAACAACGAAACTGCGAACTCTTTTAATAACAGCAAAATACCGTACATAGTAAAAATCCGCAATTAAGAATAGAAGAGTTCGGTACAATCAGTCGGCCAGCTAACATTCTACTGAGAAGCATAATTACCGTTTCGGCTTGATAATATAACGTCATCGAAGTGAAAGCTAGCTGTTCTCCTCTCCACAGATGCCGCCTGAACTGCTGAGCATTTTCTCGTTTTTATTTATGAGACATTTACCTCCTTTAGTACTCCTTTCTTACTGAATTGGACGTCAACGTCTTATTTTTTTTCCTTTTTTTTCCCCTAGTCGTTTTAATCTTGGTGCTGACACAATGGCCTGCAGCAAACGATGTGAAGCTCCTTCAGGCAGTCACGTCCTTTTCTCAAAACAGGCTTATCGGTTTGGTCGGGTGCACAGTATATCCGGCCACTGTTGATGAGTTGGCGTCATTTTTTCCGGGTTATCTCTGACACCCTCTTGGAATTGCATCTTATCTCAGCACGACGAGGGAGCATAGCAAGTAAGTTTCAGATCTTTACAAAAAAAAACTGGCAGCAATTGTCCCTGTTGTTACTCTAATGCTGGATTTGTAGTGCCCCTCCTCCGCAGCAGAGTCGCAATGTCACTGGACTGGTAATCCAAAAACCTGTTTGAATGTTCAGACGACATGAACTCAAATCTCACCGCGGCAGCTGGGCGGATTTAGATGTAATTAGTAAATCTGGGATACAAGTTTTCAAAAAAAAAATGTCTCTTGGAGATCAACCTGCCACTGTCACTTGAGTACACAGGTTCCCTGTCTGTCTGTTAGTTACAGTTACTTTCAAACAATGCACATTTTCCAATTGCGTGTCCCACTCAAACCTTCGAATGGTCTGACCCGAGGCTCTCCTGAGCAGATACACCAAGCCTGCTGACAAAACCACATCTCCTTCTGCCATTATATTTTTTCATTATTTTACAGGATGTGGACATCACTGGCTAGGCCAGCATTTATTGTCCATCCTTAATTGCCCTTGAGAAGGTGTTGGTGAGGATGGTCAGCTGCAGTGCATGTGATGTCGGTCTCTTCGTGTTGTTCAGGAGGGATTTCCAGGATTTTGACTATGAAGGAACAGCGCTATATTTCCAAGGTGTGTGCCTTGGAAGGTAACTTGCACATTGTGGTGTTCCCATGTATCTGCTGCCTTTGTCCTTCTAGGTGGTAGAAGTCATGGATTTGGAAGCTGCTGTCCAAAAGACTTTGGTGAGTTGCTGCAGCGCATCTCGCAAATGGCAGCTGCTGCTCCCACTGCACCAGTGGTGGAGGGAGTAAATGTTGTAAGTGGTGGATGGGGTGCCAATCAAGTGCGCTGGTTTGTCCTGGATGGTATTGAGCTTCTTGAGTCCTTTTGGGATAATTCCTTCAAGTGCTTGACTTGCACCTTGTAGATGGTGGACAGGCTTTGAGAAGTCAGGAGATGTGTTACTCACTGCAGGAGTCTCTGATTTGCTCTGCTAGCCACAATGGTTGTGTTCAGTGTCTACTCCACCCTAGTTCACTAATGATCTTCAACAATATCCTGGAAGGATATCTGACGTCCTTACACTACATGCCATATAAATCCAGACCCAGAGTCTTCTGAAATGGCCAATCAAGCCAGTTGCATAAAACCACTTCAGAAAAGTTGAATAAAAATTCTCTTCCAGCACTCTGTGTGTGCCTACGCCACATAGACACCAACAGTTTAAGAAGACAGCTCATCACTACTTTCTACAGAGCAATTAGGAATGGGCAATAAATGGCAACCTTGCCAGGGGTGCCCATATCCTGTGAATGAATAGTATGAAAGAAAATGGAACGTGACCAGTATTTTAGCCATTGATTAAGGAATAAAAGTTACAGAAAGGTGAAATCAGACAATGGTAAATGGTAGAATGCACTGAAAGGAACTAGGGATATACCATACTCCCCTTGGAGACTGCTCCACCATTCTTTTGGGTAATTCCTGATCTTCTGACTCTACTCAATTTTGCCAGCTGATCTCCATATCACTCAATTCCCTGAGTGACCAAACATTTGTCGATCCCAGCCTTAAAGATATTTGACAATGGGATGTCCAAGGCCCAATGGGTTAAAGAATTCTAAAGATTCACGACCCTGTGAGTGAAGGAATTTTGCCTCATTGCAATCTGAAATGATTGTACCCTTATCCTATAACTACATCCTCATGTTCTATATTTCCCAGCCAGGTTAACAACCTCTTAGTGCCTACCATCTCAAACCCCTTGAGAACCTTCTATGTTTCAATGAGATTACCTCTCAGTCTTCTAAACCTCAGTGCATATAATTCCAATTTACTCAACCTCACATGACAGGACTACCTTCTTAACCCAGGAACAAATTTAGTGAACCTTCTTTGCGCAGTCTCCTGGGCAAGCATATCCCTGGAGAGCAAAATTGAACATAGGACTCCAGGTGTGGTAAACCTAACCCCTGTACAATTGTAGCAAGACTGTCTTATTCTTGTCCTCCAATCCCTTGCAATAAAGGTCAAAGTGCCATTTGCCTTCTGAATTGCTTGCAGTACCTGTATGCCAACTTTCACTATAGAGCTTGACTAATTTGATACAATGATCAAATATTGAGAATTCCCATCCAAGCATTCATGAATATGTTTACATAACTGCTTGCAATAACCATAATGTGATGAGTCTGACACGACATAAACACCGTATAAAGAATGGATGGTAGAGGCTGAGATTTTTGGAAATGCCATAAATTTAATAGTGGAGAAAGTTGCCTTTGCCCAAGTACAAACTAAATATAAGGGCCAGTTTACATGATCATATATTCATATCAACTAAACTATTCAACTCCACTTTTCGGATGATTTACAGGACAAAGTGTAGACGGAAATTGAAACAAAACTATAGTAGAAGTAAGGATTTACTTTAATTTACTTGGTGAAACATCAGTGCACCAAGAGACAAGGAAGCATAGATGCGTATATGTGTTTATGGTATCACGGGTAATTTTTCTGCCTTTCTTGAAGTTCAATTTTTTCCAGCTCTACCCTCCTTCTGGCCTCCTACCTGTTCTTGATCTTTTCCTTGAGAACTGTGGTCTAACCTTGACCATCTCAATTACTCTATTCCTCTCAGCCACTCCAACCGGTCTCCTCCTGAACTTGCTACATTCCATTCTCTCAAGTCCAACCCTGACTTCGCTGTCAAACATTCTGACAAGGATGATGCTGTTGTTGTCTGGCATACAGATCTCTATCTTGCTGAGGCAGAGAGCCAACTCTGAGACACTTCCTCCTACCTTCTCCTGAACCCTGACCTCACCAGCATACATCAGGCCATTGTTTCCAGGACTGTCCCTGACCTCATCTCCTCTGGAGATATTCTCTCCCCAGCTTCCAACCTCATATTCTCCATACCCTGCACAACCCACTTCTGCCACTTTCCCAATTATACAAGTGAGAGGAAATTGGCAAGCTCTCCAGACTTGGTCAAGATTTTTACCATCAGTATTCTTCAATTCTCATGCCTCTTTATTTTCCCCATTTTGGGCAGGGATACCATTACGATCCTGGCTCGAATCACTCACATTCCCTTTAGTGACGTCTGGTTTTGGTTTCTTGGCTTTCTTGACTGGTGCCTTTTTGGTTGAGCTGCAGGTAGGACAGTACATTTGGTTTGTGATCATCTCCTTACCACTTCAGGACTTAGGACCAGCTTGCAGGGCATATTGGCTTTTGATTGACCGGGTGGTGCCTCGCTGAAAGTGTTGGTAATCAGACTGGAATTTCCATTTCATATCTGCTCTGTGCCGCTTCTCTCTAGTATACAAAATTTTGAGGGGCCTAAATAAGGTACACAGGAAAGACTTGTTTCCACCTAATTGAGGGGTCAATTACCAGGGACATAGATTTAAGGTGACTGGCAGAAGGGTTAGATGGACATGAGGAGAAAGGTTTTCACCCAGAGGATGGTGGGTGTCTGGAATTCACTGCCTAATTGGTGGTTGAGGCTGAAATGCTCACCATATTTAGAAGTTCCATGGACCTGCATCTGAAGTGCTGTAAACTGCAAGTTTATGGACTAGGTGCTGGAAAAAGGGATAAAAATGAATGGCTAGCTTCATTTTACACTTTCTTTCCAGCACAGACACATTCATTGGAATTTTACAGCCCCACCAGCCACGGGAATGAAAGTGGGTGAGGGCCGGACAATGAGAAGGTCCATTGACCTCAGGTGGGACTTTATGGTTTTAGGATGAGCGACGCTATAAAATCCTGCCCATCAGGCTTAATGGCTCCTCTCTGCGTTATGATGTTTCTATGGTCCTATGGTTATATTAAGGTATTCAAAAGATTAAAATATGGGAATGGTCTGGTCGAACTTGCCTTGAATTTGCCTTCACTTGCGAAAGAACATTTAACATTAGGAAATCACTATTACGTGGGTGGTCAAATATTTTAATGACCAGAATGGCTCCAACTCTTAGATTGTGACCTATAAAACATCTAATGGTGTTTCAGCTAACATTAGTGCATTTGATCCTCTATCTCCAATCCATCATTCTTCTTGTCACATCTGCTCTTTTGTTGCCTGTTTCCTATTGCATTATTAACATTTTAGATTGTAGCGGGGTCCATTTCCTCTGGCTAAATTGCAAGAAATTTTGATGAGAGAAGGCTTTTAAAAATTGAGACAGGTTTATCAAATAGATAGTTCTCAAAATATTCCATAGAGAAAAACCTTGATCCAGTTTGTATTCAGCACATTTTTATTAACTATGTATGTAAAATCAGCACATGAAGTAATGTTTTGTGTTACTTTTGAGGGGCTTTTACATATTTAAATGATAATATGATTCCATACAGAACTACTGCATTTCTTTCAAAGTTTTATTGTATACCGTACATTTATCCTGATGAACATACAAACATACAAATTAAAGGCAGCAGTAGACCACCCAGTTCCTTGAGCATGCTCTACCATTCAATAAAATCATAGCTGATCTTATTGAAACTGCCCACTGACCCTTTATAACATTTTACCCCCTTGTTTAGCAAGAATCTATCTAGCTTGGCCTTAAAAATATTCAAAGACTCTGCTTCCACTGCCTTTGAGGAAGAGAGTGCCAAAGACCCACTGAGAAAAAAACACCTAATCTCTGTCTTAGATGAGAGACCTCTTATTTGTAAACAGTGATCGCTCATTCTAGATTCTCCCACAAGAGGAAACATCCTCTCCACACTGACTCTGTCAAGATCCCTCAGGATCTTAGAAATCTTAATCATCACCTCTTACTCTTTGAAACTAGTGGATGTAACCCTAGCCTGCCCAACCTTTCCTCATTAGACAACCTGCCCATTCCTGGTCTAGTAAACCTTCTGTGAACTGCTGCTAATGCATTTATATCCTTCCTGAAGTAAGGACACCAATACCATACACAGTACTCCTGATGTGGTCAACTCTCATGTACAACTGAAGTATAACCTCCCCACTTTTATATTCAATTTCCCTCATAATAAACAATAATATTCTATTAGCTTTGATGACTTGCTAGACCTCCACACTGGCCTTTCATGATTCATGCATTGGGACATTCAGACACCTCTGAATCTCAGAGGTATGAAATCTCTCATTTTTTAAATAATTAGCTTTTTCATTCTTCCTGCCAAAGTTGACAATTTCACATTTGCCCATATTATACTCCATTTGCCAGATCTTTACCTACTTCCTTGACCTATCTCTTTATTGCATCTTTATGCCCTTTTCACAACTTACTTTCCCTACCGATATTTGTGTCATCAGCAAATTTAGCAACCATACCTTCGGTCCCTTCATCAAAGTCATTTGTAGGAATTGTAAAAAAGTGAGAATCAATTCAAACTGAGGTATCTATATTTTCTTATGTGACCAGACACAGCTGATGGGAACAGATGATGTATTTCATTCTTGAAATAAGTACAGAATTGCTGACAAGTTTCAGAAATCACCAGTTCACAGAAATGTCTCATTAAACTTAATCCCTGAATAGTTGCAACTCTCTACAGTATATTGCAGATCTTAATGAAATGCTAATTCTGTTTGGAGAATGACACCATTACCAGGGGCAGGAGTAGGCCAATCAGCCCATCAATATGGTTGACTTCCTACCTCTGCTACGCTTTCCCACACTATAGCCATCTGGAATCATTGAATTCCTACAGTGCAGAAGGAGGCCATTCGGCCCAATGCATCTGCATCGTCTCTCCAACAGAGCATCTCACCAAGGCCCACCCCCTCCCGTAACCTCACATACCTAACCTGATAATCCCCCTAGTCTACACATCCTGGGACACTAAGGGGCAATTTAGCATTGCCAATCCACCTAACCTGCACATCTTTGGACTGTGGGAGAAAACCAGATCACCTGGCACAAACCCACGCAGACACGAGGAGAATGTGCAAACTCCAACCCCTCTTGTAACCCCACATGCCTCCCCTGATCTCCATAACCTACATATCTTGGGACACTAAGGGGCAATTTTCCATGGCCAATCCACCTAACCTTCACATCTTTGGACTGTGGGGGAGGAAACCAGATCACCCGGATAACACTAGCAGACGCAGGGGGAATGTGCAACCTCCACACAGACAGTGTACCTTTAATACTGCAATTCCACAGTGCATGATTCTATCAGTTGCCCATGTTTTTGAGATTCAGCTTAGACTGTATCCACAAATCTAATAGTAAAGTTGAAATTGTAACAGAATTTCACTTGTGTCTTTAGGTATGAAACAGCATTAAATTTTAAAATATAAGGCTGCTTAATGTAAACTGATTGCTAGATGATGCCATCATGATTGTGACCATTATAAATGGCTTCTCTTAATACTTATTGTAAAATCAGTAACATGTTACAACAACTGAGTTCCAGATTCAATTTGATTTACTATTGTCACATCTGTTAGTATACAGTGAAAAGTATTGTTTCTTGAGCACTATACAAAGCATACTGTACATAGAGAAGGAAAGGAGACAATACAGAATAAAATGTTACACCATACCTAGGGTATAGAGAAAGATCAACTTAATACAAGGTTGGTCCATTCAAAAATCTGATGGCAGCAGGGAAGAAGCTGTTCTTGTGTCGGTTGGTACATGTCCTCAGACTTCTGTATCTTTTTCCCGACGGAAGGAGGTGGAAGAGAGTATGTCTGGGTTGCGTGTGGTCCTTGATTATGCTGGGTGCTTTTCTGAGGAAGTGGGAAGTATAGACACAGTCAATGGATGGGTGGATGGTTTGCATGATGGACTGGGTTTCGTTCACGACCCTTTGTAGATTTTGGCAGTCTTAGACGAGCAGTAGCCATACCAAGCTGTGATACAACCAGAAAGAATGCTTTCTATGGTGGATCTGTAAAGGTTAGTGAGAGCCACAACAGACAAACCAAATTTCCTTAGCCTCCTGAAAAAGTAGAGGCGTTGGTGGACTTTCTTAACTATAGCGTCAGCATTGCAGGAGCAGGAGAGGTTATTGATGATCTGGACACCTAGAAATTTGAAGCTCTCAACTAGTTCCACTTCATCACGATTGATGTAGACAGCGGCATGTCCTCCACTATGCTTCCTGAAGCCAATGACTATCTCCTCCATTTTGTTGACATTGAGGGAGAGATTATTGTTGTTGCACCAGTTCACCAGATTCTCTATCTCTTTGCTGTACTCCGTCTCATCATCAATGATACGGAGGTACAGAATCAGATTAATGTGATTAAACTAACTGAAGTATGGGCTGACAAATTTGGTCTTTGACTGAGTAACTTGATGCACAATCAATAACATTATGAAGTTTTGCCTTTATTTTTGTCTTGAGACACTGAGGCACCTCCGGGGTTTCATGCCCTGGCGGTGTCTAGGGGGTACATCCTGATGCTTAGCTTTGAAATTGTGATCAGCCCAGCGGTTAGTGTCACATATGGCTTTCATTACAAACACATCTTGCCTCCCCCGCTACTTGCTGATGACACAATCAATTAGATGTCACTACATGGAATGGGGGCACATCCAAGGCATCTTGTTGTGAATAGGAAGATGGAGAACTGTGTTGGTGATTAACAGCTCATGTTCAACCCTGCAGCAAGGGAAACCATTGCTGTTATAATTGCCAGCACCAGTTCTTACGATGACCCCCACTTCATTATCTGCCTAGCAATCTGCACCAACTCTTGCTTGGGAGTCTCCAAGAATGATTAGCTTGTCTTTATTTGCACCATATCAATGTTCAGATCAAAGATCACAATCAAGAGGGGGAAGGCAATAACTAATACACTCTATCAGAGGAGAATCATTTTCCTTTACAGTGCATTCATGCTCCAACAGAAAGAGTTTTGCATTCTGGTTAGTAGTGAACATAGAGCCTGAATCTCGAGTCAAAGCCTTACCTGAAGGCAATTGTCTCACTTTCCAGTTGGTTTTAGCCTTAACACGCAATTCAAATGACAAACGGTAAGTTTTTTTTTGTATTAAAGAAAAAATTTGCATTTATTGCAAGTTCCCTCCCATAAATGCAATTAATCCTAGAGCCCTTTCATCTAATAGAAAGTGTTCTTGGAATGTAATCTCTGTAGCATGTCCAATGCAAACACCACATGAATTGTTCTGTTGCAGTAGCTTCAGCAAGGTCATCCTCAGAACCCCTTGGAAATGATTCAAACAGAGGTTTCTCGCCATTTATAACATTTCCTCGTGACTTCTGCTGAAGCTTCAAAGGGAAATATGGAGAAGTCCTGCATAATTTCAGGGCCCTTGTATCTGGAAAACACTAAGTTTGATTTATCTTGATAAACATCTCAATGGACTAGAGTCAGAGGCCATGCGCAGAGCAAAGAAACACTCAACAGACACCGACCTGACAGAGTTTTCAGTGAAAAGCACAAAACCTAAGCTGAACAGCAAATAACGCATTTTCAATCTTATGCTAAAATGTGGTTCAGTAACAATCCGGTCAGAGCACAATAATAGGAGCAGGCCATGGGCAAGTTCTGAACCATCCCTGAGCTTTGTCCAATTCTGATCCAGGGAAGTGCTTTGTCCAGTCTCGTACTGTAAATTTGTTAGGAGATTATTTAGACACATAGAAACATAGAAGATAAGAGCAGGAGGATGCCATTGGGCCCTTCGAACCTGCTCCACTATTCATTACGATCATGGCTGATCATCCAACTCAATAGCCTAATCCTGCTTTTCCCCATAACCTTTGATCCCATTCACCTCAAGTGCTATATCTATCCACCTCTTGAATACATTCAATGTTTTGGCATCAATTACTTCCTGTGGTAATGAATTCCACAGGCTCACAACTCTTTGGGTGACAAAATGTCTCCTCACCTCTGTCTTAAATGTTCTACCCTGAATCCTCAGATGTGACCCCTGGTTCTGGACTTCCCCATCATTGGGAATATCCTCCCTGCATCTACCCTGTCTAGTACTGTTAGAATTTTGTAAGTTTCTATGAGATCCCCCCTCATTTGTCTGATCTCCAGCGAAAACAATCCTAACCGAGTCAGTCTTTCCTCATACATCAGTCCCGCCATTCCTGAAATCAGCCTGATAAACCTCCGTTGCACTCTCTTGAGAGCAAAAACATCCTTCCTCAAAAGAGAGACCAAAACTGCACACAATACTCTAGGTGTGGCCTCACCAAGGCCCTGTATAATTGCAACAACAGATTGGGCTGAACTCAAGAGGAAAAACTTAAAAGGTCACTTTAGTAATTTCTCTGGGAATTTCCCAGAGCAACACCACAATCCGCTCAGAAAAATCGAGGATTGTGTGACAGAATACAAACCAAATAATGCACCAACACCTTTAAATAAAACCCACTACCTAAAGTCAGACCAATTTGAAAACATTTATTAGTAAAGAGTATTTTCCACATAAGCATTCCAATGCAGATATGTCGCTGAATGGCTTTCAATTGTACTGACAAGATATTAAATACAAACCCAAACAAACAAGCAGGATATGTAAATGATATGGTGGCACTAGACAGAGTAGGCCAGACACATGGTCACCCTTAAGCTGTCTCTAGAGTATAACAGAAAACACGGAACACATTCTGTACAGTGCATTTCCCCCAGAGGCGTGGCCTGTGCCTTGTCCAGCCTTCTTCATTCCTATTGGATTTGGCTGAAGAGGTGAGTACTTGTTCTTCACTCAGTGTCAGTCCGTCACTCACTGGTCCTGCATTTGCTGTTGCATTCGTTGCAACATTTCTTGCATTCTCCGCAGCTGTAGAAAGAAAGCCCAAATTCTTGTCAGCTATTGGTATACATCAGTGACAAGCAGTAGCCATACTCTCTACACTACTGAATGTTGCAGACCAATGCTTACATATTAATAGTCATCCATCCCAGGTTTATCTAAACACCCATATTTAGATCATGAATAATCCAGATAGTTGTGCGCATATTCATTAAATGTTACATAGAAAATAGGAGCAGAAGTAGGCCATTCGGCCCTTCAAGCCTGCTCCACCATTCAATATGACCTTGGCTGATCCTCTATCTCAACACCATACTCCTACCTTCTCCCCATACTTTTGACACTTTGAGACTAGAAATCTATCTATGTCCTTCTTAAATATATTCAGTGACTTAGCCTCCACGGCGTTCTGTGGTAGAGAATTCCAGAGGTTCACTTCTGAGTGCAGAAGTTACACCTTATCTCAGTCCTAAATGGACTGTATCCTGAGACTATGACCCCGTGTTCTAGGCCCTGAGCCAGAGGAAACAACATCTCTGCATCCAGTATGTCCAGTACTGTCAGAAATTTATACGTTTCAATGAGATCTCCTTTCGCTCTTCTAAATTTGAGTGAATACAGGCCCAGTCGAGCTAATTTCTCCTATTATGGCACTCAGGAATCAATCTGGTGAACTTTGCTGCACTCCCTCAATGATAAGTATATCCTTTCTTAGATAAGGAGACCAAAACTGCTCCAGGTGTGATCTCACCAAGGCCCTTTGCAGCTGCAGTGAGACATCCTTGCCCCTGAACTCCAGTCCTCTTGCAGTGAAGGCCAACCTACCATTTGCATTCCTAACTGCTTGCTGAACCTGCATACTTGATTTCAGCGGCTAGTGTACAAGGACACCCAAGTCCCTTTATACGTCAACATTTCCCAATCTATTACCAGTTAAGTAAAACTCTGCCATTCTACAACATGAAAATATATTCATTTACTATGGAAATTGGCACTTGTCATGATGAAACCTTTCTATGTCAGTGGTTAGCAGTTTGGCTACTTGGTCAATTCAGAAATGAGGGCATGGATTTTTGACTTGCTGCCCAAACCTAAAACTGACATTGTGAATTGGCCACCTGTTATAGGAACTGCGGAGTTTTAATTTCTAATGATTATATTGGAAATCAAAATTGGGGAGCATCTATTCAGGTAGCCAGTTTGCAGTGCCAGTTCAACATACAGACATCAAGTCGAAAGTATAGTACTTTGTGTTAGGAAAACAATTTTATTTTAAGGGATTTATATTTATATTGGTAAACGTTTCGAAATAAGATATGGTTTTAAGTGAGTTTAATTTAATATTTCTGTGCCTGGAAGGGTAAAACCTATAGTTAGATTCATGCCGGACAAAGGTGCTTGTATGTGTAGGGATAGGTTAAGTTCTATTTTTAAGTTCTATTGTGCTTAGAGAGGACTACAGCGTGAAGAATAAATAAAAGGCATAAGCAAATGGATGTTGCTTAGCAACTAGCGGCCCTATTAAGGGGGAAAAAGTTTTAGTTTTAGCTTGATATTTGCAGTTGGATATAGGACACTGGGGAGTGAACCTCTCCCACCTATGCCAGAAGAAGCTGGACAAGACAAGGTCATTTCAAAGATGTAAGCTTCTTAAGGAGCAAGTTAAAGTCCAGCTAACTAGGGAACTGGAACAGAAAGAATGCTAAAATGACTGAAATTAGGAGAATAGAGACCAAGCTATTGTTCAGAAGAGTTCAAGGAAGAGTAAACAAAGTGTTTGAAGTTGAAGAGACAATTGCAGTAACCAGATTTAAAATGGGACCGCTAACTTCAGAGGTAACTCAAACATCTGACATCATCTTAATAGAATTGAGGAAACAAGAGTTAAAGCAATTGTGAACAGTTTGTACAGCAGTCCGGACAATGAAATCCTAAAGGGGCAGCTTTGTTTAAAAGTGCAATTTGGAAAACCTGGACAGCACGAATTGAAAGCATTATTGTGAACAAATATTTTAAAGCTTGTTTTTTTTTGTGAGTGGAGTTTAAAAACTCTCATATGACAATCATGTGGGGATGATTTCTCCTAAATCATTTAGGAGAAATCCACACACATTGAGGTTCAGAGTGGAGAGTATATTTGATTATAGCCATCTTGTATAGTAAAGGGATGTTGTATTAAGGAGTTATAGTTTAAGGCTTTGTAATGCGTGTTAATCTTAAAATCTGCGTGTATTTGATAAGCTATGGGGGAGGGGGGGGGAGTAAAAATGTTCTTGTTGATAAAATGAATTAGTGGTCCTGTGACCCTGTTCCTCCATGTTTTATAAAAAAATGTACAAGTTCAGTCTTTTGAGCCAGGGTTCCATTCCAGAATCTTCCTATCCAGTTTTATCATCAACTGGGATTGTAACACGGTGGCACAGTGGTTAACACTGCTGCCTCATGGCACCAGGGACCCAGGTTCAATTCCAGCCTTGGGTAATTGTGTGAAGTTTGCATCTTCTCCCTGTGTCTATGTGGGTTTCCTCCAGGTGTTCCAGTTTCCTCCCACAACTTAACCACTGGTTAGGTGGATTGGCCATGCTAAATTGCTCCTTAGTGTCAGGGAGATTAGTAGGGTAAATATTTAGGAGTACGGGGATAGGGCCTGGGTAGGATTGCGGTTGGTGCAGGCTCAATGGGCTGAAAGGCCTTTTTCTGCACTGTAGGGATTCTATGACCATAATTTGGTATTCAGCCAAACCACACATACAAAGCCTATGACTGCTCAGGGAGACTTGAGATAGATAATAAATTTGCATTGTTAGCATTAGCCAAGTCTTGAAAATGAATAAATCTCAAAAAATGATCACAGATAATAGGTAATGCCCGTCAATTGGGAATGTGTTAATTGTATTGCTAATCACTGAGTGATACAATGTGCCTTCTCATATGATTTGAAAATGATCACAAGATGGCATCTTTCAGAAACAATTCAATACAAAAACATCAGGCAAAAGGATGGTCAACAACTGGATAAAAGGCTGAAATCACAACACTGAAATGAACATTTACTGATGAGTCCATTCGCACATATGGTCAGCACCAGACATCTCATGGTTGCAGACTATTCAACCACATAACATGGCATGCACTTCCCAGATGCCCACCTCTTCATCCTTCATTTTGATGAGTTTCTCTGTCTCTGCATCTGGGGTTGGCACAGGTAGTAAGGGGAGTGGACTTTCTGCTCGGTTGTCCTGGGTCAATTTACTGTGAAGTTAAAGAAAGAAAAATTCAGTAGCTTTAGTCTGATCACTTTGAGATGAACTAAGGCCCAATTTCAAAACAACATATTAAGATGAATAAAGAAATTTAGGCTTTGACATTTCTGAGTTCCAGTCATAGGCATGAAAACAAATCAAGTCTCCAAAGAAATCTGCAAACCGCTTAAAATGTCTGCTGTGATTGTTCTCCAAGGTTCTGCCAACTTCCCACCAGAGTTACAATGGGTGCACAAAAGAAACCCCAGAGAATGTCAGACATTGTCAATTTCTATCTATGATGGAAAAGAACAGGCTTTCAATCAATAACATCCTGTAAGAGGTTCTCCAACCATGTTAAAGAACATAAGAAATAGGAGCAGGAGTAGGCCATCTAGCCCCTCGAGCCTGCCCCGTCATTCAATAAGATCATGGCTGATCTGAAGTGGATCAGTTCCACTTACCCGCCTGATCACTATAACCCCTAATTCCCTTACCGATCAGGAATCCATCTATCCGTGATTTAAACATATTCAACGAGGTAGCCTCCACCACTTCAGTGGGCAGAGAATTCCAGAGATTCACCACCCTCTGAGAGAAGAAGTTCCTCCTCAACTCTGTCCTAAACTGACCCCCCTTTATTTTGAGGCTGTGCCCTCTAGTTCTAGTTTCCTTTCTAAGTGGAAAGAATCTCTCCATCTCTACCCTATCCAGCCCCTTCATTATCTTATATGTATCTATAAGATCCCCCCTAAGCCTTCTAAATTCCAACGAATACAAACCCAATCTGCTCAGTCTCTCCTCATAATCACCATCCCTCATCTCTGGTATCAACCTGGTGAACCTTCTCTGCACTCCCTCCAAGGCCAATATATCCTTCCGCAAATAAGGGGACAAATATTGCACACAGTATTTCAGCTGCGGCCTCACCAATGCCCTGTACAGACGCAGCAAGACATCTCTGCTTTTATATTCTATCCCCCTTGCGATATAGGCCAACATCCCATTTGCCTTCTTGATCACCTGTTGCACCTGCAGACTGGGTTTTTGCGTCTCATGCACAAGGGCCCCCAGGTCCCTTTGCACAGTAGTATGTTGTAATTTTTTTCCATTTAGATAATAATCCAATTTGCTATTATTTCTTCCAAAGTGAATAACCTCGCATTTGTTAACTCCATCTGCCAGATCATCATAGAAATCATAGAAACCCTACAGTGCAGAAGGAGGCCATTCGGCCCATCGAGTCTGCACCAACCACAATCCCACCCAGGCCCTACCCCACATATTTACCCGCTAACCTACGCATCTCAGGACTCTAAGGGGCAATTTTTAACCTGGCCAATCAACCTAACCCGCACATCTTTGGACTGTGGGAGGAAACCGGAGCACCTGGAGGAAACCCACGCAGACACGAGGAGAATGTGCAAACTCCACACAGACAGTGACCCGAGCCGGGAATCGAACCCGAGACCCTGGAGCTGTGAAGCAGCAGTGCTAACCACTGTGCTATCGTGCCGCCCACTCACTCAGCCTGTCCAAATCTCTCTGCAGACTATGTTGACAAATGATCGATGGAAACCTTGGAGAAATGGTGTAAGTGGCTGTTACATCAGAGGTAGTATGAACTTCCATTGAGAGTCTATCCATTCAGTGCCTAACACTGTTAATACTGTTAGAGGGCTGCATGCTTTAAATGGTCTTTGCTCAGTTCAATGCAATTGGCCAAGTCATCCGAATAGTTCTGCAATTGACTTTACATTGATGGAATCTCAACAACGTGACGTAGATTTTGATCTAATTTAACAGAAGAAAGTAAATGCAAAATAAATTTACATTGCATAGATCTATATATAGATATAACTACATAAAATATAAATGGAATAGAATTATGACTTTCTACATCATAGTCACTGCCAGTGTCTCAATTGTGTAATGAGGCAATTGATAAAGCTGTCAGAATGCTTGAATACATAGTCAAGACAATGGAAAGTTAATTTATTGAGGTTCTGCTCAGGTTCTCCAACATACTGGTCAGATTGCACTTGAAGAATTGTATCCAGTTCTAGCTGCCACAATGCCAGAGGGATATGGAACTTTTAGCATTAAGAGTCTTAAGCCAGAATAGGATGCCAGTGTAAAGTGCATGAAACATGAGGAAAGATTTAATTACCAAATGTTCTGGATTGCATGGAAGATGGTTAAAGGAAGCTCCGGGAGATGAATAAACTATTAAGCATCTTAGGCCTGGTAAACACTGAATATGACTCTATAATTTGGCAGATTAATTGGACCCAACATTACAAGTATAACTTGGTGAATATAACTAGGTGGCATGGTGGCACAGTGGTTAGCACTGCTGCCTCACAGTGCCAGGGACCAGGGTTCAATTCCGGCCTCGGGTCACTGTCAGTGTTGAGTTTGCCCATTCTCCCACTGTCTGCGTGCTCTAGGTGCTCCAGTTTCCTCCCACAGTCCAAAGATGTGCGGGTTAGGTGGATTGGCCATGCTAAATTGACCCGAGTGTTAGGGGGATTAGCAGGGTGAATGTGTGGGTTATGGGAATAGGGCCTGGGTGGGATTGTGGTTGGTACAGACTCAATGGGCCTAATGACCTCTTTCTGTACTGTAGGGAATCTGTGAAGTCAAATGGCATAAGTTCAGAAGTGCTTAAAAATGAAGTGTGCAATATAATCAGAATAATGGAAAGCAAAGCCACAGAGCTGGAATTTCCATGGTTCTCTGATCTGACATCACTTTTGCAGGAAATGTCTGGACATCCTGGAGAAATAATGCTAATAGAGTCATAGAGGTTTACAGCATGGAAACAGGCCCTTCGGCCTAACTTGTCCATGCCGCCCTTTTTTTTTAAAACCCCTAAACTAATCCCAATTGCCCGCATTTGGCCCATATCCCTCTAAACCCATCGTACCCATGTAACTATCTAAATGCTTTTTAAAAGATAAAATTGTACCCGCCTCTACTACTACCTCTGGCAGCTTGTTCCAGACACTCACCACGGTCTGTGTGAAACAATTGCCCCTCCCCTCTCACCTTAAACCTATACCCTCTAGTTTTAGACTCCCCTACCTTTGGGAAAAGATATTGACTACCTACCTTGTCTATGCCCCTCATTATTTTATAGACCTCTAAAAGGTCACCCCTCAGCCTCCTATGCTCCATAGAAAAAAGACCCCGTCTATTCAGCCTCTCCTTATAACTCAATCCATCAAGTCCCGGTAGCATCCTTGTAAATCTTTTCTGCACTCTTTCTAGTTTAATAATATCTTTTCTATAATAGGGTGACCAGAACTGCACACAGTATTCCAAGTGTGGGGCTTACCAATGTCTTGTACAACTTCAACAAGACGTCCCAACTCCTAGATTCAATGTTCTGACCCATGAAACCAAGCATGCTGAATGCCTTCTTCACCACTCTGTCCACCTGTGACTCCACTTTCAAGGAGTTATGAACATGTACCCCTAGATCTCTTTGTTCTGTAACTCTCCCCAACGCCCTACCATTAATTGAGTAAGTCCTGCCCTGGTTCAATCTACCAAAATGCATTACCTCGCATTTGTCCAAATTAAACTCCATCTGCCATTCGTCAGTCCACTGGCCCAATTGACCAAGATCCTGCTGCAATTGGAGATAACCTTCATCACTGTCCACCATGCCACCAATCTTGCTGTCATCTGCAAACTTATAAACCATGCCCCCTATATTCTCATCCAAATCATTAATATAAATGACAAATAACAGTGGTCCCAGCACTGATCCCTGAGGCACACCGCTGGTCACAGGCCTCCAGTTTGAAAAACAACTCTCTACAACCACCCTCTGGCTTCTGAAAGAAGCCAATTTTGTATCCATTTAGATACCTCACCCTGGATCCCGTGAGATTTAACTTTATGCAACAACCTACCATGCGGTACCTTGTCAATGGCCTTGCTAAAGTCCATGTAGACAACATCAATTGCACTGCCCTCATCTACCTTCTTGGTTACCCCTTCAAAAAACTCAATTAAATTTGTGAGACACGATATTCCACTCACAAAGCCATGCTGACTGTCACTAATCAGTTCTTGCATCTCTAAATGCCTGTAGATCCTGTCTCTCAAAATACCTTCCAACAATTTACCCACCACAGATGTGAGGCTAACTGGCCTGTAGTTCCCAGGCTTTTCCCTGCAGCCCTTTTTAAACAAAGGCACAACATTTTCCACTCTCCAATCTTCAGGCACCTCACCCATGACTATCAATGATTCAAATATCTCGGCTAGGGGACCCACAATTTCCTCCCTAGCCTCCCACACGTCCTGGGACATACCTCATCAGGTCCCGCAGATTTATCTACCTTGATGCACTTTAAGACTTCCAGCACCTCCTTCTCTGTAATATGTACACTCCTCAAGACATCAATATTTAATTCCCCAAGTTCCCCAACATCCATGCTTTTCTCAACAGTAATTACTGATGAGAAATATTCATTTAGGATCTCACCCATCTCTTGTGGATCCGCACATAGATTACCTTGTTAATCCTTAAGAGGCTCTACTCTGTCCCTTGTTACTCTTTTGCCCTTTATGTATTTGAAGAAGCTCCTTTGCCTTTTCTGCCAAAACAATTTTGAGTCCCCTTTTTGCCCTCCTGATTTCTCTTTTAACTCTACTCCTACACCCCCTATACTCTTCAAGAGATTCACGTGATCCCAGATGCCTATGCACGTCATGTGCCTCTTTCTTCTTGACCAAGGCCTCAATATGCCGAGTCATCAAGGGTTCCCGACTTCTGCCTTGCCCTTCACTCTAAGAGGAATGTGTTTACCCTGAACCCTGGTTAACACACTTTTGAAAGCATGCCACTTGCCAGACGTCCCTTTTCCTTCCCACAGACTCCCCCAATTAACTTTTGAAAGTTCCTGCCTGATACCATCAAAATTGGCCTTGCCCCAATTTAGAATATTAACTTTTGGGACAAACCTATCATTCTCCATAGCTATCTTAAAACTAATAGAATTATGGTCACTGGTCCCAAAGTGATCCCTCACTAACACTTCTGTCACCTGCCCTTCCTTATTTCCCAAGAGGAGGTCAAGTTTTGCCCCCTCTCTAGTCAGGCCATCCACATACTGAATGAGAAATTCCTCCTGAATACACTCAACAAATTTCTTTCCATCCAACCACGGATGGCCATAATGACCATGTTCATAATTTCTCCAGGAACTCTACTGAATTATGCCTATGTTATGGCTGCTAGGCTGGGAGAGCTGAAATACTGAAGTGACAGTTTATAATGGGCTGAATGGCCTCCTTGCTTTTTTGAAATATATAATTACAAAATAAACCGATTCCACCGTGAGAATTTGTTCCCCTCAAAGATATGGGCCCTAAAATGTAATGAGTAATCAATTTGTAATGCTGAACATGACTTGCATAATTGCATCCACTTCTACACAGAGGCCACAGGACCTTTGCCATCATGTTACTATTGCAACAGAGATGAGGATTGAGCGCTTTTAGCCAATTGCAGCTCATTAGCCACCAGTCAATAGTGACACACAAACTGTCCAACAACAAATATCCCTTAGATTTGCTTTCCCTCATAATGATCATTTTTGGCACCTTTCGACAATGAATTGTTTCCAAGATCTGCAACACAGCAGAGTGATGTCAACAGTTACCTGGGAGATGGGATGCCTGCGTCCCTCAATCAGGCCTGTGTACTGATGGTGGAATATGCTTTGCCACCACACTGCCTGCAATAGCACTCATTCAAAGGATAATGCTCAGTTGTCAGATCGAGTTTCCTACAAGAAGGTGAGTGCAAGAAAGATAAAAAAAACAGACCTGGTCATCTCCTGAATGCACCTGGCTCTGAAATTTTCATAGTGAATGTCCCAGGTCACATCCTTCAGGTCCTGCATGTGTGTTCGGATCAGCATGTTCCTCAGTTTTACGAAGTCACAATGTGCCTGATTCTCCACTGTCAACATAAAACAAAAATTAAACCTTCACTGATTGCTTGCATTCCCAAGCTAGTTGTTGTGTGTGCATGCATTCACTCTTCCTTTGGAGAATATGAGAAGAAATGGAAGGATTAGCAAACCACAACCTGGATGTACCATTCACGATAGTAATTTTCTACCAGCTCAGGGAGGCGATGGCATAGTGATATTACCGCTAGACTATTAATCCAGAAACTCAGCTAATGTTCTGGGGACCCAGGTTCGAATCCCACCACAGCAGATGTCGAAATTTGAATTCAATAAAAAAAATCTGAATTATGAATCTATTGATGACCATGAAACTATTGTCAATCGTCAGAAAAACACATCTGGTTCACTAATGTCCTTTAGGGAAGGAAATCTGCAGTCCTTACCTGGTTTGGCCTACATGTGACTCCAGAGCCACAGCAATGTGGGTGACTCTTAACTGCCCACGGGCAGCTAGGGGTCGACAATAAATGCTGGCCAGCCAGCGACATCCATGTCCCACAAATGAATTTTTAAAAATTATAAGGTGGTTAATCCTATGACGGTGCCACAGCTCATTTAGTTCAAATATCCCTCTGGATTTCAAGGGTGAATTCAGAGCTGGAGTGAGGTTTCACTCAACTATGCAGGTTTCTTTAGCGCAATTCATCTGTGTTGAGGTAGGCCTGAAGCAAAGGCACCTGCAATACACATGATTATATTCAACTTCATTCTAGCCATGTACGATACTAATCAAAATGGAGTATAACAGTTTGAGAAGCATCATGGGGTTAGCTAGCTAACTGACTTGACCACCTTCCTACAGCTATTGAGTCATTAAAGACAAAGTCATGGGCCATTCAACTTGCGTAGCAGGGCCTCTTGTATCAGCACACAGGCAAATGCTTTGTGAGACTGCTAGCAGTACAGAGAAGTCAGAGATAAGAATGTCCTGAGAGATTCATTTTGGAGGTTCAGGGACCATTAACATGTGCCGGGTAAATGCCGTGGGATGGTCCAGAACTGTCCATGAGCTGATCACACAGCCTCGGTACTAATTTCATTGGACCTATATGTAATATACATGTCATCTATAACCATTATGATTGGATTGTGACCAGCCGGGATGGGCTGAGTAACTGTTGAGAAATTGATGATTTGCGCACGGTCAGCCCCTGTGGTTTCTCCCCGCTGGTGTAACTCAAACTGTTTGTCGATTGAATCAGGTTTGAGTGTTGAATGATTCTTCCGAGTGTCCCTTAGTGTCCCAGGATGTGTAGGTTACGTGGATTAGCCATGGGAAATGTGTGGGGTTACAGGGATAAGGTGGAGGAGAGGACCTGGTTAAGATACTCTGCCAGATAGTCAGTGCAGACTCGATGGGCCGAATAGCCTCTTCTGCACAGTAGGGATTCAATGACTCTATGAGTTCATTCTCCCTAACAATCTGAAATCAGCACAGCCAGCAAAATAATGTGCAAGTTTGAGCACAGATTTCCTTCATCTGCTAGTTTGTGGAAAAATATTACACCAGATTAAACCTGCCTTGCTTATTGAACTGGTCACACCCTGCGAGTGAATTAATCACCAATCAGAGCTTCCACTAATTCCACTTGTTTGCAGCCTTCTGTAGGGTGGCACGGTAGCAAGCATTGCCTCACACCACCAGGGACCCAGGTTCAATTCTGGCCTCGAGTCACTGTCTGTGTGGAGTTTGCACATTCCCCCTGTGTCTGTGTGGGTTTCCTCCGGGTGCTCCGGTTTCCTCCCACAGTCTAAAGATGTGCGGGTTACAATGATTGGCCATGCTAAATTGACCCTAGTATCAGCGGATTAGCAGGGTAAATATGTGGGGTTATAGGAATAGGGCCTGGGTAGGATTGTAGTCGGTGCAGACTCGAAGGGCCAAATGGCCTCCTTCTGTACTGTGGGGATTCTATGAAAACCTAAACTGGCTCTTTTGGCCACAAGGGCATTAATAGGCATGATTTAAAATTCTGAATGTATTTTTATCCGAATTTACTGAGAAGCTGACTATTTTGCCACAATATAACGACAGTGATTCTGTATGTTTTTAAAAATCATTTTCAGTCATTTAAAATCAGGTTATTCCCAGCAAATTACCATTGACTAAAAATGATTCACTTTTGTGACAAACATTTTCAGCTGCATTATTCAAACTGCGCCAACTTACCATGATTAATTGTATTGACAAATAATTTTTACAGCAAATTTTTAAACAAATTGCTCAATTGCAATATGCAGATTTTCCATTTGTTATATGCAAATAAGTAGGGCAAAAACTCAAGAGAAAAAGAACATTTTTGAAAAGGTTGCAATTTGCAACAGAATCGCAAAGTGGAAACTCCACCCTTTGAACTTTAACCTAATCGCTCCAGATGGACTAGTAATCCAGGCTAATGCTCTGGGGACATGGGTTCAAATCCCACCATGGCTGCTGATGGAATTTGAAGTCAGTTAATAAGTCTAGAATTGAAAGCTAGTCTCAGTAATGGTGAGCATGAAACTATCATCGGTTGCTGTAAAAACCCATCTGGTTCACTATCCTTTAGTAATAACCCTTTAGGGGAAAAAAAGCTGTTGTCCTTACCTGGTCTGGCCTACATGTGAATCCAGATTCACAGAATTGTAGCTGACTTTTAACTGCCGTCCGAAATGACCCAATAGGGTCAGTTCAACTGGGCAACAAATGCTGGCCTTGCCAGTGAAACCCAAATCCCATGCAACAATAAATAAAACTAGTAATGCCAAATCAATCTGGGTGCATGTGTCAGCTGCCCGTGTCCTTCTAGATGATAGCAACTGTGAGTTTGGAAGAGCGTTGGTGAGTTCCTGCAGTGCATCTTGTAAATGGTACACATTGCTGCTACTGTCCATCGGTGATGGAGAGAGTGAATGTTCATGGAAGAGGTGGCAGTCAAGCTAGCTATTTTATCCTGGATGATGTTGAGCAAGAAGGCAAGATGAGAGCATTTTTTCACATGCTTATCCTGTGCCTTGCAGATGGTGGACAGGCTTTGGGGTTTAAGGAACTAAGTTACTCACAGGAAGATTCCCAACTTCTGAGCTGTTCTAGTAGCACAGTATTTATGTGGCTAGTCCATTTCAGTTTCTGGTCAATCGTAAACCCCAGGATGTTGGTGGTGGGGGAATTCAGCAACAATAATGCCATTGAGTGTCAAGGGGAGATGGTCATTGCTTGGCACTTGTTTAGTGCAAATGTTAATTTTCACTTGTCAGCCCAAGCCTGGATCAGCTGTGAGAGCTGTGCACTCCGTGTCCAAAGCGTAAATATTTCTCTTGTTTTTACCATGTGAAGTTGATAGTTCTATTAAAATATAAAGGAGTAAGCACTTTATATAACCCATTATGAAACATTTGGCATGTATTGAATGTATTTAATCCTATTCATGGGTCATGGTTAGTGAATAAGCCCGATTTCAATCTTGTGGCCGACTGAGATGCAGGAGGGCCATCCATGTAGCCCACTCCCTAGCCGAGATCAACAGCAAGGATCATTGGACAGCAATAAAGAATAGGAATATTGCAAGCCTTCCCAAGCAAATTTGCACTAAGGGCAATTATGCCAACTTAATGGTTGTCCCAGCTGCGATCAGCTAACTGAGCACATACCATATACTCAACTTGGTATCTTCTCATTTCTTTATCTTAGCTCTACATAAGGAACTGACAGGATCTGGTGTAATATCAGATGAACTGGAAAATATTCTTTTATCTATCTTTACATTCAGAGCCATGCCACACTGATGTTTACACTTCTGTTCAATTCTAACTTCCGGAATTTTGTAAACTGACATAATTCTGTTCAAGGAGAAATAAAAGTCTTGCTTAAACGTTGCTCTCCTCACAGTTCTAAAGTTTATTAAAAATTGCCTCACACATCTTCTCCCTTTTTGAACAGTCACTTTGAGGTAGATTGCACTTCCCCTCCCACAGCAGCCTCACCTTCTACAATCCCCCAGGGGTACAGTCGTCCACGGACCCTCTGACCCCGTGCCTCCACCACCGTGTTGCTACCGATGACAGCAAAGGGAATGCTCTCCTACAAAGAAAGAGGAAAAAAAGAAAAGGTTTGCAGTTGTACAGCACCTTTCCAAACCACTGAATGTCCCAAAGTGTTTTGTAGCCAATGGAGTACTTTTGAAATGTTGTTATATATGAAACAGCCAATTTACACACGGCAAACTCCCGGAAACAACAGTTTGTTAATGACCGAGTTGTTATGTTGACTGAGGGATAAATATTGTTAGGAGATGTGGTGGGGTGGCAACTCCTCTACTTTTCTTCAAAATGGTGTTGTGGATCTTTTACCTTCACCTGAGAGGGCAGATGGGTCCTCAGTGTTATGTCTAATCAAAAAACGTCAACTGTGGGAGTGCAGCACTCCCGCAGTACCGCACTAGTGTGTCAGCTTTGATTTTTATGCTCACGTCTTGAGTTGCAACTTGGGCGGCACGGTAGCACAGTGGTTAGCACTGCTGCTTCACAGCTCCAGGGACCTGGGTTCGATTCCCGGCTTGGGTCACTGTCTGTGTGGAGTTTGCACATTCTCCCTGTGTCTGCCTGGATTTCCTCCGGGTGCTCCGGTTTCCTCCCACAATCCAAAGATGTGCGGGTTAGGTTAATTGGCCATGCTAAATTGCCCCTTAGTGTCCCAGGATGCGTAGGTTAGAGGGATTAGCGGGTAAAATATGGAGGGATATGAGTGGGCCTGGGTGGGGTTTTGGTCGGTGCAGATTCGATGGGCCGAATAGCCTCTTTCTGCACTGTAGGGTTTCTATAAAAAAAAAATTCTATAATTCTTGAATCAACTAACGTTTGACTCAAGAGGCAATAGTGTTACCAATAGTGGCATCACTGACAGCAGATTCCTGACATTGTTCATTCCTTTGATTGATATTCAAGAGGATTACTAGAACTGAGAGGCTAAAGTATTTCGTAATGTCTGACTAATAATTTCTCAAGTACTGTCTGCCCCCATAATTGATATGCTCCAAATTCAGCAAATTAAATTTTCAAAATGAAGTTTCTCTAACGGGATTAATTAATAAATATAACAGGGACAGAAAATAAAGATGATCTCGGGTTGAATACCCCACCATGCTACTGTGCCCCATAGTTGGAGGCCAGCATAGATCAGCCATGATCTCATTGAATGGTGGGGCAGGCTTGAAGGGGCTGGTGGCCTTCTCCTGCTTCCATTTCTTTGTGTTGTATTCTTGTGTTCAGTTGCAGATAATTCCTTCTTCCAATAACAATCAAGACGTGAGCCAACACCACACACATAGTTTCTGAACAGATGAGTTAAAATTGACTAAATGGCTTTCCTCGTCAGTGGCTATTAGGTAATGTTGTGATTGTTATTGATTTTCAGACACCTCATTACATTTGGGATGAGGTTCTATTCCATTAAGTTTTATTCTGGGCACTGGTCAATCAATTAAAGTTCTGAAGTGTGATCATATTCAACTCAGTTTGAGGTTTGGATGTGATCCCATTGTCTTTAACCAGGATTAGAGTCAGAGTGCACGCCACTCCTGATTTATTCCAACAGTTTGATCTCCTCTCTCCACTCCTTCCTTCCAGAACTATCCTTCCCTTGCATCCCACATCCCTGGAATTGCATCTCACCTTTAGTTCCTTGTCCTGTTGCTTAAAGTCATCATCCTCATCTGAGTCGCACTCTGGAAATTGATATATTTTAATTCCGTACTGTTCAATTTCATCTCTAATCTACATTGGCACAAGAATGAACATGGCAAAATTAAGTTATTAAGAAACTGGTTACTGTACTGCAATCTTCATGATGACAATATCATAGTGAGGCATGTCAATGAGCTTCAGGGGAGGAGACAGATAGAGTAAGCACAAAGGCAGAGTGTCAAACAATTGTGTGATCAGAGAGACGAAAGCAGAAAATGGTGGAAAATATCAGCACTTCTGACAGCATCTATGGAGAGAGAATAGAGTTAACGTTTCAAGTCTGGATGACCCTTAGTCAGAGCTAAGAGCAAAGAAAATCAGGAGAGATTTATACTATGAGGGTGGGGGGGGGGGGGGGGGGGGGGAGAGGTGGGTCTGTAATTAGACAAAGGGAATGCAAATAAGGATGAAGAAGGCTGAGAAAGGTGCTAAAAGTGTCCATTATGTGATCAGAATGTGTGAATGGCAGAACAGAGATACAGATGGTTAAGGCAGTTGCCCTGGGGTGGGGGGCAGGGGGCAGGAGGGCGGGGGAGGAGGAACAAGAGAGAGCTGGAATGGAGAAGTGGAAAAATTGAAGTGAGAAAGAGGGAGGATAGAAATGGATGAACGAGACAAGGAGGAATTTCTTCAGCCAGAGGGTAGTGAACTGTGGAACTCATTGCCACAGAGGGCTGTGGGGGCCAGGTCACTGAGTGTCTTTAAAACAGAGATAGATAGATTCTTGATCAATAAGGGGATCAGAGGTTATAGGGATAAGGCAGGAGAATGTGGATGAGAATCATATCAGCCATGATTGAATGGTGGAGCAGACTCGATGGGCCGAATGGCCTAATTCTGTTCCTATATTTTATGGTCTTATGAAAAGAAGAAACAAAATGAAATAAAATTAATGGAAATGGGACGAAAGTAGAGGAGAGAGTTCATCCTCTGAAGTTGTTGAACTCAATGTTCAGTCCAGAAGGCCCAATCGGAAGATGAGGTGCTGTTCCTCCAGTTTGTGTTGGGGTTCAGCATCTGCAGTATTTTGCTTTCATCTTAGTGTGATCAAAGAGATTGTCTTTGAGTAGATTTTGGGAAGAGATAGAGGAAGGAGAAAAAGTGGAGGGAGAGAATTCCAGAGCCTGGAAGCATGATGACTGAAAACATCCTGTCACCAATTCTGGAACAGGAGGAGGGACCTCCTAATGTACAGAGTCAGAGAGAACAATGGAACAATAGCTGAAAATGTTGCAGAAATGGTGGAGGGATTAGATGGATATGGGAAGGCCATCAGGGATTCCTACAAAATAATGAAGATTTCAATATGATTGTGGGACTGTGTATGTATATAGGTTGGTAAGCCCTAGGCTGGTACAACTTACAACACTATCGGGAGTTTTGAATTTGTCCAGCGGGGTTGGGGGGGTGGGGGGGAGGGGGGGGCAGGAACACACGCTGGGGAAGCTGGGCAGGAGTACATTGGAGAATGTTGAGCTTGGAGATTATATTGAGTATGAGGCAGCACGGTGGCACAGTGGTTAGCACTGCTGCCTCATAGCGCCAGAGACGCGGGGTCAATTCCGGCCTCGGGTCATTGTCTGTGTGGAGTTCGCACATTCTCCCCATGTCTATGTGGGTTCCTCCAGGTGCTCTGATTTCCTCCCACAGTTCTTTGAGAACATTACATGTGCAGTGGACAATGGGGAACCTGTGGATGTGGTGTGTCTGGATTTCCATAAGGCATTTGACAAGGTGCCGCTCCAAAGATTGCTACATAAGATAAAGGTGCACGGTGTTACAGGTAATCTATTAGCATGGATAGAGGATTGGTTAACTAACAGAAAGCAAAGAATGGGGGTAAATGGGTGTTTTTCTGGTTGGGGATCAGTGACTAGCGGTGTGCCTCAGGGATCAGTGTTGGGACCGCAATTGCTTATGATTTACATCGATGATTTGGAGTTGGGGACCAAGCGCAGTGTGTCAAAATTCACAGACGACACTAAGATGAGTGGCAGAGCAAAGTGTGCAGAGGATGCTGAAAGTCTGCAAAGGGATACAGATAGTCTAAGTGAGTGGGCGAGGGTCTGGCAGATGGAGTACAATGTTGTTAAATGTGAGGTCATCCATTTTGGTGGGAATAACAGCAAAATGGACTATTATTTAAATGGTAAAAAATTGCAGCATGCTGCTGTGCAGAGGGACCTGAGTGTCCTTGTGCCGGAATCTCAAGGAGTTGGTTTGCAGGTGCAGCAGGTAATTAAGAAGGCAAATGGAATTTTGTCCTTCATTGCTAGAGGGATGGAGTTTAAAAACAGCGAGGTTATGTTGCAGCTGTATAAGGTGCTGGTGAGGCCACACCTGGAGTACTGTATACAGTTTTGGTCTCCTTACTTGAGAAACGATATACTGGCACTGGAGGGGTACAGAGGAGACTCACTAGGTTGATTCCGGAGTTCAGATGGTTGGCTTATGAGGAGAGGCTGAGTAGACTGGGGCTATACTCATTGGAATTCAGAAGAATGAGGGGAAACCTTATAGAAACATATAAGATTATGATTGGAATAGATAAGGTAGAAGCAGGGAGGTTGGCGGATGAAACTAGAACTAGGGGACTTGGCCTCAAAATAAGGGGGAGCAGATTTAGAACTAAGTTGAGGAGGAACGTCTTCACACAAAGGGTTGTGAATCTGTGGAATTCCCTGCCCAGTGAAGCAGTTGAGCTACCTCATTGAATGTTTTTAAGGCAAGGATAGATAAATTTTTGAACAGTAAAGGAATTAAGGGCTATGGTGAGCGGGCGGGTAAGTGGAACTGAGTCCACGAAAAGATCAGGCATGATCTTATTGAATGGCGGAGCAGACTCGACGAGCCAGATGGCCTACTCCTGCTCCTAGTTCTTAAGTTCAAAGGTGTGTGGGTTAGGTTATTTGGCCATGCTAAATTGACCTTAGTGTCAGGGGGATTAGAAGGGTAAATATGTGGGGTTACGGGAATAGGGCCTGGGTGGGATTGTGGTCGGTGCAGACTCAATGGGCCAGATGGCCTCCTTCTGCACTGTAGGGATTCTATAATGAGGGAGGGAGAAGTAGCAGCCAATACACACATACAGGCAAAAACAGTCAAACATGATGATGGATAGGATGTGAGCATTGAAGGGCCAAAGCCGGTACCACTGAGTACAGCTCGAGCAAAAAGCCAATGGGAAACATGGAACTGAATGCTAGGGAATAAAGCTTTTCACCTAAGCCAAAAAGGATATGGTAGCATTGAGGTTACACGATTGGACTAATGTTCACTTCTGGACTAATAATCCAGACAATTTGAGTTTAAGTCCCATCACAAATTAACTTTGAAAATAATTCTAGCAATAAAAAGCTAGCATCAGTAAAAATGAAACTGGTCGGATTGTGAAAACAACATCTGGCTCACAGATGTCCTTTAGGGGGGTCAGGTCCATATGAGATTCCAGAAGCAGTTAATGTGGTTTACTATTAACTGCTCTCTAAAATAATCTAACAAACAGCATCAAACCTCAGGGCAACTAGAGATGGGCAATCAACACTGCCCTTATCAGCAACACACACATTTTGAGAATTAATTAAAATAAAAGAAAGACATGATCTTACTGATGTTAAGATGAAAAAACTTCTTTGCTCTCCACAATTGGGATGCTGGACAGGCAGTCAAATTGTATAGCAAGCAGTCATGGAGTCGAGAGTAATATTTTTAAATTAATTTTTACAGGATGTGGCCATCGTTGGCTGGGCCAGCATTTATTGTCCATCCCTAATCAACCACATTGCTGTGGGTCTGAAGTCACATGTAGGCTAAACCAGGCAGATTTCCTTCCCTAAAGGACATTCGTGAACCAGATGGGTTTTTATGACAATCAACAATGGTTTCATCATTAGACTTCTAATTCCAGATTTTTATTAAATTCACATTTCACCATGGTAGGATTGGAACCCAGATTCCAAGGGCATTACCCTTGGTCTCTGGATTGCTGGTCCAGTGATAGTTCCACTGTGCCATTGCCTCGAGATGACGCTTTGTGTCATTGGCATACACTTAGTAATTGGCCTCATGATAAATGAGAACATCAAGATAAAAGAAAAGGGAGGTGAAGAATAGAAGGTGAGCTTGCCATAGGTGACCAAACTGGCACAAATGTGACAACACTGCAGATTATGCATTGCAGAGTGCATACAGAGCAGATACAGGAAAGACCAATTCTCCATCAGCATTAATACAGGCTGTACTGCAGATTGCATCTACTCAATGAATGAACGCTGTTCAATCCTGATCAGTCAACATTTTGAACTTGTCATTAAATCGAAAAACATGGTCCATTAACAACACTATTTTGGTTTACAGTTATATGTGTCTCATGGTTCCTGACACATTTCCCTGGCTATTAAAATAAGGCCAATAATATTGACAGGACTGAATTTAACATTCTTGTATTTAGCTCACAACTGTTATTTTATGAATGATGTTTCTCACCCTCTCTTTGAGTTTCTTCACCTCAATAGGTGTGAGTGAGTCGGCTTTCGCAATCACTGGCACAATGTTCACTTTCTGGTGTAATGCCTTCATGAACTCTGTGTCCAGCGGCCGCAACCTTAACCCAAACAGAGGGAATAAATTACTCCCGAGACAGGCACGTTATACCTTCAGATAAAGGGAAACTCGTCCGAGAGATAAATCACCCTTCCCCACACACAGAGAAACAGATCACCTTAGAAATAACTCACCCTTTCCTGCAGTCAGTGAAACAGATCCTCCCAGAGATAAATCACCCTTCCCCACAGACACAGAAACAGTTCCTCCCAGAGATAAATCACCCTCCCTTCATGCACGGAAAAACAAATCGCCCCTAAAAATTAATCACCCCTCCATACAGAAATACAAATTGCACCCAGAGCATGGTTAGATCACACCCTGATGCAAATGAGAGTTGGTCAGCAGTGGATTTAATGTGGCGCTTGGAAGAGCACTGCTCTTCCTCCTGGCTCCACAATAAACTAAGTAAATATGTACAAATTTAGTTTTCCAATGGCAGCCTCGAGTAGTCCCCTTTATTTGTCTGCAAATTCCTGCTCAATTAAGGGTATCTCAAAAAGGCATCTGATCAACCCACTACCACCCCAAGCATAGAACCAAACGCCTGTTTCTGCTGCTCGCATGCGGTGTTTCTAGAGGAACTTTAACCACATGATTGTCAAGCACTTTCAGTGTGGAATAAGTGTGTGCATTCCACCTACCACAATGGATCCTCAGGCCCCCACTTTACACCTAAGTTTATTTATTAGTGTCACGAGTAGGCTTACATTAACACTGCAATGAAGTTACTGTGAAAATCTCCTAGTCGCCACACTCCGGCGCCTGTTTGGGTGCACTGAGGGAGAATTTAGTATGGCCAATGCACCTAAACAGCCCGTCTTTCGGACTGTGGGAGGAAACCAGAGGAAACTCATGCAGACACGGGGAGAAAGTGCAAACTCCGCTGAGACAGTGACCTAAGCCAGGAATCGAACCTGGGTCCCTGGTGCTGTGAGGCAGCAGTGCTAACCACTGTGCCACCCTGTAAGACAAGCCCAGCACCATCCAATGTCAGAGTAGTAGAAACCCTCTCCCCAGGCAAATCAAATCAATCACAGAACCAGACTCCCAATTCCATGTACGCAGCCTAAAATGTATCCAAACAGGTTGAAGCAGTACAACACTCTTCTGCAAGCTGGGATCATCAAATTTTAAAAGGGCCCCAAGACATACAGAAATGTATGGACAGCAGCAGATCAAAAAGTGGCTCACCACCATCATCTCAGAGGCAATTGGGGACCAGCAATAAAAATACTGGCGTAGCCAGTGAAACCCACATCTCATGAAGGAATGAAAAATAAATCTGTTTGTCTCACTCACCAAGAGAAACTCAACCTTCTCCTAATGCCCCTCAGTGCTTAAAGAACAAACGGAGCACAGAGTTCACTATGGCGACATGGTGGCACAGTGGTTAGCGGGCTGCCTCACAGCGCCAGGGACTCGGGTTCAATTCCAGCCATGGGTGACTGTGCAGAGTTTCACGTTGTCTGCGTGGGTTTCCTCCAGGTGCTCCGGTTTCCTCCCACACTCCTAAGATAGGTAGAGTGATCATGCTAAAATTGTCCCCTAGTGTCAGGGGGGATTAGCAGGGTAAATGTATGGGGTTAGGGCCTGGGTGGGATTGTTGTCGATGAAGGCTTGGTGGGCTGAATGACCTCCTTCTGCACTGTATGGATTCTATGATTCTCTGTTCTGCCAATCATGGCTCCTACAGCGAGGAGTATCAACCCCTAAATTAACATTAGGTCCAGGCATCTCTCGGGCTGATAGGAATATGTTCACAATCAGATCCAGATGTGTCCTCTTGCTACATCCTATAACAGCATTATTATGCTCCTACCTCTAGTTAACATATTCAGTGACAGGAAGAACCAATAGAAAAATGATACAATTACCCCTCAGTCCAACTCTTCCTCTTACCCGTGTCCATAAGGAGAGATAAAATACAGGCAACAGTGCACTCGGTTATCCTGAATGTTCTTCCTGTTCAGGCCACTTTCATCTCGGAAATACTGTTCAAACTGTTGGTCGATGTAATCGGCTATGGGCTTCCAGCTGCAACAGAAGAGAGAGAGGAGAGGCTGTAATCAAAGAGTTCTCATGCTTTGGGTCTTTTATTGGCTAAGTAAGCCTGCAATAGTCAGCAAAGTTGCATCACAGTTGTAATGTGCACTGCCCCTGGTCAATCTGAGATCGCTTTAAGAATGTAGGAAAGCAAAAGAAGATGATGAGGCCATTCAGCCCACAGAGCCCATTCCTTCCAAATTTGTCCCGCCATCTACTTGATTCAGCAATCTTTGTTACGTTCTCGCATGTAGCACTGCAGCCAATGTAGCTATATTTAGGAACTCAATAGAGTATAGAGCAGGTCTAAACCATTTGTTCCATCAAGCCTTCTCTGCCCAGGGCATGTGCATGATTATTCTATCTGGACTCATCTATCGCTCGTCGATCTCCCAGGAGTGCTGTGGCACCTGTGTTCCTGCCTCACTCATTGTCCTCCATTCCCGATTTCCCACCACCTCTTTGAGCAACCAGGCAATGGGCAGTGTTTCCCATTTGGAGCCAGGACACCAATGTTGGTGTCAAATGCAAGTCCTGACCCACGTCAGGAGCAGCAACCCCTGAGTGATTTTTGCAAAATTGGCCAATTTGCAGCCAGAGGGTGCGCTTCCCATCCGGTTCAGGAGAGCTGGCAGATTCTCAAAGCTGGGGTATAATAGGAGGCCCTCCTGCACTGAGGCACTGCAGCCTGCCATTGTGGGTAAGGGAGAGAAACGGCATTTCCATCTTGAGGCCCCCTCCGCACTTTTTAAATATTTGAAACTAAAAATGACCACTGCTGCCAGCCGCCATTGTGGAAGAAGAATCTCTCTACTGAGTGATCTGCAGCTGATGCAGTGTTCTGGCTGCTAGGGTGGTGTTCTAAGTGATCCTGGAGTGATGGCCCCGCTGATCAGACACCAGGCATCTGTAGCCCTCTGATCAATGGAATACCCTTTTAATATACTACCCATCACCAATTTTGGGTGGCCTCTCCATGTCCAATCCAATCGTCAGGAAAGTGGCTGAGTGTTGGAACTGTGATAGGGGACTGGCATGCCAGATTGCATCAGGAAATTCTGCGTCTGTCTGCCTCCATTCCCACTCCATATTGGAACAAAAATCCTACCCTATATAACCCATTTGTGTCTCGAGCCAGTAGGCAAACAAGACACTGAATGGCAACTGTCTACAGAAAGAAACAAAACATAGGTTTGTGGTTGTACGGTCACCTGATGGCCCTGGAAAGAGAGCTGAGGTCTATTGTAACTGGCAGAGACCACAGGGACTAGAGCCTGTGGTAAACACAGGAAGTAATATTATCAGTTCAATTTTAAATTCTTTTTATTTTTACTACGTTTTGGGCTTTACAATTTGTGCCCAGCTAAAAAGGAGCACTTTTGTTTGATGACACTGGGGCATTTACAATTTTTAATTTTCTTTAACCAGTGCCTGTTTTAATAGCACAATACTAACATGACTCTTTTTGGAATGTGTGTTAGCATCACATGATATGCACTAAAACTTTTTTTTTAAATGGTGAACCAAGAGAAACTGTAAAGACCCCGGAGCTGCCAAATGAAAAAAAGTTAGTTCATGCTTCAGAACTTCTAATTCTAAAATCATATTGTCCAGCTCCCCCCTGCATATATGGATGAATGGACTGTTCCTACTCCTTTTTATGTAAGTGAATGATGGATACTATTTACAGCACAGAGTTTGAGGTGCATAATTTTTGTGCACACGAGTTCCATAAATAGAACAAGCTGTGACCTGAGTTTCTTTATTCATATTCCATATGGACATTTCAAACATAGAATGCTGATATATATCGGTGACACTTCTTGTATAAATCCTGATATAAATATGAAAACCTGGCTTATGTACTGCCAATGTATATCGCTATATATCATCAGTCAGGCTCTCAGGGTGGCTCACTTACACATGCTAGAAGCCACATATATTCATATGTCGGGCTTTGTCCTTTGGAGACAGAAGGAGCATGTCTACGCATTGTGCTGTTTTCAACCAAACAAAAGGCTGGGGGGTCAGCCATTCACTGGTTCATTCCCCACGGTGATGCCTTGATCAGAGTTGACCTGCCTGGTTTGAATTTGAACAATAGCCTGGTAGTTTGCTGTTCCCTATGGCATTATCAATGTCACTGCCTCGACCAATCAGAATGCACTTGCCAAACAACCAGCACTCTCTTCTCATGCAATATAAATTGTTCCCTTTACAGTGAGTAATCTTGTGATCTAACCTGATGAGTCCAAGATGAAAAGCTTAGCCAGCATGCTCCGTGTGTTTTTTTAGCAATGCTCAAATATATCTCTACATTCACCATACTCCAGCAACATTGTATCTATTCTTAATGATTAATTCTAATAATTAATAAATCCAATGAAGAATTCAAGAGAAATATTGTTGGAGAACAGTTAGAATGTGAATTTTGCTACCGTACAGAATAATTGAGACAAATGTCATAGATGCATTTAAGGGGGAAGTAAGCCAAGTACTTGAAGGAGGAAGAAATAAAAAGGAAATGGTAATAGATTCAAATGAAGTGGGAAAGGCTCGTGTGGAGCATAAACACCAGAACAGACCCATTGGGCCAAATATGTGCTCTATAAATAGTATTTAACACAGGAGTAGACCATTCAGCCCATCAAGCCATTCATTTAGATCATGGCTGGTCTGTGTATTAAATTGATCCAAGCGCCTTGGCTCGATAACCCTCAGCACCTTTGTCTAACAAAAATCGATCAATTTTAGTTTTGAAATAAAATATTTGAGCTGATAGCCTACTGGTTTTACTGCTAGACTATTAATCCAGAAACTCAGCTAATGTTTTGGGGATCCAGCTTCGAATCCTGCAACGGAAGATGGTGCAATTTGAATTCAATAAAACAAATCTGGAATTAAGAATCTACTGAAGACTATGAAGACATTGTCGATTGTCCGAAAAACCCATCTGGTTCACTAATGTCTTTTAGGGAAGGAAATCTGCCATACTAAAGTTAAAGTTTATTTATTATTCACAAGTAGTCTTATATTAACACTGCAATGAAGTTACTGTGAAAATCCCCTAGTCACCACACTCTGGCACCTGTTCGGGTACACTGAGGGAGAATTTAGCATGGCCAATCCACCTAATGTGCACATGTTTGGACTGTGGGAGGAAACCGGAGCTCCAGAGGAAACCCACGCAGACATGGGAAAAACGTGCAGAATCCACACAGACAGTGACCCAAGCCGGGAATTGAACACAGGTCCTTGGTGCTGGCTAACCACTGTGCTACCTTGCTGCCTGTGCCGTCTTTATCTGGTTTCCAGGCTTTTCACTATCCTTTGTGTGAAAAAATGTTTCCTCACATCGCCCCTGAATGGGCAGCTCCAAACTTGAGACTATGCCTCCTCATTTTGGGAGTCACCCACCAGAGGAAAGAGTTTCTCTTTGCCCACCTTTAATTAAATTTCCTCAATTAGATCATCTCTTATTCGACTGTATTGCGGGGCATACATGCCTAATCCATCCATCCTGTCCTCATCATTTATCCATTTTAGTCATGGTACCATTCTGATGAATCTGCTATGCACCCTCTCCAAGACTAATACATCCTTCCCGAGGTTGTGGTTTGAAAACCATAGAATCCCTGCAGTGCAGAAGGAAGCCATTTGGCCCATCGAGTCTGCACTGACAACAATCCCACCCAAGTCATATCCCCCTAACCCCACATATTTACCCTGCTCGTCACCCTGACACTAAGGCGCAATTTACCATGGCCAATCAACTTAACCTGCACCTCTTTGGAGTGTGGTTGGAAATCAGAGAACCCAGAGGAAACCCATGCGGACACAGGGAGACATGCAAATTCCACACAGACAATCACTCAAGGCAGGAATTGAATCGGGTCCCTGGCGCTGTGAGGCAGCAGAGCTAACCAATGTACCACCCAACTGACCATCGCACTGTAACCTGAATCTAATTAGAGCTCTGGAGAGCTTCAAGCCCTATGTCTTTCATCCTTCTTGCTATAAATGCCAATAATCTATTACCTTTGTACCTGTTCACAAGTTTTTTCGTGATTTCTCTATTTGGAATCCTGAATCTCTCTCGTCATTCACAATTCCTAGTTTCCTGTCACTTAGAAAATATTCTGATCTCATCATAAAGTTCAAAGTGGATGATGTCACACTTTCCCACATTGCATTCAAAAAACCTTTAAAAAATGCCACCGTTTTGTTTACTTATTTAATTTATCAATTGTTGTAATGCAGAAAGCCAGGTGGTGAAGGATAGAACTGGAGCCAATTTTTACATACTTTCAGAAGCATTTATTTCCGGCGATATACAATTGCAAACATGCATCTCCTTACCCTACAACCACAGTTTCAGTCTGTTGCTTTTTAATAAGGGCACAAGTCATATTCATCATTTGCATCAGTTAAATACAATATACAATTAACATCAATGTCCCTTTACAACTTCCTGCTCCCATCTTATACAGTGTCACCTAACTTTGTACTGTGGTCATATTTATACTAATTTATAGTAACTGGATTCTTAGAGATTTTAGGAATCTATTCACACCTCCATGTTAATCAATTCACTCAGTGATGGAATTCTCTGTTAACGTCTCCATAATAACCTAATCCTCAGTGATGTTGCATTTGTACACACCTTTGTATGTTGTTCACCGCATCCCCAAATCCAGGCGTGTCAACTATCGTCAATTTAAGTTTGACACCTTTCTCTTCAATGTCCACCGTGTGTTTTATTATCTCCACTGTTTGGCTGATTCTTTCTGTAAGAAGGTTGGGGAAAACGTGAGCAAAAAGCTCCTGTAAACCTAGTGAAACATAATACTCTTCCCATCTCTCACCCCATTTCTCAGTGCAATATCTATATTTTCTAATCTCAATGAATCAGAAATGGCTGATTAGTCTGTTCTAACCTTTAACCCAGGAAGTGAAGGTTGTTCTTTCATTAGATGCTAACTTCCTGTATTACGGCAGGGTAACGTATTGCCATGAGATGTATGTGTGTATCTCAGGAAATGCTGGATCAACCCACCACAGAAACAAGGCCAACAGGGTTTGTGTCTGCCTTCACATGCAGGTGTGTTAGATTAGGAAGCTGCGGGTCAGGTCAACGACCTTTCATCAGAACTGGAAGATGCTAGAAATGAACAGCTATAAAGGAAATACGTAGCTAGTGAAATGGGAGGGAAAGAAAGAAACAAAACCTAGAAGCCTGCAATAGGGTGGAGGGCAGGCATGATTAAATGACATAAATGGTGACGGTGCAAAGCAAAATGAGCTGATAATGAAAAGGGAAAGAAACAAAAAAAAATGTCTCCAGAGCAGATAGAAGTGAATATATATTAAAAAAGACATTGTGGAAAGTCTGGTGAGGAACAGAACAAAAGCAGATACTTGGTGAAAATCCATTCATCTCTAACATCATTAGCATGCGCCTTTATCTGTTTCTTTCATCATAGGTGCTGGGCAGAATTTTCCCATCTCACCCGCCACAGGAATTGTAGCAGTGGGAACCGTGGACCACGCAAAGGTCCGGTGACCTTGGGCAGGATCTTCCGGCTTTGGGGCGAACGCGGCCGGAAAATCCCATCCGCTGTCTGATCTGCTGAATACTTCATTTTTATTTCAGCGTTCCAGCATCCAGAATATTTTACATCTGTTTAGCAGGAGGTTTCTATTACAGAGAAAATGCAGCATTGAAACAAGCCATTCAGCCCAACAAATCCATGTCAATGTTTGTGCCCCATTTAAGAATCCTCCCATCCATCCTCATCTAGTAAATGGGAATGGTTCTGGAATGAGAGATTTCAGTTACATGGATAGATTGGAGAAGATCTGTTCTCTTGAGTGAAGAGAAATTTAAGAGGAGACTGGATAAAGGTGTTCAAAACCACAAGGGAGCTGGAGAGAGTAGATAGGGAGAAACCATCCCTATTGGCGGAAGTGCTGAGGGCACACACATTTAAGATGATTGGCAAAGGAAGCAATGGTGACATGAGGAAAAATCTTAAGTGTCGAGAATCTGGAATACATTGCCTTAGGGTGTGGTGTAAGCAGGTTCAAGTGTGGCTTTCAAAAGAAATTGAATAATTATCTGAAGATAAAAGGGCTATGGGAAAATGGCAATGGATTGGGACTAGCTGAGTGGCTCTTATAGATAGCTAGCATACATGATAGGCTGAATGGCCTCCTACAACCATTTTGTGATTCTATCAACATAGCCCACTACTGCCTTCTGCTACCTCCCCTTAAATGTATCCATATCATTCACTTCAACTCTGGTAGAAAATGTCACCTTCTCACCACTGTGTGGGTACTGACATTTCTTCTGAATTTGCTATTAGATTTCATAGTGACTATTGTAGATTGATGGCCTCTGGTTTTGTTCTTCCCCACAAGTGGAAACATCCTCTCTGTGTCTACTTGTGATAACCCCCATGAGGTGCACAGGGAATCACAGATTGATCTCCCTGTGGGGCTCATTGAGTGGGAGTTCCCCTGGTAACAGGCAGTGGCCTGCCCAGCTGAAACTCATTACCGGAGCCTTATATAAAGCAGGCCCTGCAGTCCCAAGCAGGGACGAGTGTGTGTACACCACGGTAGTGGGTTTACTTTGCATTTTGTAATGAACTAATTTCCCTTCCAGTTGGGCTTCCTGAGTCTTTACACTACTCCATCAAATCCTTTCATAATTTTAAAGACCTTAATCATGTCACTCCTGAGCATTCTGTTTTCTGTTATGACCCTCGTGAACCATTTCTGTACTCTGTCCGGCCCCTCTATATTCTTTTTATAATATGTCATTCAGAACTGTACACGGTACTTCAAGTGTTTTCTAACCAAGATTTGATACAACTGTAGCACATATCTGTACTTTTTAAATCAATCCCTCTCTCCATCTAGAAATAAACCCTGTGTTTGCATTGCCTTTTTAAACCCTTGTTCATTGATGTCGCTACTTTGTGATTGGTGTATTTGCACTCCCAAATCCCTTTGTTTTTCTACCCCATTTAAATTCTTAATTCCCAAGTAAAATGTGACTTCCTGTTTTTCTCACCAAAGTTTAATGTCTCACAATTATCTGTGTTGAAATTCAGTTGCCAATCATATGCCCATTCTTAAAGCTTATTATTTTAAAAAATATCTTTTTTGCAGACCTCCTCAGTGCTGACTATTCTCTCTCCCCCTATTTGTTGCAATCTGCAAAGTTAAAAATTGTGTTTGTGGTTCCAAAGTCTAAAACGTTAATAAAAATTGTGAGTAGCTGAGTCCCAGCACTGATATGTGCAGGACCCCATTTCTTCCACTTTACCCCAAAGCTCTGCTTTCTGGCTGTAACTAGATAGCAATCCATTCACGTGCCTGTTCCTCAACTCTGCATACACTAACCTTATTAATTAGATTATTATGTGGCATCTTATCCAAGGTGTCTTGCAAATCTAGATAAATTACATCTACTATGTTATTCTCTCTGTTCATTTATTTATTCTCTTTTTATATTTATGTAGGTGGGCATCACTGTCTAGACTAGCATTTATTGCCCATCCTCATTTTCTCTTGAGAAAATGGTGGTGAGCTGCCTTCTTGAACTGTAGTCTAGGTACACCCACAATGCTTAGGGAAGGAATTCCAGGATTTTGAGCCAGCGACAGTGAAGGAATGGTGATACATTTTCAAGTCAGTGTGGCTTGGAGGGGCACTTGCAAATGGTGATGTTCCATACACGGTTAGCACTGCTGCCTCACAGCACCAGGGACCCGGGTTTGATTCCCAGCTTGGTCATTGTCTGTGTGGAGTTTGCACATTCTCTCCATGTCTGCATGGGTTTCCTCCAGGTGGTCCGGTTTCCTCCCACAGTCCAAAGATGTGCAGGTTAGATTGGCCATGCTAAATTGCCCCTTAGTGTCAGGGGGACTAGCTAGGGTAAATGCATGGGGTTATGGGGATAGGGCCTGAGTGGGATTATGAGCAGTGCAGACGCGATGAGCCAAATGGCCTCCTTCTGTTCTGTGGGATTCTATGATTCTATCTGTTACCCTTGTCCTTTTAGGTGGTAGACAGCATGGGTTTGAAAGGTGCTGTCAAAGGAACCTTGGTGAGTTGCTGCAGTGCATCTTGTAGATGTTACACTGTTGCCACTGTGCGTCAATGGTGGAGGGAGTCAACGTTGAAGGTGGTGGATGGGGCGTCTATCAAACGGGCTGCTCTGACCTGGATGATGCCGAGCCTCTTGAGTGTTGTTGGAGCTGCACTCAGCCAGGGAAATGGAGACTACTCCTGACTTGTGCCTTGTAGATGGCGATGGATAGGCTTTGTGGAGTCAGGAGGTGAGTTACTTACTGCAGAATTCCCAGCCTCTTCAAATAATTCAATGAGTTGAGTCTCTTGAAATCCATGCTAACAATTCATTATTATACTTTTAGTTCCTAAATAGTTTTCTATTTTATTCTTCATTACAGATTCTAGATTACTGATAATGAGCTGACTAGTCGATAGTTCCCTGCAAGTCTTCTGTCTCCCATCATTAATATAAGTAGAACGTTTGCTATCCTCCAGTCCTCTGACACTATACTTTTCCTGAACCAATTATTAAATGTGTAATTTTGGCAGAAGCCTCCAAACAGTGCATAAGTGCCGCCCTACTTCAAATAGGTGCAGTGAGGAGATGTGAGGGGGACTGTTGGGGAGGGTGCGGCAGTCCCAGACCAGACGTTTTCATAGTCAAGGCCTGGGATCCATCAGGAAGCCAGTGTTTTGGATAAAAGCTGGAATACAGCTCTTCCAGTCAACAAAAATAGGGACCATTGTACAGGTCCAGGCCAAGACTCCCAAAGAAAGACAAGCAGGCTGGATCAGCCCCACAGACTAGAGGACAGGGTATTAAAGATTTATGGAGTGGGCACTGATTAATCAAATAAGCAGCTGCAGGACACTGTTCTTCTATAACTCAGCCATTCCCCAGGAAGGGTGGCACCAGAAATGGCACAGGCATATAAGATAGAACTTCGCACAACCCATCATCTTCAGGTGGTGTTTTGCTGAAGGCAAATGTATGTATTTAGTCCAAAATGGCAGCCACACCATAGCAACGTCTATTTTATGTATCACAGCAATACCACTCAGCTCTTACCTTCAGCGTTGAGAAGTTTCCTGTCTTTGTAAAGATCTGTAAGGAAGAGACTCTTGACCAAAGTGGACTTTCCCAGCCCCGACTCTCCTGTGGAAGAAACAACAAAGAATTTCAAACACCATTCGAAGGGGAGTTAATTTCCTCAAATACACCTCACAATCAGAAAAATTGTTCACAAACCAGTTTGTCTATTTAACACTCAGATTTATCATTGTAACCCGTTCTTTGAAGCACACCCAACTCAAACTCTCTTTATTTTGTTAAATGGGGAATGAAATGAATGCAGTGAATTATGAAGTGATTCATTTTGATAACAGCGAGGATGGGCAATGGCCAGGATATTGTCAGACTGACAGGGGTCTCACCCACTGGTCAGAGAACAGGCCGGGAATCCCATCAGTTCTGTGGGGGAGAGCCAATGGAATCGAGTGCGCACGGTGACACAGTGGTTAGCACTGCTGTCTCACAGCGCCAGGGACCTGGGTTCGATTCCTGGCTCGGGTCACTGTCTGTGTGGAGTTTGCACGTTCTCCCCGTGTCTGCGTGGGTTTCCTTCAGGTGCTCCAGTTTCCTTCCACAGTCCAAAGATGTGCAGGTTAGGTGGATTGACCATGCTAAATTGACCTTAGTGTCAGAGGGACTAGCTAGGGTAAATGCATGGGATTATGGGAATAGGCCTGGATGGGATTGTGGTCAGTGCAGACTCGATGGGCCGAATGGCTTCCTTCTGCACTGTAGGAATTCTATGGTTCATCATTCTATGGTTCTATGAAGTGTCTTTCAGTTAATATAAGTGGCCACCATCAGGGCTTCTTCATAATTTAAGAAGCGTAAGTCTCACCCTCCAAGATCTATCAGCCAATCAAAGGCTGGCAGCTCTTCATGCAGCAGTGCACCTAAGAAAAGCCCAAGATTATATTAGGACTCCAGGTCCAATGGAGGTGGCAGGGTGTGGGTCACAGGAGAGGGGAGGCTAAGGGTTGGTGACAAGGATATGAGGATAGATTTCACTCTGTGCCGACTCAGTGACCCACCTGATGGGAACCACTGAAAGGCCCAGGCCATGCCTCCAACACCCCTGTTTCTCCCTCGCCTATGACACCCCTCCCCCCCCCCACCACACTTTGCAACCCCCATTCCCCTCATTGGTCTTTGGTTTGGAGTCACTCAGTGATCATCGGTATTTGGTAGGTGCATGCCTGCAGTTGCCACCATTCTCAGTGGCACTGATGGCAATAAGGAACTGCCTGCCTCTGACTGGTTGGCAGTACTCGGTGGGCAGTACTCCCACCATCATGGTCCTCAATTCCAGGGAAGGCCCATTATTGTTATCCTTAGAGCAGAGAAGGTTAGTGAAAGTTTGATAGATATGCTGAAAATCATGAAGGGTTTGGTAGATTAAATAAGAAAAATGTTTCCAGTTAATGGCAGAAAAGCTGGTAACCATAGTCCACAGATTTAAGGTAATTCATTCAAAACAAAAGATGAGGTGTGGACAAGAAAATTTAGACAGTGAGTTGTTCCGATCTGGAGTACTTTGTCTAAAAGGGTGGTGGAAGCAGATTCAATAATAACTTTCAAAAAGGAATAGAAAAATATGTGAAGTGAAAAAACTTTTGCAGGGTTAGAGCAGGGAAATGGGACTAATTGGACTGCACTTGTAGGGAGCCAGCACTGGCACTATGGGCAGAAGGGCCTGCTTCTCTGCTGTATCATTCTCCAATTTTATTACAGTTTAATAGTTTACGGTCAAATCCGATTTTTTTATACCCAGCCAGGAATTCAAAACAAGTGGCTGTAATCAAACAGTACTGGATGTTTTTTTAGTGCAAAACTGAAAGATATAACCATTCAAATTAAAGAACTTCAAACGAACAGCAATAGACTGTGGTCCATGTAAAGTTTACAAGTTCTGACTTTCTCCATGAACTTTCAGATTGACCGTAAATCTTGCATAAAGGATCTTATAAAAGTCTCTCTTCATGTCAAAATAAATAAAAATGTTTGAAAGGTAGCAGCTTGATAACATTCAACAGCCGTCACCAGCACTGTACAGTCAAAATGGGGTGAAAGTGGACATGGGTTGGGAAACGCAACAAGCACATTGGAATTATTCTGACTGCTCTATGACACTCTGGATATTCAGTTCTTTTGAAGTCAATGGAACTTAACATCGGACAAAGCATAAAATTCGCAAAAAATTGAATACCGCCTGCTTTATATCCCCACCAACATTGAATTTCACACCCATATTCCTTATTATTAGTTACAATAAATATGTTATATGATCATAATTAAGTTTCCCCATGAGAAGTTTGACTCAAAGCATCCTGGCTCGGAAATCATATGGGACTAAACAATGGCAGGAGGTCAGATTCAATAATAACTTTCAAAAAGGAATAGAAAAATATGTGAAGAGAAAAAAAGTTTGCAGGGTTAGAGCAGGGAAATGGGACTAATTGGACTGCACTTGCAGGGAGCCAGCACTGGCACTATGGGCAGAAGGGCCTGCTTCTCGGCTGTATCATTCTACAATTTCATTACAGTTTAGTAGATAGAGCAGAAATGGCTAAAGATGGATGTTCAGACTGGTTCACTGAGGGTTCCACTGATTTAACAAACTTAGAACAGTGGACTGGGAGAATCACGTTGTCTTTTGCTTCCTGGCTGTTGGTTCCTTTTCAGCACTTTCTGTTTTGAAATACCACCAACTTTGACAGAAGCAGTGATGTGAAATATTTGTCACACAAGACCCTTCAAAATCACCTAACCTTGAGGTGTTCACCTTTTCCTATCTTTCTGAGGTGGTTAGTGTGATATATGCATATATGTTGGGGTTTGGGGTGCAGACTGCCCTTTAAGAGTGCGGGTCAGGGGTGACCCCTGGGCAATTAACCTCACTCAGTTGGAGAGTGTGAGATCCGTTTGTGGAACAGTGCACACTTCTAATAAAGAGCTCCCAGTGTTCAAGTTACCAAGCCTCCCTTACGATACTTTATGCTCCCTTAGTCCATCGGGGCATAGATAACAGTTAGCTGTATTGTCTATTAATGTATTTACCCTCTGAAACATTATTCCATGTTTACTTTCAATCCACTCTCCTTCTGCATTTGTGTATCATGGCTGCAGTGTGTACTGTACTGGCTACAGGATCCACTTCAGCAACCCACAAAGGTTTCTTCTAACAGAGCATCCTAAAACTGCAACCTTGTGTACCTAGAAAGATGTGGAGATGCCAGCGTTGGACTGGGGTAAACACAGTAAGAAGTTTAACAATACCAGGTTGAAGTCCAACAGGTTTATTTGGTAGCAAAAACCACACAAGCTTTCGGAGCCCCAAGCCCCTTCTTCAGGTGAGTGGGAATTCTGTTCACAAACAGGGCATATAAAGACACAAACTCCTAGAAAGAGGCAGACAGTAGGTTTCATGGGAGCACCAACACCTCCAAGCTCCCTTCCAAGACAAACACCGTCCAGACACATGTTACCACTTATTCACCACTGGGTCAAAATTCTGGAACTTCTAACCGAACATGTGAGTGCCGGCAACACAGAGAGCAGTAACTCAAAGGAAAGCAGTACACCATCTTCTCTAGGGTATCTGAGGATAGGCAAAAATGTCTGATTTGCCAATGATGCCCACATCCCCAGAATGAATTTAAAAAACAAAAGATTTTTTTATTCTCAATTAAGACCACATGAAGCGCTTTCATAAACAGAGTCCATGACTTCTCCTGCACAGATTTTGACCAAAGCAACAGTTCCTAGAGTGCGCTACTGGGAAGATGCTGGCACAGTGGTAATATCACTGGAGTGGTAATCTAGAGGTGCAGGCTAATGATCTGGGGACAAGAGTTCAAATCCTGCCAGGACAACTGGTGTAAATTAAATTCAGTTAATCTGGAATTGAAAATTTAATCTCTGTAATGGTGACCATGAAATGATTGTTGCAAAAACCCATCTGTTTCACTAATGCCCTTTAGAGAAGGACATCTGCTGGTCCGGCCTACATGTGACTCCAGGCCCACAACAATGTGATTGACTCTTAACTGCCTTCAAAATGCTGTAGCAAGCCACTCAGTTCAAGGAGAATTAGGGATGGGCAAATGTTGGCCCAGCCAGAAACACCCACATCCCATAAAAGAATAACTTATTTAAAACAGTATACTTTGGATTATTTTAAAAACTAGACAACACCAATTTTCTATTATTTTCATGTTATACCTATTCCTCAGGATCTATGCTGAAGTTATGATACATTGGCTGGAATTCTCCGGCCACTCACGCTGGCGGGATTCTCTGGTCCCGCTGGCAGCGCACACCTGCCCGTGGGTTTCCCGCTAACGTGGGGTGACATCAATGGAAACTCCCATCGACAGCGGCGGGACCAGAAAATCCTGCCGCTGGCAAACAACGCGCCACCTCCTGCCGGCAGGAAACACGTGGCTGAGAGGGCAGAGAAATTTGTCCATTTTCTCCATTTCTTTACCCTCTAAGCTTAGAGCAACAGTAAACCAATGTGCAGGTCAAAATGAATTAACTTCTATGTTAGTTTCAGTCACCATTATGGGATGACAGTTATTTTGTTCTGTAGGTTTTGAGAAGTGTGAGCAAGTAGTATTCTTACCTGCTACCATTAACGTAAAGTCAAAACCTTTTTTCACTGATTTGCGATGGACTTGGTTGGGAAGTGTAGCGAATCCCACATATTCCTTTTCCACATCCTGAAACAAAAAATAACCTTTAGACATTGGAATTCCTCAAAGAGCTAAGACATGACAGGGACCAGACAAGGCTCCAGCTTATCCCAGCAGCAAGGAATCTTCACAATTCACATATACTAAACTATTGTGCTCACCATATTCTCCTTTTCTAAGTTACACTGCAGGTTATTTTTGGTGAATATTTAATGTTGGTGACTACAAGCAATGTTGGGAGTGGAGCACCTTCTCCATGTAAACAGCTTGCACCCCCGTCAGGTATACAAAAAAATTAAACACCCGAAAAATGCACCTGAACCAATATCTTGAAAGAGCATCCACTATTGCACCAGCATCTAATTTCACATAACAACCAGGCAATGGCATCTCAAATTGGAAGCCAATTTGAAATGATCCTGACAACATGGACTATTGTCATTGCTGGGACACGAAACAAGGTTTGTTAGAACACCATTGGCAGGGTGCTTGGAATAAACATTTAGGATGGAATTTACCAGCCATTCACGCCAATGGGATTTTCCAGTCCCGCTGCAATGAATGGAGATTTGGCTGAGTGCCAAATTCTCCATCCTTGCTTGCAGCAGCGGTTGGGCATGAACAATTGGAAGATTCCAGCCTTCTGCTCATTCCATGAGTCTGTTGTGACACAGGGAGACACTTAGCAGGTGCAACCAACTCCCAAATTTTGAATTCCCCTCCTTGTGTTCAAAATACTCCCTTTCCTCTCCCCATCCCAACAACCCTTCAGGAACTCTGCCTCCTTGCTATTCTGGCCTCGAGTGCAATTCCATTCATGGGCATTAACTAGGGCTACCACCAGTTTTCTGATGAAATGTGGAAACAGCTCCAAAGAAATTCGAGCCAAAGATTCCCACATTGTACACGTATCTGTGGTCTGAAAATCTCAACTTAAATTGTGAATCGTTTTGCTCTTTGGTGCGAGGAATGTTAGCTGTAGAGGACACAACTGTTTTCCATTTTTGGATCTCTCAGATCAGGTACAAAGTGCTGGTGCTATGCTCAACATGTTCCTGCCAAAACAACAGAATTATGGGTGTCACGGTGGCACAGTGGTTAGCACTGAATCATTGAATTGAATCCCTACAGTGCAGAAGGAGGCCATTTGGCCCATTGAGCCTGCACCGACCACAACCCCACCCAGGTCCTATTCCCATAACCCCACAGATTTACCCTGGTAATCCCCTGACACTAGGGGCAATTTAGCACGGCCAATCAACCTAACCCGCACATCTTTGGATTGTGGCAGGAAACTGGAGCAACCGGAGGAAACCCACGCAGACATGAGGAGAACATGCAAACTCCACACAGACAGTGACCCGAGGCCAGAATTGAACCCGGGGTCCCTGGCGCTGTGAGGCAGTAGTGCTAACCACTGCTGCCTCACAGCGCCAGGGACCTGGGTTTGATTCCCGGCTTGGATCGTTGGCTGTGTGGAGTTTGCACGTTCCTCCCTGCATCTGCGTGGGTTTCCTCTGAGTGCTCCGGTTTCCTCCCACAGTCCAAAGACGTCTGGTTAAGTGCATTGGCCATGCTAAATTCTCCCTCAGTGGTCCCCCAAACGGGCACCAGAGTGTGGCAACTAGGGGATTTTCATAGTAACTTCATTGCAGTGTGAATGTAAGCCTACTTGTGACAAATAAATAAAGCGTGTAGCATTTTAGCCCTTCCAAACTACCTTTCTGAGGCCACCGCTTGCCAACTTAGCATCATCAGGGTATGAATTGTCGTGGAGAAAACAGCATCAGCAGTCATTCTGACTGAAGCTTAAAGTGCTTTGGAACTTTATAGAAGGGGTAAAGATTCAAAGTCAGATGGGCTTTCTGATCGAAAAAGTATTAGAAGGTAAGTTCAAACTGCAATTTTAAACGCAGCTCTGTGTCGTGTCCCTGTTTCTCATCTTCCGTCAGCATATCACTGTCTTCTATCAGGGGAAGATGTCACTATGGTTACTGCAAAAAAGTCAAATCAGTGGGGTAAAGAGGGGCAGATGATGCAATTGAAAGTGCTCAACATTGACAAGTGAGAGGGGTGGATTGACAGTTAAGGGTAAAATTGTTTATTTGAAAGGGTGCAAGGATAACCACAGCAACTACAAGCCAGTCAGGTTCTCCTTGGTGGTAGGGAAGGTATTTGAAACAATGACCCGGACAAAATTTGACAAGCGTGGATTAATTAAGGAAAGCCTTTGTGGATTTGTTAAAGACAAGTCAAGTTCAACTAATTTGATGGAGTTTTTTGAATAGCTAACAGAGAGTTAATGAGAATAACGTGGTGTATATGGACTTCCAAAAGGGGTGTGCTAAAATGCTGCATAACAGGCTTGTCAGCAAATCTGAAGTCCATTGTGCTCAAATTGTTGAAGGTGGCTGGGCTGCTTGAGAAAATGGTTGAAGAGTCATATAAGCTTTTTAAATAGAGGCAAAGAGTACAAAACCAAGGACATTATGATGAACTTTTATAAAACACAGGCTTGGCTCAACTGGAGTACTATGTCTAATTCTGGGCACTGCACTTCTAAGGGCAGGATTTTCCAGCCATTCCCACTGGTGGGATCTTCCAGTCCTGCCAACGGTGACCCGCTGCTATGGTTCCACAGTAGCAGAAACTGCAAACAACAGGAAACCCCTTTGACACAGCGGGGCTGGAAGATCTGTCTCTGACCAATGATGGGCCACCTCTGCTGGGATGGGGGAGGGTATAGAAAATCCTGCACTCAGAATAAAACAGTCAATAGCAGCATGGTTACAAAGTTGCTGCATTACAAGAAAGAGAAAGCATTGGTGAACAGCCGTTTTTCAGACTGGAGGAAGGAGTGTGCAGGGCACAACTTTGAAATTTTCAGATGACAAAAACTTGGAAGTATCACGAACTGTGAAGAGAATAGTGACAGACTTCAAGAGGATATAGACAGGCTGGTGCAATGGACAGACACATGACAGGCTAAATTCAATGCAGTGAGTTACAGGGTGGTACATTTTAGTGAAAAGTATGAGAGGAGGCAATACAAAATAGAGGGCACAATGCCAGAGGTAGTGGAGGAAGAGATAGATCTCGAGATATATGTGCTCAGATTGTTGAATGTAGTTGCACAGGCTGATAAAGTGGTGTAAAACCATGTGGGATCCTCGGCTTTTCAAAAAGAGGCAGAGAGTACAAAACCAAGGAAGTTACAATGAAACTTTATAAACCACTGTTTTGGCTTCAACTGGAATATTGTGCCCAGCTCTGGGCAGGGCACTTTTGGGTGGATGTGAAAGCTTTCAAGAGGATGTACAAAAGTTTTATGAGAATGGTTCCGGAGACTTCAGTTATGAAGAGAGATTGGAGAAGCTGCATGTCATCTCCCTAGGGAAGAGAAGGTTGAAAGGAGTATTGATAGAGGTGCTCAGAACGGTGAGAGGTCTTGACAGAGTACAATAAGTAGTCTCACAATACCAGGTTAAAGTCCAAAAGGTTTATTTGGTAGCACGAGCTTTTGGTGCATTGCCCCTTCATCAGGTGAGTGAAGAGTTCAGTTCACAAACAGGGCATATATAGACACAAACTCAATTACAAGATAATGGTTGGAATGTGAGTCTTAACAGGTAATCAAGTCTTTATAGGTGCAGACAATGTGAGTGGAGAGAGGGTTTAGCACAGGTTAAAGAGGTGTGAATTGTCTCCAGCCAGGACAGTTAGTGAGATTTTGCAAGCCCAGGCAAGTTGTGGGGGTTACAGATAGTGTGACATGAACCCAAGATCCCGGTTGAGGCCGTTCTCATGCGTGCGGAACTTGGCTATCAGTTTCTGCTCAGCGATTCTGTGTTGTCGTGTGTCGTGAAAGCCGCCTTGGAGAACGCTTACCCGTAGATCAGAGGCTGAATGCCCTTGACTGCTGAAGCGTTCCCCGACAGGAAGGGAACACTCCTGCCTGGCAGATAGAGTAGATAGGGAGAAATGCCAATTCGCAAATTAAGACGATTAGCAAAAGAAGCAAACACTGCATGCGGAGAGACATTTTCACACGGCGAGTGATTAAGATTTGCCTGAGAGTGCAGTCAATGTAGAGTCAACTGGGTTAGCAAAAAGGAATTGGATAAACAAGTGAACAAAAAGAATAATTGATGGGTTACAGGGAGCATGTGGGACTGTGGGAGTAACAAAGTTGCTCCTGAAAAGAGATGGCACAGACGCAATAAGACAGGGCCATTCAAAAATAAAAACAAACAGATTCCAGGAGCCAAAGTGCTCAATTATTGAAAACAAGTGAACACAATCTGGATATAAATTGTGGTTCCAACACCCTCCAGCAGGGATGGTTACCAAAACTAAACAACCAGTAAAAAAATAAGGCAGCAACAACCAATCAGATCTGCCTGCCTGCTAAACAAGAGAACTGTATAATTCTCAGAAAAATAATGACCACAACTCAAAACTTCCTTTCCCCCAGTCCTTTCGTTCCATGTGATAAAGGACCAAGATAGTGGAAAGAACATTTTGTTTAAATAGCGAGCAAGAGAATTCCTTATCATGTTTCAGAAAGTTCCAGACTATTTCACATGCCATGAATTAATTTGAACACAATTGGGTGGCACGGTAGCACAGTGGTTAGCACTGCTGCTTCACAGCTCCAGGGACCTGGATTTGATTCCCAGCTTGGGTCACTGTCTGTGTGGAGTTTGCACGTTCTCCCCGTGTCTGCGTGGGTTTCCTCCGGGTGCTCCGGTTTCCTCCCACAGTCCGGTGTGCGGGTTAGGTTGATTGGCCATGCTAAAAATTGCCCTTAGTGTCCTGAGATGCATAGGTTAGAGGGATTAGCGGGTAAATATGTAGGGATATGGGGGTAGGGCCTGGGTGGGATTGTGGCCGGTGCAGACTCGATGGGCCGAATGGCCTCTTTCTGTACTGTAGGGTTTCTATGATTTCTATGACAATCACTATGGTTATGTAATTCAATGAGACAACCATTTTGCACACAGCCAGCTCCCTCAAACAGCAATGAGATGGACGATAGCTTTTGCTTTTTTGGTGGGTTTTTTAAAAATCCAATTCAAACAAATCAAGTCCAATTCAGAGTCTCAACAAGTGAGACATTCCCGATCCAAGCTGACAACACAGGGCTCTCACCTCCTGTCTTGGGCTTGATCTACATGATCCTAGCTGATTGGAGTAGGCATTGCACCTCCTCCAAGGCTTGATCTCATTTGCATCTTAGCCAAAAGGTTGAGATGCCGCTTTTAAAAATTGCTTCAAATGAAGCTAAAATGTAACCTAATGACTTCAACCAAGTACAGCATATCGATACTACACTTGATCTTAGCCAAAAGGCCGAGAAGCGATTTGGTGGTGTTGCTAGAGAGAAAGAAGGTGAGAGGTGCCTGGAACCCTTCCCACCTTATCAACACCTTCCTGAACCACCTGAACAGACAAGTTGTCACAATCAAAATTAGACACGTCTAATAATGCAGCAATCAGTGTTGCACTGAAAACTAGATTAAGTGTCACAGGCCTCCTGCTCAGAGGGAAAAGAGCCTAATTTAAACATGAAATCAAATAGTGCCCGGTCCATGTGGTGTGGCATGGGCCACTTTTTGACAAACCCTGGGTTTGAGCTGTATTACATTTCCTTGATGTGGACTAGGGGCTGATTTAGGTCCTTACATTAAGTGCAGCTGCACTGAGCCCCAAGTTGGTCAGGGATGCCAAGTTGATCAAAGATCTTGAGTGGATTCTCATGAAAGGACATCTATGCAATGATAATAGCAGATCCCCGATTAGTTACTCGACCATTTTATATTATTTATTGAAAGCATGCCTTTCATGAAGGTTTGACACCAGATTGATAAATATTTAGTATCATCGTTCAGCGGATTTTCCTGTCCCCTTGGTCTGAAAGCCAAACAATGATGTAATCAAGTACTCTCCAACTGTATTAACAAGTCAGAGACGCTCATGTCCAGGGATGTTGTGCATTTAGGTTGTGTGGACTACCCAGATACATTCCCCATATCAGATACACAAGGATGATACCAGAACGGAGAAGAATTATCTTAACTTATTGAACAAGCTGGGACTTTATTCCCAAAGAAAGAGACGACTGATAGGTGACCAAGCAAAGGACCTTAAAATCACAGTATGGAGCTGTTGGATCAAGCAAAGATGCTTCAACTTGTGGCGGCGATCAAACAAGGGGCCAAAAATACATTACATTCATGAACAAAGTTCAAATTTGGGACCAAAATGAAATAGTCATGAATAAATTCAGGGAGATATTCTGAAGAAACTTCTTTACCCCCAGAATTGTGACTTGCTATCACATAGAATAGTTCAGGTGAGTAACATAACTGCCTTTCAGGGGATGCTTGGATATTATACAAGGGAGGAGGGAATAGTAGACTACACTGAGAGGTTAAATGAAGTATGATTTGAGAAGACTCATATTGAACATAAACACTAATGGCATGATTCTGCCACTGTAAACCTTATTTAAAGTAATTTGATGTAATATGTAATTCGTAGAAAAGCACAATCACCCTGATCCTAGTGGATCTTCTAAACATTTTTGCTGAGGTACACAAACGATTACTTGCCTCAGCTCTTCCCACAAGGGAAACAATAGCAACTCTGCCTTTGTTTATGTGAGTGACTCCATTCAGTTGAGAGCCACAGTAACAGGAAATGGTGTCATGGAATCATATAGCAAATAACAAGGCCACTTGGCCCATTGTTCCTCACAGCCCTTTGAAAGAGTTATTTGACCATTCTCATTCCGCTGCGCTTTCCCTGCAGCCCAACAGATGTCTTCTTTTCAAGTATATACCCAATTGCCTTTTGGAAGTTGCCATCAAATCTGCTTTCATCACCCTTACACGCACTGCTTTCTAAATCAGAACAATTTGCGGTTAAAAAGTACAAACTATGGAAAATGTTGGAAGGTATTGGGTGGTATTCAATACATCTTATTAAGGTATTCATAGTCATAGGTAGTTCAATTTAAGTATTTATTGACTGCGAGACACTATGGGCTGGATTTTCCCAGCGCCCCTGCAGTGTGTTTCAGGGTGGAGGAAGCAGCCTGCCATTGGTTGGCGGTAGAATCTTCTGTTGGCTGAAGGCACCCAACCTTTTTCTGTTCACCTGATTACTTATTCAGTCAGAATGGGAATCTTGTGGCGTGAGTGAGACTGAGGATGCCCTTCCCACCATTACCTCGTGGTCTTGAAGGTTGGGCCCCATATTTAAAGAGCACCCAGACAGCCTCCCTCGCTTACTCCCTTAGCAAGCCCTCAATGTCCAGCTTCGCTGCACACTTACACTCTAATCCCCACTTCTAACCATAGTGCAACTTTTGCTGCCGGCACCTGACATGAGTGAAGTTATGAGTGGTCCCCAGAAAGGCGAAAATGGCATTTATTCATCTCATCGTCCTGAAAGAAGTGAAGCTCACCAAGTCCCTGCCACTTGTATAGAGTCGTAAAAGTGTTTCCGACTGCTGGGAAACTTAATTTGGAGCCGGATGTTAATTGCAGCAAAGTGGCCTTTTAATAGGCATGCATGAGATGCTAATACATGCAAAATCCCAACATTGTTCATTGGGAAGCTCAACTGCCTTTGACCTCCCGAAATTCCGAGAGGTCACCCCAATGTCAACAGTATGGCTCCTGCTCTGCCCAAGACTGCAAGAAACTACAAAAGGTCCTGAATGTAGCCCAATCCATCACGCAAACCAGCCTCCCATCCATTGACTCTGTCTACACTTCCCGTTGCCTCGGCAAAGCAGCCAGCATAATTAAGGACCCCACGCACTCCTGACATGCTCTTTTCCACCTTCTTCCGTCGGGAAAAAGATACAAAAGTCTAAGGTCACGTACCAACCAACTCAAGAACAGCTTCGTCCCTGATGCCATCAGACTTTTGAATGGACCTAACTCGCATTAAGTTGATCTTTCTTTACGCCCTAGCTATGAGTGTAACACTACATTCTGTACCCTCTCCTTTCCTTCTCTATGTACGGTGTGTTTTGTCTGTATCGTGCACAAGAAACAATACTTTTCACTGCATACTAATACGTGCGACAATAATAAATCAAATCAAAAAATTTAATTTAAAAAAATTGATTTTCGGCCTTGTGCCAAATTAATTTCGGCGGCCTGCCATGTTTCCTGCTGTTCACGGGGCTGGAGGATTCTGCCACAAAGTGGACACCCTGGGCTACTATCATCCAGGGTCGGATTTCCAAAGTGGGGTCAGGAAGCCAAAGTCAAGATGGATTCCAGGTCGCAATGCTGTACCTCAACAGTGTCTCTCTTGTGAGGCTACTTATAAATTCAAATGTTCAATTAGAGGCACCAAGCACCTGCAGGAGATGCCTGCCTGGCACCAGTGCAAAGATGGGCAGCAGCCATCTTGGGGGATGCCACTGCCTTGCCAATCAGAGCAGGCAGTTCCTCAGAGGGTCAGCAGCATCGACAGTGCAGGAAGCAACCATGAAGGAAATGTTAAAGACCAGCACTTACACTAGCGCAAGTGGGTCCCAGAAAGCAAAATGTTAAAGTGGCATGATGGCACAGTGGTTAGCACTGCTGCCTCACAGCGCCAGGGACCCGCGTTCAATTCCAGTCTTGAGGGTGACCGTCTGTGTGGAATTTGTACATTCTCCCAGTGTCTGCCTGCATTTGCTCCGTTTCCTCCCACAGTCCAAAGATGTGCAGGTTAGGTGGAATGGCCATGCTAAATTGTCCCTTGGTATCCAAAGGTGTGTAGGTTAAGTGGATGACACTTCGGGGCTAGGCCCTGAGTAAGAAGCTTTTTCAGAGAATAAGTGTAGACTTGATGGGCCTTCTGTTGTCTATGGTTCTAAAGACAAATAAACTTTAGTTGGCCCTGCAGCAAATCCGGTACCTGTGCATAAAAGTATAGCAGATTGTTCAGGTTTGCTGAAATAAAGTTTAAAAATTCAACTTTGGATGCCCGCTTGCTGCCAGTTAAGGGGTCTGCCCAATTCAAAGATCTGCAAGTTAGGTTGATTGGCCATGCTAAATTGACCCTAGTGTCAGGGGGATTAGTAAGGTAAATACGTGGGGTTACCGGAATAGGGCCTGGGTGGGATTGTGATCGGTGCAGACTGGATGGGTCGAATGGTCTCCCTCTGCACTGTAGGGATTCTATGATCCAATGAACCCTTCCTCCCCCTCAGTAGCCCTTGGAAATTACAAACAGTCCTGGAGAGTCAAGATCCCAACCAGGATCTCAATCCTCCTCCGTGCCCCCCCCCCCACCCCCCAATCTGAAAATTCCCCTAATGTTTCTGAATGAAGGAGCCCTGGGGGTCCCAGTTACAGCTCCTCATAGCACAGTTTTAGCAATATCTTCTTAAAGCATTTATGATTGTGACATCTCGCCTGTTTTACACAAGGGATTCCAGATGAACTTGTTTGGTCAGGAGAACCCTGCAGGCGTTGGGCGAGATTTGCTTCCCAGCAGAAACCTCTGTGCCCTCATTTCCACCGCGTCATTCACTGAGGTCATTTGAACAGAAAGCGCAAATATATCAGTTCCCCAGGTTTGTTTTACACTGCCTTCTCTTGTCAGATTTATTGCGAGCATCTCCTGTTCCTTTTCAGTTTAGTTACTTTCTGCATACTGCCTGCCCCAAATCTCACTGTACCTTCAGCCGTGCCCGCCGGCACCTTTCTGATACGTTCCTGGGAGAGAGGAGTCGCTCCACCAGCCGCTCCTGGATGATGATGGCATCCATGTGAGAGATCAGATTTCCCTGGACCCAGCACAGAAACCTTTTTGAAAAGCCTCCCGGCCAGAACTGAAAAATCACACAAATGAATCGCAGCAGCTTGGTGCCGAGTAAAGGCTGGACCGAGGAACAGAAACCTGGAATTTCCTGCTTCATGGACTGCGTCAAGAGCGGGGGTGGGGTGAGAGCTACACTCTCAAGCAGACAGATTTCCTTCAGTCCCAGCTTTGGAGGCTCTCAAAACAGCGCTGGGGCAGGACGAGATTTTTTAAATCGATGGTTGACCTTCTTAGTACAGTCAACTGCAGGAAATGTCTTTGACAGGATAGTCAGTCCAACTGAGAAGTGACAGCTCATGAAAAATGATTCACCCCCCCCCCCTTCCATTTACAATTAGTCACTGAGCAGCTTTCCCCAGAAGGTTAACCCTTTCCTCCATCTCTGTTTGCCATTGAAGGGAATCCCCTTAGCGAAGACTTCTCACTTGCATGAGACCAGACCACCAGCCTTGCTGGAAAATGGGATTAACGCTTTCACCTATTTTGTCCTCATTCACAGTCTCTGAATAGTGGAAATTTAGCCCTTCATTTTATAGAAATAGAATCCCTACAGTGCAGAAGGAGGCCATTCGGCCCATCGAGTCTGCACTGACTACAATCCCAGCCCGGGCTCTATCCCCACAACCCCACATATTTACCCTGCTAATCCCTCTAATCTACACATCCCAGGACACTAAGGGGCAATTTAGCATGGCCAATCAACCTAACCTGCACATCTTTGGACTGTGGCATGAAACCGGAGCACCCGGAGGAAACCCACGCAGACACAGGGAAAACGTGCAGACTCGGCACAGACAGTGACCCAAGCCAGGAACCGAACCCAGGTCCCTGGAGCCATGAGGCAGCAGTGCTAACCACGGCGCCACCATTATTCTTCTGTTTACAGTCAGACATTGAAGGGGGAAAAGCTAAGACCAAAGCTAAGGAAATAAAGACATGCATTTATAGAGTTCACCTCATGACCTCAGGACATCCCAATGTCTATATTACAGCCAGTTAAGTACATCACAGTTGTAATGTAAGGAAGATTGCATAAAACATGCACACAGCAAGATCCCACAAAACAGCAATAGGATAATGACCAGATTGAGAGAGAAATATTGGATCTCCATTCAATACTACATCTGAAAAATGGTGAGGGCGATCTTACTTTCTCGTCTCGCCGGTCAATGGGTGGGAAGACCCAGTAAGATCGTGTGAGGCACGAAAAATTGGATTCATGCCCAATTTCTCACTTCTCGCAATCTTACCGGGCTTGGATATTCAGCGAGATCAACCTTGTGCCCGAAAAGTACGCGAGGCTGATTTCAATATTTAAATATATTTTAAATAACATTTCCATGTAATTGGTGAGCCCGGGAGCCCATGATCACTTGCCTCAGTGGTCTTGCCAGTGAAGGTCCTCAATGGCGAGAATTATGTATGGTCCACACCAACAGAGACCTGTCATGATGATCTTGCCGGTTAAGTCAGAGGCGGTGGGGCGGGGGGGGCAGTGTCGCTTGGGCAGTGCCAGCATGACACTGCCAACCTGGCACTGCCCACTGGGCACCCTGGCACTGCCCACCAGGCTCTGGGCAGGGCCAAAGGGAGGCAGGGCCAGGACCATGATGGAGCTGTGCACTCTGCAATGGGGGTGGGGTCAGACAGTGATCAGCCAGACCGGGGGGGGGTTCAGGTGGTAATCAGCTGGGCTAGGTGTTAGGGTAGCGATCAGACGAGCTGGGGGCGGGGGGATGGGACGGGGGGGGGGGGGGGGAGGGCAGCGACTGGGGAAGCTGGGGTGTGCAATATCCAAATGGGGTGCCTGACAGATCTCTCTCCCTTCTGTCACACAGGAGACTGATTCTCCTCTGCTCTCTCTCTGACAGCACCAACAAACTTGACACAGGACAGCAGTGAATTTGGATGTCAGACATACTGGTGTATACTATTGTGGAGTAGGATTCACTGAACGGTCATGAAGGCTGAATGGCAAAGCAGTACCTGTATGAACTGACTTTGAATCAGATTGGTTATGTTTCATGTAGCCAATCCCAAAGACACAGAACAAACACCAGCCAGGTCCCAGAGGGATGAGGTCTATCTCATGCTTGATACTGAGGCGGAGCTTTTTTGCAAGAATGAGCCTCTTTGATTTCTTCATTGTTCACAGCAGATCAAAAGACCCAAAATGGAGCTATCAAAACCAATAATCTAAATCAACTGAATAGTCATGAAACCCACCCCAAACAGAGATGCTCACATCCAAAGACTCACATCTGGGATGCCAATGTCACAAACCACCACATCCAGGTCCAGGAATGCTTGATTAATATGGAAAACCTGGGGAACTATCCAATTTTGTTTTTATTTATTCATTCGTGAAATGTGGGCATTGCTGGCTAGGCCAGTATTTATTACCCGTCCCTGATTGACAATAAGTAGGTGGTGATGAGTCGCTTTCTTGAACCACTGAAGTCCATGTGGTGTAGGTACACCCACAATGCTGTTAGGAAGGGAGTTCCAGGATTTTGACCAAGTGACAGTGAAGGAGGTACAGTTCTACATTAGGATGGTGAGTGACTTAGAGGAGAACTTGCAGATGATGTTGCTGCCATGCATCTGCTGTCCTCCTTCTTCAAGGTGGTGGAAGTCATGTGTTTGTAAGGTGCTGCCTAAGGAACCTTGGTGAGTTGTTGTAGTGCATCATGTAGATGGTACACACTGCTATTATTGTGCAGCAGTGGTGGAGGGACTGAATGTTTAAGGTGGTGGATGGGGTGCCAATCCAGTGGGTTGCTTTGTTCTGGATACTTCAAACTTCTTGAATGTTGTTGGAGCTACTCTCATCCAGAAAAATGTAGACTATTCCATCACACTCTTGACTTCAGTCTTGAAAATGGTGGACAAGCATTTGGGGATTCAAGAGGTGAGTTACTCTGCTCTAGACTCTGCCCAACTCTTGAAACCACAGAATCTACGTGGTTGGTCCAGTACTGTTTCAGGATGTTATAGTGGAGGATTCCATGATGATAATACCATTGAATACAAAGAGCAGATGGTTAATTTCTGTCCTATTGGCGATGGCCATTGTCTGGCACTTGCATGGTGTGAATCTCACTTGCTACTTATCAGTCCAAGCCTGAATATTATCCAGGTCTTTCCTGCATTTGGAAATGGACTGCTTCTGAGGAGTCGCAAATAATGCTGAACATTGTGTGATCATCACTGAACATCCCCATTTCTGAGCTTATGACGGAGGGAAGGTCATTGATGAAGCAGCTGAGCGTGGTTGGGTCCAAGACACTACCCTGAGAGATGCCTGAAGAGATGTCTTGGAACTGAAATGATTGACCTCCAAACACCACAACCATGGTCCTTTTTGCCAGGAATGAATCCAACCAGCAGAGAGTTTTCCACCTGATTCCCATTGACTCTGGTTTTGCTAGACTGGTGGGATCTGGTGAGACTGGTGGGATCTCACTACACAACAGTAACAATAATTTACACTTATATTGTATCATTAACATAGTAAAATGACCCAAGGCATTTCACAAGAGTATAATCAAACAAGAAGAAATAGCAGGCCATCTGGATAAGAATGGTTCGATTAAGCAGACGCAGCATGGATTCATGAGGGGAAAGTCGTGCTTGACGAACTTGTTGGATTTTTATGAAGATGTGACTAGTGCGGTTGACGGAGGGGAACCGGTGGATGCGGTGTTTTTGGATTTCCAAAAGGCGTTTGATAAGGTGCCTCACAAAAGGTTGCTGAAGAAGATTGGGTCACACGGAGTTGGGGGTGGGGTGTTAGCGTGGATTGGGGATTGGCTATCCGACAGGAAGCAGAGAGTCGGAATAAATGGGTGCTTTTCTGGTTGGCAGATGGTAACTAGTGGCGTGCCGCAGGGATCGGTACTGGGGCCTCAACTATTTACCATTTATATAGACGATCTGGAGGAGGGGACTGAGTGTAGGGTAACAAAGTTTGCAGACGACACAAAGATAAGTGGAAAAGTGAATCGTGTGGAGGGCGTAGGTCTGCAGAGAGATTTGGACAGGCTGAGTGAGTGGGCGAGGATCTGGCAGATGGAGTATAATGTTAACAAATGTGAGGTTATTCACTTTGGAAGAAATAATAGCAAATTGGATTATTATCTAAATGGAAAGAAATTACAACATGCTGCTGTGCAGAGGGACCTGGGGTCCTTGTGCATGAGACGCAAAAACCCAGTCTGCAGGTGCAACAGGTGATCAAGAAGGCAAATGGGATGTTGGCCTATATCGCAAGGGGGATAGAATATAAAAGCAGAGATGTCTTGCTGCATCTGTACAGGGCATTGGTGAGGCTGCAGCTGGAATACTGTGTGCAGTATTGGTCCCCTTATTTGCGGAAGGATATATTGGCCTTGGAGGGAGTGCAGAGAAGGTTCACCAGGTTGATACCAGAGGTGAGGGGTGTTGATTATGAGGAGAGACTGAGCAGATTGGGTTTGTATTCGTTGGAATTTAGAAGGTTGAGGGGGGATCTTATAGAGACCTATAAGATAATGAAGGGGCTGGATAGGGTAGAGATGGAGAGATTCTTTCCACTTAGAAAGGAAACTAGAACTAGAGGGCACAGCCTCAAAATAAAGGGGGGTCAGTTTAGGACAGAGTTGAGGAGGAACTTCTTCTCTCAGAAGGTGGTGTTTTTTGAAGAAGTGACCAAAATGGTTGACGAAGGAAGGGCCGTGGATGTGGTCTATATGGACTTTAGTAAAGCGTTTGACAAAGTCCCTCATGGTAGGCTAGTGAAAAAGGTTGGATCCCATGGGATAAAGGGGGAGGTGGCTAGATGGGTGGAGAACTGGCTTGGTCATAGAAGACAGAGGGTGGTAGTGGAAGGGTCTTTTTCCGGCTGGAGGCCTGTGACTAGTGGTGTACCACAGGGCTCTGTATTGGGACCTCTGCTGTTTGTGATTTATATAAATGATCTGGAAGAAGGAGTAACTGGGGTGATCAGTAAGTTTGCGGACGACACAAAACTGGCAGGACTTGCAGATAGTGAGGAACATTGTCAGAGGCTACAGAAGGATATAGACAGGCTGGAAATTTGGGCAAGGAAATGGCAGATGGAGTTCAATCCTGATAAATGCGAAGTGATGCATTTTGGTGGGAATAATGTAGGGAGGAGCTACACGATAAATGGAAGAACCATAAAGGGTGTAGAGACGCAGAGGGACCTGGGTGTGCAAGTCCACAGATCTTTGAAGGTGACGTCACAGGTGGAGAAGGTGGTGAAGAAGGCATATGGCATGCTTGCCTTTATAGGACGGGGCATAGAGTATAAGAGTTGGGGTCTGATGTTGCAGATGTATAGAACGTTGGTTCGGCCGCATTTGGAATACTGCGTCCAGTTCTGGTCGCCACACTACCAGAAGGACGTGGAGGCTTTGGAGAGAGTACAGAGGAGGTTTACCAGGATGTTGCCTGGTATGGAGGGGCTTGGTTATGAGGAGAGATTGGGGAAACTGGGGTTGTTCTCCTTGGAAAGACGGAGGATGAGGGGAGACTTAATAGAGGTGTATAAAATTATGAAAGGCATAGATAGGGTGAACGGTGGGAAGCTTTTCCCCGGGTCCGTGGTGACGTTCACGAGGGGTCATAGGTTCAAGGTGAAGGGGGGGAGGTTTAACACAGATATCAGAAGGACATATTTTACACAGAGGGTCGTGGGGGCCTGGAATGTGTTGCCGGGCAAGGTGGTGGAGGCGGACACACTGGGAACGTTTAAGACTTATCTAGACAGCTATATGAACGGAGTGGGAATGGAGGGATACAAAAGAGTGGTCTAGTTTGGACCAGGGAGCGGCGCGGGCTAATTGTTCCTTGTTTCTCGTTTCAAGGCTTCATTCTATGATCATCTTGCTGGTGCCAGTACAGAGCGAGACTGCGGATAGTTGGGAACCTGTCTCGGGGGCAGGGAATTCATATGGTGTTCGTGGAAGTGGAAATGACTAGGGTTGGGAAGCATTTTCCGATCAGGGCTAGTGTGATCTCCTGGACTCGTTTCGATCGCCTCAGGGGGTCGGAGAGGAATTTCCCAGATTTTTTTTTCCCCATATTGGCCCTGGGGTTTTCACTCTGGGTTTTCGCCTCTCCCTGGAGATCACATGGTCTGGAATGGGGGGGTGGGGGTGAGTTAATAGGTTGTGATGAACAAAGCATCGTAGCTGTGAGGGACAGCTCGGTGGATAGGATATTGGTATGTAGATAGGCTGGAAAATTGGGCGGGGATCCTGGATTCAGGATTCAATCCTGGACCGGGGAGCGGCGCGGGCTTGGAGGGCCGAAGGGCCTGTTCCTGTGCTGTATTGTTCTTTGTTCTTTGTTCTTGTTTGTGGTGAATCTCTGGAATTCTCTGCCCACTGAAGTGGTGGAGGCTACCTCGTTGAATATGTTTAAATCACGGATAGATGGATTCCTGATCGGTAAGGGAATTAGGGGTTATAGGGATCAGGCGGGTAAGTGGAACTGATCCACTTCAGATCAGCCATGATCTTATTGAATGGCGGGGCGGGCTCGAGGGGCTAGATGGCCTATTCCGCTCCTATTTCTTATGTTCTTATGTTCTTAAGAACTGAGCCAGAGGAACTGACATTAGGACAGGCAGCCAAATGCTTGGAAAAAGAGGTAGGTTTTAAGCAGTATCTTAAAAGCAGAGAAAGAGTGGAGAGGTGAAGAGATCTGGGGAGGGATTTTCAGAGCTTTGTGTCCTAGATAGCTGAAAGCACGATGCCAATAATGAAGTGATGAGAATTGAGGATGCACAAGAAAGCAAAGTTAAAGTAAAGTTAACTTATTAGTCACAAGTAGGCTTACAATGAAGTTACTGTGAAAATCACCTAGTCGCCACACTCCAGCACTTTCGGATACACTGAGGGAGAATTTAGCATGGCCATTCCACCTAACCTGCACATCTTTGGACTGTGGGAGGAAACTGGAGCACCCGGAGGAAACCCACGCAGACACGGGGAGAATGCGCAAAGTCCACACAGACAGTGACCCAAGCCAAGAATCGAACCCAGGTCGCTGGCAATGTGAGGCAGCAGTGCTGATCACTATGCCACCTGTGCTGCCCCTAGAGGAATGCAACATTCTTGAAGGTTGAAGCGCAGGAGGATACAGAGATTAACAAGAGGCAAGACCGGAGAATTTTTAAACTGAGGCATTGTTGGAGAGGGAACCTTGGTACATCAGCAAGCACATGGCTGAAGGGTGAATGGGACCAGATGCAATGTAAGATAGCGAGAGCAGTTTTATGGTGAGGCTAAGTTTCTGGAGGGAGGGAGATCAGAGGCTGGCCAGGAGAGCATTAGAATAACTGATTCTGTAGGTTTTTTTAAAAAAGCATGAACGTGGGTTGCAGGAGCTGGTAGGCTGAGGCAGGGGCAGAGATAGGCGATGTTGCAGAAGCAAAAGCTCTTTGTGATGGAGAGAATGTGGGATTGGGAGCTCAACCAGCATAAACCTGCGTGACTCATTCATGAGAACACGTTTGAAATATCAGTATTGATGGGTTGTCATCAGAAGTAATTTTAATGTTTTAACCAGGAGAAGTTATCTGTAATTGCTCGTATCTGTTTAGAAGCCATCCTTTTACATTCCTTCAGGAGTCTTTAGGTAATGACTTCAACAAGGCCCATGAGGTGGGCTTCTTGGAGTATGCGCTCCCTGATTGAGATACACAAAAAGATGCCCCTATCTGGAGTCTCACCTGTGTATATAATGAGGAGTGTCAGATCCACTGGGACTCCAGATTCTGACTTTGTACCTGAAGCACTCTTAGGAGTGGAGATAAGTGGCACGGTAGCACAGTGGTTAGCACTGGTGCTTCAATGCCAGTGACCCTGGTCCTTTTCCCAGCTGGGCTACTGTCTGTATGGAATTTGCACATTCTCCCCGTGTCTGCGTAGGTTTCCTCTGGGTGCTTCGGTTTCCTAAGATGTGCGGGTTAGGTGCAAGTGGCCATGTTAAATTGCCCTTTAGTGTCAGGGGGATAAGCTAGGGTAAATGTATGGGGTTATGGGGATAGGGCCTGGGTGTGATTATGGTCAGTGCAGACTCGATGGGCTGGATAGCCTCCTTCTGCACTGTAGGATTCTATGAAGTTAGAAATAGGAAAGAGGCGGTCACGTTGTTAGGAGTTTACTATAGGCCCCCAAATAGTAATAGAGATGTGGAGGAAGAAATTGCTAAGCAGATTATGGATATGTGTGGGGGTCACAGGGTAGTTGTCATGGGGGACTTTAACTTTCCAAATATTGATTGGAACCTTTGTAGGTCAAATAGTTCGGATGGGGCAGTTTTTGTGCAGTGTGTGCAGGAGGGTTTCCTGACACAATATGTGGATAGGACGACAAGAGGTGAGGCCACATTGGATTTGGTACTGGGAAATGAACCGGGCCAAGTGTTAGATTTGGTTGTGGGAGAGCACTTTGGAGATAGTGACCACAATTCGGTGTCTTTTGTTATTGCAATGGAGAGGGATAGGGCCGTACGGCAGGGCAAGGTTTACAATTGGGGGAGAGGTAATTATGATGCGATTAGGCAAGAATTAGGGGGCATAAGATGGGAACAGAAACTGTCAGGGAAAGGCACTAATGAAAAGTGGAACTTTTTCAAGGAACAAATACTGGGTGTCCTTGATAGGTATGTCCCTGTCAGGCAGGGAGGAAATGGCCGAGTGAGGGAACCATGGTTCACAAAAGAGGTGGAATGTCTTGTGAAAAGGAAGAGGGAAGCTTATGTAGGGATGAGGAAACAAGGTTCAGATGGCACGATTGAGGGTTACAAGTTAGCAAGGAATGAGCTGAAAAAGGGGCTTAGGAGAGCTAGGAGGGGACACGAGAAGTCCTTGGCGGGTCGGATCAAGGAAAACCCCAAGGCTTTTTACTCTTATGTGAGGAATAAAAGAATGACCAGGGTGAGGTTAGGGCCGGTCAAGGACAGTAGTGGGAACTTGTGTGTGGAGTCAGTAGAGATAGGCGAGGTGATGAATGGATATTTTTCTTCAGCGTTCACCAAGGAGAGGGGCCATGTTTTTGAGGAAGAGAAGGCGTAACAGGCTAATAGGCTGGAGGAAATAGATGTTCGGAGGGAGGATGTCCTGGCAGTTTTGAATAAACTGAAGGTCGATAAGTCCCCTGGGCCTGATGAAATATATCCTAGGATTCTTTGGGAGGCAAGGGATGAGATTGCAGAGCCTTTGGCTTTGATCTTTGGGTCCTCACTGTCCACGGGGATGGTGCCAGAGGACTGGAGAGTGGTCAATGTTGTTCCTCTGTTTAAGAAAGGGAATAGAAATGACCCTGGTAATTATAGACCAGTTAGTCTTACTTCGGTGGTTGGTAAATTGATGGAAAAGGTCCTTAGGGGTGGGATTTACGACCATTTAGAAAGATGCGGATTAATCCGGGATAGTCAGCACGGATTCGTGAAGGGCAAGTCGTGCCTCACAAACTTGATTGAATTTTTTGAGGAGGTAACTAAGTGTGTTGATGAAGGTAGGGCAGTTGATGTCATATACATGGATTTTAGTAAGGCGCTTGATAAGGTCCCCCATGGTCGGCTTATGATGAAAGTAAGGAGGTGTGGGATAGAGGGAAAGTTGGCAGATTGGATAGGTAACTGGCTATCTGATCGAAGACAGAGGGTGGTGGTGGATGCAAAATTTTCGGACTGGAGGCAGGTTGCTAGCGGAGTGCCGCAGGGATCAGTGCTTGGTCCTCTGCTCTTTGTGATTTTTATTCATGACTTAGAGGAGGGGGCTGAAGGGTGGATCAGTAAATTTGCTGATGACACCAAGATTGGTGGAGTAGTGGATGAGGTGGAGGGCTGTTGTAGGCTGCAAAGAGACATAGATAGGATGCAAAGCTGGGCTGAAAAATGGCAAATGGAGTTTAACCCTGATAAATGTGAGGTGATTCATTTTGGTAGGACTAATTTAAATGTGGATTACAGGGTCAAAGGTAGGGTTCTGAAGACTGTGGAGGAACAGAGAGATCTTGGGGTCCATATCCACAGATCTCTAAAGGTTGCCACTCAAGTGGATAGAGCTGTGAAGAAGGCCTATAGTGTGTTAGCTTTTATTAACAGGGGGTTGGAGTTTAAGAGCCGTGGGGTTATGCTGCAACTGTACAGGACCTTGGTGAGACCACATTTGGAATATTGTGTGCAGTTCTGGTCACCTCACTATAAGAAGGATGTGGAAGCGCTGGAAAGAGTGCAGAGGAGATTTACCAGGATGCTGCCTGGTTTGGAGGGTAGGTCTTATGAGGAAAGGTTGAGGGAGCTAGGGCTGTTCTCTCTGGAGCGGAGGAGGCTGAGGGGAGACTTAATAGAGGTTTATAAAATGATGAAGGGGATAGATAGAGTGAACGTTCAAAGACTATTTCCTCGGGTGGATGGAGCTATTACAAGGGGGCATAACTATAGGGTTCATGGTGGGAGATATAGGAAGGATATCAGAGGTAGGTTCTTTACGCAGAGAGTGGTTGGGGTGTGGAATGGACTGCCTGCAGTGATAGTGGGGTCAGACACTTTAGGAACATTTAAGCGGTTATTGGATAGGCACATGGAGCACACCAAGATGATAGGGAGTGGGATAGCTTGATCTTGGTTTCAGATAAAGCTCAGCACAACATCGTGGGCCGAAGGGCCTGTTCTGTGCTGTACTGTTCTATGTTCTATGATTCTAAAGGGAATCTGAAATTTTTAAAGTTTATTTATTAGTGTCACAAGTATGCTTACATTAACACTGCAATGAAGTTTCTGTGAAAATCCTCTCGTTGCCACACTCCGGCACCTGTTCAGGTACACTGAGGGAGAGTTTAGCATGACCAATGCACCTAACCAGCACGTCTTTCAGACTGTAGGAGGAAACCGGAGCACCCGGAGGAAACCCGCGCAGACACGGGGAGAACGTGCAGACTCCACGCAGACAGTGACCCAAGCTGGGAATTGAACCCGGTGATGAGACAGCAGCCTCTGAGGAGTTATTTCATTCTCTGCATTTGTACCCATTTTGCAAGCTTATATGTCCATGAGTAAGTTAAGAAATTCGCAAATCTGTTCCACGGCTCCCGTACTGACTCACTTTCCTGAAACATGGTTTTGTCAGGAGAGAAAGAACGGAATGAGTCTGAGGAGAGTTGATGATGGTCACAACTGTGCCATAGACAGCTCTTCCTCTGAATCTGAAGGCTGTGGACTCAATTGGTCATCTGTCCCAATGCTCACTACTCTGGCTCCAAAGACACAAGCACAAATTGCCAGCCGACACCTCATTGTAATACTGAGCAAATTGCTGCATTGCCTGAGGTGCAGACATTCAGATGAGATATTAAAACTATTAAACTGAGGCTCCATGTACCATCTGAGCTGTGGTACCATTTTGAAGAAGAGTAGGGCAGTTCTCCAGGGCGGCACGGTAGCACAGTGGTTAGCACTGCTGCTTCACAGCTCCAGGGACCTGGGTTCGATTCCCGGCTTGGGTCACTGTCTGTGTGGAGTTTGCACCTTCTCCTCGTGTCTGCGTGGGTTTCCTCCGGGTGCTCCAGTTTCCTCCCATGGTCCAAAGATGTGCGGGTTAGGTTGATTGGCCATGCTAAAATTGCCCTTAGTGACCTGAGATGTGTAGGTTAGAGGGATTAGTTGGTAAATATGTAGGGATATGGAGGTAGAGCCTGGGTGGGATTGTGGTCAGTGCAGACTCGGATGGGCCGAATGGCCTCTTTCTGTACTGTAGGGTTTCTATGATTCTATGATTCTAATATTAATCTCTCATCCAACAGCACTCAAATCAGAGCATCAGGTCATTCATTATTGGTGTGGATGGGACATTGTGCTGTGCAAATTTGCTGTCACATTTCCTACATTGCAACACTGGCTACACTTCAAATGTACTTCAGTGACTGTAATGCTTTGGGGTATCCTGCAGTCATGGCAAGTACTATATTAAGTCTTTCTCAACTTTTTTTTACTGGTCCGTTGGACGGGACAAATACTCAAACAGATCTGCATATTTTAAATGGAATATAATGGCCTGCTTTCCTAGAATTGGAGAAAAAAGGCCTCAAACTGGAATGTGCTCAAAACAGCAATTTCAGCAAAGAATCTGTGGTCTCCAGCATTGTTCCGAGTTGTTAATAGTTTGACTGGACATCCATTTGTTCAGTTTTATGGCACTTTCACAAAGATGGACGACTTGTTATTGAAGCTGGGAGGCTCCAGGTGTCTGGAATCACTCACAAGCTGCCAAAAGATTTCTCTGGAAAGATATACATCCATGTGAAAATGAATGAAAGACTGCACTCACAGTGCAACAGTAACACCTTGTTCAAGGCAATCTTTGCACCAGAGTGGTAGCCAGGACATAACGGCAAACAAAATAACTTCAGAATGAATTGAAAAGGTATTTTAATAAAATCATAGACCAGCAGTCCAATAAATAAGTTTTACTTGGCTCGATGGACAGGGCGCTGCGGCGTTCTATTAAACTGAAGCTAAATTAAGCATCACTGCAGCCAACACCAGCATGTGAAACAAAAACTAGATTTCAGACTGTTAATGATCAATTGAAACGGCTGAAGGAGAACTCTTGTTTTTGCCTTTTCTGATTTTCTGTTCTCCCCTTATCGCTTGATTTGCAGCATAAACTGGGAGCTCCAGCCAAAGTGCCCATTCCTGTTCCTCATATGCAAGTCTTAAATGTGAGTGTTGGCAGAGTACTTGACCGTAGGGTTAGGGTGGTGTGGGGAGTGATGACTTCAACACTCAGCCTATACTTCAGGCCATTACCAGTTAGTAACTGGGGAACACAAACCAAGATGGTTGTTCCTCCTCCCTGAGCCAGGACACTGAAGTCAATTCCAAAATCCTCGGTTATCACCAAGGCTGAGGCAAAGTGTGGATCCAAGCTGCGAGGTTTGAATTGCAAATGGCTCCGATACACGCTGGCCCCTGTTTTAATCATGAGGAAACACTGTGGGTTACCATTGACCAGAAAGAGAACTGGACTCGCCATATAAATACTGTGATTACAATAGCAGGTCTGAGGCTACGAATGCTGCTGGCTCACCTTCTGACTTTGCAAAGCCTGTCCACCATCTACAAGGTGCAAGTCAGGATTGTGGTGGAATGCTCTCCACTTGCCTGGATGAGTGCAGCTCCAATAACACTCAAGGAGCTTGACACCATGCAGGACAGAGCAGCCTGTTTGATTGGCACCCCATCCACAAACATTCACTCCCTCCACCACTGACAAACACTGGCAGTCATGTGTACTGCATTGCAGGAAATCACCAAGGTACCTGAGGCAGCACCTTCTAAACTGAACACCACAACCATCTCGAAGGACAAGAGCAGCAGATACCATGAACTGGAAGTTCCCGTCCAAGCCATGCACCATTCTGACTTGGAAATATATCGCAGTTCTTTTACCGTCACTGGGTCAAAATCCTGGAACTCCCTCCCTAACAGCACTCTGGGTGTACTTACACCTCCGAGACTGCAGTGGTTGAAGAAGGCAGCTTGCCATCATCTTCTGAGGGCAACTAGGAATGGACAATAAATGCTGGCCCAGCCAATGACACCCACAACCCGTAAATGAATTTTTAAAAAACCCTTACACAGTGGCTTCTCTTCCCTTGTACTCTCAGATAACCTGTTCCAAGATGCCTATAAATGCTACTATCGAACTCACATTTTCCAAAGTATTGTAACACAAAAAAGTAACGCGAAACCCAAATTCTGATTTTCTGTGAACAAATTTCTGATGAAGGAGATTCCAATTGCAATCAAAGGTTTATTGTGCAGCACAAACACTTCAACTCTTGATCCAAAACTAGATTTCTAGCATTCCTGACAGCAGCCTTCTGGCCATTGTATTACAGGATTCAAATAAATAAACCCACCATAATCAGGTACAACAGCAACCAGTCCACCCTAACCAGGCATCAAACTAGCATCATGCCTTGATGTCAAGGGTTGTCACTCTCATCTCACCTCATTTAAGAGTTGATCGAAGGATAATATTGGCCAGAACACTGGGGAGAACTCCTTTGATGTTTTTTGAGATAGTGCCATGAAATTTTTCACATCAACCAGGCAGGGCATCAGTTTATGTCTCATCGGAAAGACGACATCTCTAACAGTGTAGCATTCCCTCAGTACTGCACTCAGGTGTCAGCCCAGATGATACACTCAAGTCTCTGGAATGAGACTGGAAAACATAACCTTCTGACACAGAGGTGAAAGTGCTGCCATATAGCCATCTAGAGAGCTGTTCATAGAGTTTCTACGATCATTCACTCATCAATGGCCAAGAAAGCCCAAAAGGGTAAATTTTCAACTTGTCACCAGATATAACAGTGGAATTTTAGCTGGCCCGCTTGTGACAGAAACCATTCAATTTCCATTGAAATCAACAGGATTAACTATCAGCCGGATTTTATAATGGACAATTCATGTAAAATGCCATTCATATATCCAGCCAGTAAATACCATAACGTGCCTCAGTTATCTCAATTCTGACACAGTCCAAAACTCTACCCCCTCACCCGCCCCAGAATGGAAATCTCCGTTGGCCCGGGCGGGACTATACGATCTCGCATGAGCGAGCCTGTAAAATCTTGATGTGGCTAATCGACCACACTTTAGAGATATGAAATCATGGCAAGTGGGACACTTAGAGGCAAAGCGATCTCTGAATCTGTGGGAGCCATTCAAGTGTTGCCCTGACAATCATGTAACACCACTGTTGTTCCCACATATCACTGGTGCCAATAATTTGATATAAAGCCCGCATTCAGAAGCTGACAAACGTTGCAAAAGAACAGCTTGAATTGTAGACTTTGTGACAAAGGAGTTGATTGTTCATTCACATTGTGGTGTGAAACTCCAAGCTTCTCATTCCATGTGACGTTACCTTCAACCAGCCGATCTGGACAGGGGAAGAGTTTGGCTCCCAGGCTGGGCCCTGATCCCAGAGTCACTGCGCTGGGAGGCTTTGTCAGGCATCCCCTTACTATAAATACAGGTTATTCAACTCCCAGAGTGCTGCTTCTGAATGAAATGGAACAAACGCCAAACTCTGATATCACACAGGGCTGTAGCCAAAGAAAGCATCACCAGCTGAGTGTTCAATATGAACAACCGAGAAAGGAAATGAGAGAATGGAGAGAAGGAGCTAAAGAAGAGGCAAAATAAAAATAGAATGAAAGGCAAAGAATGAAGAAACAGGGGAGGAGAAAGAGAAGGGGGCAAGAAGTGTGGAATCACAGAAAACAGACATGAGAGAGGCTTACCCAGGAAATAAAGTGCTAAAGGAAAAATTTATTACTGCACAGAAGGCCAGTTGACCCATCGGGTTTGCTGGCACACTGTAGAGAAATGCAGTCAGTCCCACACCACCTTTTCATGCCTCCCTAAAGTGTTTCTCCACTCACCCTTCAAAACCACTGATCCTCAACGCTTGCAACATCCTCATAGATGGCGAGTTCCATGTCATTACCAATTGCCTTCCTCACAGCCACTCACAATGGGGCGGCACGGTGCTGCCTCACAACGCCACGGACCCGGGTTCAATTCCCGGCTTGGGTTACTGTCTGTGCGGAGTTTGCACGTTCTCCCCATGTCCGTGTGGGTTTCCTCCAGGTGCTCCGATTTCCTCCCACATTCCGAAAGACGTGCTGGTTAGATGCATTGGCCGTGCAAAATTCTCCCTCAGTGTACGCGAACAGGCGCCGGAGTGTGACGACTAGCTTCATTGCAATATTAATGTAAGCCTACTTGTGACACTAATAAATAAACTTTAAAACTTTAACCCTCACCCAAAATCCAAAATCTGTGTTGCCCAGTTCCTGTACCAGCCCCTCTCAGAGCATGCCATCCAAATCCACCACAATCCTTCAATGCCTCCAGTAAACCTCCCCTTAACCTCCCCCGCTCCAAAGAGAACAATCCCAACCTCACCAATCCAACAGTCAAACTCCCCCATCCCTGGATCCACCCCATGCAAATCCCCTCTGGACCCTTCCATGGATTCCACATTCCTCCCAAAGTGTGGTGACCAAAGCTGGGTGCAACACTCCCTTTGTGGCCAAAAGTCCAGTGCAACTTCAATGTCAGCAACAAGAGAAGAGGGCAAACAATAAGTCACATTTATGTAGAATTTTTAACATAGTCAAATGATTCAAGCATTTCACGGGAGCATAAGCGAACTTGACACTAAACCACAAGAAGAGAAAGAGGTAGCTTTAAATCATGGATTAAAAGAGGAGAGTGAAGAGCGGAGAATCAGAAAGGTTTAGGGAGGCAATTCCAGGGCAGTTGGCCTGGACAACTGAAATCACAGATTCCAGAAGTGCAACAAAGGAAATCAGAGATGCAGATAAGGCCAAAATTGGAGGAGCACAGAGATCTCAAAATCTTGTAGGGCTGGAGAAGCTTAGGAGAAGTAGGAAAGCACAGAGCCATGGAGAGACTGGAACATAAAGATTCAAATTTCAAACTGAGGCACTCCTGAACATAAGTCAGTTATCTTTCAGGGTAACATGAATTGAGTGGTGACACAGTGCGATGCTTGCTGCTGTGAGTTCCCGCCTTCCTGGCCAGTTTAACACTTTGAGTGGAATGTAATCATAGAATCATACAGTGCAGCAGCAGGCCACTAGGCCCATCGAGTCTGCACTGACCACAATCCCACCCAGCCCCTATCCCCATAGCCCCATGTATTTACCCTAGCTAGTCCCCCTGACACTAAGGGCAACTTAGTATGGCCAATCCAACTAACTCGCACATCTTTGGCAATGTCCTTCCTTGAGATGGATTTGGAGATGGCGGGCGGGGTGGGGGTGGGGGGGGGGGGGGGGGGGGGATTTAATCAAGTGGGGAGATACCAGGTGGAGACCCCAACAGTTTCCCACCTCCTGTCCTGATACCAGGTGAGACCCTTAATTGGGTAAATAATACCCACTGCAGAGCCCCAGCCAGCTGCCAGCAATAGGCACAACAATGGCTCCAGTTGTGATGGTAGTGGTGCAGGGGGGGGGGAATCCCTCATTGTCACGCACTCACTGACTCGTTGAAGGAACTGAGATCAGGGGAGGGGGGGAGGGGGGGGGGGAAGTGGCAGCTCAGCACAAAGAGCCATCCACTTGCCTTTCTTCCAACCTCCATAGCCCTCGTAGCCGGTGACGCCCTCCCAATAACTCTCTTCCTGCCCTCATTCAAAAGTGTGTCCATCGGTGAGCCTGAGCCTCCGGTGGGTCATTACGAGCAGATAATACCACTCCCTAGTGGTACTGATGGCAATGAGGAACTGCCAGCTTCTGATTGCCTACACGATCTCAGGGCGGGGAGTAGAGAGGGAGTGCTGGGGAGGATTTGCACCCCCGAGTTCTAAATCCTTCCTGGGGGAAGGTCTGTCACTGACCACTTACTGGCACTTAAAATAGTGGGCCCTCCCAAAAGAGGCAGGGCTCTCATCTAGCTGGCCTGTAAGGTCCACATGGCCTCGATTAAATTGGGCCCATTGTGCGACAGTGACCCCTCCCCCGTGCCCTCTCTTCCCCAGTGTCCCTGAATAACCCCTGCACCCCACCCCCCCCCCCCCCACCCTTTCTTCCCCAGTGTTCCTGAATAACCTAGCATTCCACAATGTTCATGCTCTTTGAACCAGAGTGATATTGGTCTTCTATTTGAAGTCAAATGGAAAAGGAAAACAGAGTTCATTGTGTCAATGACTGCAAGCTCAGTTTACACTGCTCACTGACATGAATTTCAGCCCCTTTGTGTCAATCACAACATATTCTCAGCTTAAAAAGTGAAACAGCATCCCTGGCTCATCCCAGGAAAAGGATTGCATCAGGCTGCAATGTCTGCTGATTTCCACAAGAGGAAGCCACAGGATAGCAAGAGCCTCTAATAACTTTCCTCAACACAAGGCTATTTGCTATGAGGCTGCACACCTCCTGCTGTGTCAGATTTTCCCCATTATTGACCCAGAAGTTGCTGCATCAGGGCCATCGCATCAGTGCAACCTTCGTCCCTAACCTTCACCCAGAAACATCTGCGCCACAAATTACTGCAAGTGCTAGCTGCAATGGTGAATCCGGGATCTTGGTAAATGACAGGACTTGCATTGCGCAAGGTAGCTCCTCAAACAATGAGATCTAAGGCTAGGGAAGGAAACTGAGTGATAATGCAGAAGGAAATTGCATAAAATTGAGAGAGAAAAATGTAACAAAAGGAACCATTCAAAAAATTGATATCTGGAGTTACAAGTTGCCATGCACTATTTTCTCAGCCACCAGTGGCACCGGGCGGCACGGTGGCACAGTTATTAGCACTGCTGCCTCATAGTGCCAGGGACCCGGGTTCGATTCCTGGTTGGGTCACTGTCTGTGCGGAGTCTGCACGTTCTCCCCGTGTTTGTGTGGGTTTCTTCCAGGTGCTCTGGTTTCCTCCCACAATCTGAAAAACGTGCTGGTTAGGTGCATTTGTGAAGTTGTACGAACTAAGTAAGGGCATGATGGGAAAATTGGTCAAGTATTTGTTACAATATAAAGAACGGCTGACCAAAGCTATTTCAAAATGCCAGACCCCTGTTAGAGTTAATAAAGCTGTATGAGTAAATAAAACAAGATAAGTCAGGAAGGAGTCACCGACCTTCTTCTGTCCCATCTAAGGACAAGATAAGGGTATGAATAATGAGACAAAGAGTTCTAGGAGGTCAGCAAGTTAAAACATGATTAATGATATTGCTTATGATTCTATTACTAATCGAATTCCTGAATATGCTCTGGTCACGAAAACTGATAATGATTGTGTATAAATATTGAACTGTTTCTCTGTGTAATTGCGGACTTGTGGAAGAATCAGCAGTTGTACCAACTGCTCTCTGGCCCCAAGTTTCAGCCATATACTGCATGCAGTTATTTGTAAATAAATGCTTGTTATATTGTCAGAACGAATTTTATTTGAGTCTTTATATCACAGTCAAGAAGCAGGAAAGTTTCCACTTCAACACAATGGCCATTCTCCCTCAGTTTATTCAAACAGGTGCCGGAATGTGGCGACTAGGGGATTTTCACAGTAATTTCATTGCAGTGTTAATGTATGCTAACTTGTGACACTAATAAATAAACTTAAACTTTAAAATTCTCAACCTGTGTGTAGAGGTACGTAGTATGCAAATTTGCTGTCTGATTGTAGCTTAGGCCCAAGTGTTCACCATGCTTCAGCACACGGCTGGGAGCCAAGCAACATGTGCTGAGACCATGTGGTGCAGCCAGCCTTATGTTCTTAAATGCAGGCTGTCCCTCTTAAAGGGAAGCTCCACCGAATTACAGGAGGCTGCTGCAGAATACTATGGATGTTACTCTACAAAGGGAAAACGGAACACCAGGACAGAGAGAGGGCTCAAGGATCACAGATGCAGTGCTGGAGTGGTGGGGGTGGGCAGGAGGAGAGATGCTATGGGGCCAGATGCTTGTCAAGGACAAGTCTCAGGAGGGAGTGGGGGCTTTCGGCGCACAGGGTCGGGGTCTGAGGACCTGGCCGAAATGCCACACAAAGTCGAATGACCTCACAAGGGTGATCAAGGTCAGTGAGTACGTCTGACATCTCCTCCCACAGCCCAAAGATGTGCGGGTTAGGTGGATTGGGCATGCTAAATTACCCATAGTGTCCCGGGATATGTATGTTCGAGGGATTAGTGGGGTTAATGCATGGGGTTGTGGGGATAGGGCCTGGGGTGGAGCTGTTGTCAGTGCAGAAAGTTATCTCCGATTGCAACGGGATCTTGATCAATTGGGCCAGTAGGCTGACAAATGGCAGATGGAATTTAATTTAGATAAATGCGAGGTGATGCATTTTGGTAGATTGAACCAGGGCAGGACTTACTCAGTTAATGGTAGGGCATTGGGGAGAGTTACAGAACAAAGAGATCTTGGGGTACATGTTCATAGTTCCTTGAAAGTGCAGTCACAGGTGGACAGAGTGGTGAAGAAGGCATTCAGCATGCATGGTTTCATCGGTCAGAACATTGAATACAGGAGTTGGGACATCTTGTTGAAGTTGTACAAGACATTGGTGAGGCCACACTTAGAATACTGTGTACAGTTCTGGTCACCCTATTATAGAAAGGATATTATTAAACTAGAAAGAGTGCAGAAAAGATTTACTAGGATGCTACCAGGACTTGATGGTTTGAGTTATAAGGAGAGGCCGGATAGACTGGGACTTTTTTTTCTGGAGCGTAGAAGGCTGAGGGGTGATCTTAATAGAGGTCTATAAAATAATGAGGGGCATAGATCAGCTAGAGAGTCAATATCTTTACCCAAATGTAGGGGAGTCTAAAACTAGAGGGCATAGGTTTAAGGTGAGAGGGGAGAGATACAAAAGTGTCCAGAGGGGCAATTTTTTCACACAGAGGGTGGTGAGTGTCTGGAACAAGCTGCCAGAGGTAGTAGTAGAGGCGGGTACAATTTTGTCTTTTAAAAAGCATTTAGACAGTTACATGGGTACGATGGGTATATAGGGATATGGGCCAAATGTGGGCAATTGGGATTAAGGGTTTAAAAAAAAAAGGGCGGCATGGGCAAGTTGGGCTGAAGGGCCTGTTTCCATGCCATAAACCTCTTTGACTCTATGCAGACTCTATGGGCCAAAGGCCTGTTTCTACACTGTCGGGATTCTATGATTCGCTATGACTTTCTTCATCACTCATGCTGCTTAATGCACCACATCACTATCAGTAAGGGAACCAAGGGTAATGGGGATAAGGTGGGAAAGTGGAGTTGAGGATTATATCAGATCAGTCATGGTCTCATTGAATGCTGGAGCAGACTTGATGGGCCAAATGGCCTCCTTCAGTTCCTACATCTTATAGTAGCCCGATAATCCATCTCACCCACACACCGACCAATGCCACAAGCCTAATCCTCACCTCTGGCTTCCTCCAAATACCTACAGCTATTCAGCTATAGCAGGCATATCACCCAAATACAGTGCACAACAATCACTAATATTTTCTTCACTCTTGAAGGGTCAAAATAGAATGCAGCAAAGCAGAGTTGGGGGGCAAGGACTCCAGCATCTCCTGAGCTCTATGGAGATGGTTCTTCATTCCATGGAGCCAGCTGTAACCGAGCCCACTGCACCCAGGGAGTACTGAGGCTGGCAGACTATCCTTGTTTTATTCCCGTTGTCAAAACCCAGCTCACACACCCTCAACCTGCTGTCTGATGAGCAAGCTACGGATGGTGTGACAACGAGACACTTTCTTTCCACTCCTTCCCTCACCCCAAACTTCCTGGCCTGATTTTCAATCACATGGTAACACAGGAAACAGAAGCAAGAGTAGGCCATTCGGCCCCTCAAGCCTACTCAACCATTCAACCAGATCACAGCTGATTTTCCACCTCTCCATATGCCTAGATATACTTAATATCGATCGCCTTCTGGAACATGCTGAATAATTGAGGCTCTAGAGCCCTCTGGGATACAAAATTCTAAAGACCCATCATCCTCTGAGTGAAGAAATTCCATCTGATTTCAGTCCTCAATGGCCTACCCCTTATTTTGAAAGGGTGACCCCTGGTTTTAGACAGCCTCCCCCCCACCCCCCACCCAGCCAGGGGAAACACCCCTCCTTGCCAGTGGTGCAATGCTGCTGGAGTGCACTGGAGCGGTGTTCTGGGATGTTCAATCAGGACCTGCAGAGCAGAGGGATGTTTTTTACACAGAGGGTGGTGGGGGCCTGGAATGCGCTGCCAAGTAGGGTGGTGGAGGCAGGCACGCTGACATCGTTTAAGACTTACCTGGATAGTCACATGAGCAGCCTGGGAATGGAGGGATACAAATGATTGGTCTAGTTGGACCAAGGAGCGGCACAGGCTTGGAGGGCCGAAGGGCCTGTTTCCTGTGCTGTACTGTTCTTTGTTCTTTGTTCAGAGTACGGGGGAATCAGAATGCTGGGGTCCCAGGGAAGAGATGCTGAATGTGACCCCAGCATCCTTGGGCCTTTGGGAGGAGAGGCTGCCATGAGGCCCGGGCTCGAGGACAAGAGGCTGCTGTGAGGCCTGGAGCCCCAAGGAAGAGCGGCTGCTTTAAGGCCCAGGCTCGAAGACGAGAGGCTGCTGTGAGGCCTGGGCTCGAAAGCAAGAGGCTGTGAGGCCTGGGCTCGAGGATGAGAGGGTGCTCTGAGGCCTGGGCTTGAGGACGAGAGGCTGCTCTGAGGCCTGGGCTCGAGGGCAAGAGGCTGCTCTGAGGCCTGGGCTCGAGGGCGAGAGGCTGCTCTGAGGCCTGGGCCTGAGGGCAAGAGGCTGTGAGGCCTGGGCTCGAGGATGAGAGGCTGCTCTGAGGCCTGGGCTCGAGGGCAAGAGGCTGCTCTGAGGCCTGGGCCTGAGGGCAAGAGGTGGCTCTGAGGCTTGGGCTCGAGGGCAAGAGGCTGCTGTGAGGCCCGGGAGTGACAGGCTGCAGAGCCAAGCTCCAGATCATGGGGGACATGGAAATGTAGGGAAGAAGCTGACTGCCGTGTGTGTGAGAGTGGGGATGTGTGTCTGTGGAAGTATGAGAGTAAGTGTGGGAGTTAGTGAGTGTGGGGTTGAGAGTGAGGAATGTGTGTGCGCAAGTGAGAGTGAGGAGAGTGATGGACAGACCTGTTTTCATGCAGGAATAGTCTCCTTCAGGAGTAAGCCAGTCCTGACAGCAGCCTCCACCTGGGGAGGTGCCCCTGCCATTACTGAAAGTGCTCAAGGGGCAGCGCCATCGCAGTAGGATGGGGCATACAGGAGTGCATCACCGGCAGAGAGAAGCACATTCTGCAGGTAAATCCCTCACTCCAGCACTGAGGCGAGGCTAAATGAGTCCACTCCAAACCTTCACTCCCTCAGAAAGAACAATATTGTCTGCTTTTCAATGAATGTCCTTTCTTCCTTTGTGTTATCGCAAGCAGGACTGAATCAGGCAATCGCCTCTAGTACAGAATCTCAGCACCAGGGCTGCAATCTCTTTAGGCTTTCCAATCTGATAAATATTTCATAAGGATCGAGACTTTGGTCATTTCGAGCCAAAATCTCTTGGGCCTGAAATTTCAGGCTGGCGAGCGCTCGGGGCTGGAGCTCTCGGGTCCCTGAACAGAGGGCAGCCACAGTCTGAAGGAGCCTTCCGATAGAGGAACACCCGCTTCTGCTCCTCTTCCTGGCCAAGAGCCAAGAGGAAACCATTTTCAATTTCCCACTCTCAATGATCAGGCACCCAACTGCCTGCCGAATATTGGAGACTGGGCAGGGAAAGGTCCTTAAGTATCTATGAAGTGGCCGCCTAAGGGCTTTAATAGGGTCAGGGACGGGATCCCTATCTGAGGTCCTGTTTGCCACCCCGCCCCCCCACCCCGCCCCACCGTGTAAAATTGCATCTGGGTCTGGGTGAGTGGGAATACCGGCCATGCAATTTTACTCCCCCCACCCCCCCACCCATTACATTGGTAGCGATTTAACCTGAGGATCACCAGACTTCAAGCAAGGGGCAAAGTTGAGAAGGTGGGGCCTGCATGAATAACCTTAGCTGCTATGGGATTTGAATCCACGCTATTGGCATCGCTGTGCACCACTAACCAGCTGTCCAGTCAACTGAGTTAAGCATTTTAATAGTGCACGTCATGACCTTCAGGTGTTCAAAAATGTGTCATAGCTAATTAAGCACTTTCAAACTGTAGCCACTTATAATATGGCCATTTTTGATTTGATTTATTGTCACGTATTAGTATACAGTGAAAAGTATTGTTTCTTGCGTGCTACACAAAGCATACCGTTCATAGAGAAGGAAAGGAGAGACTGCAGAATGTAGTGTTACAGTCATAGCTAGGATGTAGAGAAAGATCAACTTGATGTGAGGTAGGTCCATTCAAAAGTCTGATGGCAGCAGGGAAGAAGCTGTTCTTGAGCCGGTTGTTACGTGGCCTCAGACTTTTGTATCTTTTTCCCGATAGAAGAAGGTGGAAGAGTGAATGTCCGGGGTGCGTGGGGTCCTTGATTATGCTGGCTGCTTTTCCAAGGCAGCAGGAAGTGTAGACAGAGTCAATGGATGGGAGGCTGGTTTGAGTGATGGACTGGGCTTTGTTCATGACTTTTTGCCAAACCAAGCTGTGATACAACCAGAAAGAATGCTTTCTATGGTGCATCTGTAAAAGGACACCTGGACTAAAAACTTGAAACTCTCGACCATTTCTACTTCATCCCCATTGGTGTAGACAGGAGCATGTCCTCCACTACGCTTCCTGAAGTCAATGACTATCTCCTTTGTTTTTTTGACATGGAGGGAGAGATTATTGTCATCGCACCAGTTCAGCAGATCCTCCATATCTTTCCTGTACTCCATCTCGTCATTGTTTGAGATCTGACCCACTATGGTGGTGTCATCAGCAAACTTGAAAATCGAGTTGGAGGGGAATTTGGCCACACAGTCATAGGTGTATAAGGAGTATAGTAAGGGGTTGAGGACGCAGCCTTGTGTTCTTTTAGCTGTGTCCACAGATGTTATCTGCTAAAGGCCAATTTTCTGAACCAATATCCCAGAAGCAGCCCCACCAATGGTATGATAAATAGATAGTAAATAGTGGGGAGCATTCCCCTCTACCTCCACTGTACCCCCCCCTTCCCCCCCCCCCTCTTCCCCCCCCCCCCCCGCAATAGGTATGACTCCATGCCATTGTGAACTTGGGTGAACAACCCTTTTCTGTCCAACCTCATTTGTGAAGAATGGGTGAGATTCTGGAGGAATGCTAATGTTGGAGAAACCATCTCCACAGATCAGTCCTCACCAAGGCCACTGTTACGGTCACCGAATAAATCACATTCTGTTCTTTATGAAGCAGATTTACAATATTGTAGAAGAAAGGACATATTTGTAGCACCGTTCAAAATCTCAAAGTGCTTCACAACCAATGAAATACCATTGCAGTGTAAGAAACATTGTGCACACCAAAGTCCCACAGACAGCAGTGAGATAACATGCAACCTGTTTTTCGTGATGTTAGTTGAAAGGTAACTTTGGCCAAGACACCAATAGGGGGAAAGCCTCCCCTACTCTTCTTACAAATAGTGCCATGGGATCTTTTATGTTCAGCCAAGGAGGCAGATAGGGATTCAGTTTAATCCTCCAAAAGCTGGCACCTTGTAATAAGTCTTCGGAGGCAGAAGCCCCTTCACCAAAATCCCTTTAGTTACAAACTCTAACAGCAGCACACAGAGTGCTATCAGTCAGCAGTCTATCTCCAGGAGTGTCAGAGGAACTGCCACTCCCGGTCAAGTACAAGCCAAAGACTCCCTGATTGGCCCATCAATTGGATCCTTAATCAGGGACATCTTTTTGCGTCCAACCAAATAAACAAAATCAACTTAACTTAGGGACAACTCAAAAAGGCAGCTCCCTAGAATGAGAGGAACCAGCCGAAACAAAAAAAACAAAGTGGAAAGGTAACTTAAAACATCAAATTAAAATGTGATTAAAGGGGTCACTAATACACCCCAGTCCCTGCGGTGCCCAGTGGGCACGGAAGATCCTTAATCAGTGAACTCTTTTTCTCCCCAACCAAATAAACAAACTCAAATTAACTTAGGGACAAATTAAAAGGGGCAGCTCCCCAAAAGGAGGGGGAACAGCCTGAACAAAAAACAAAGTCGAAAGGAAACTTAAAACTTTAAATCATAATGTGATTTTTGGGGCTTGTAATACACCCCAGCCCCTGCGGTGCCCAGCGGGCGCGGAAGGTATCAACTGCGCCCGTGGACACCGCATGCTCCCTCTCCAGGGACACTTGGCCATGAATATAGCCGTGGTAGAGGGGCAGACAGTCAGGATGGATGAACCCATTGATCACCCGCTGCCTGGACCTGTTGATGGCTCGCCTCGCCAGGCCCAGGAGCACGTTCACGAGGAGGTCGCCAACCCGACCCACCCCTCTCTGCACCAGGTACCCGTCAATCAAGAGCGTGGGACTGAAGTGCAAACAAAACATCAGTAAAAGGTTTTTCAGGTAAACAAAAAGGCAGTGCAACCTAAGTCACAAGCGTAGACATGGCCCACAGACTCCAAAGGCCACAGAAGGGGCAAGCTTGGGAGCCGTGAACCGGAAAAACCTACGGTTGTACGGAACTGCTGCGTGCAACACCCTCCATCCCAGGTCCCCAAGATAATTGGGGGAGATCCCTCTGTAGAGGGACCTCCACTGGGGACCTCCGCCGCCCGGCGGCAACAAGGCCCGCCAGGGTGTATCCGGGTGACAGGCGAGGACGTGGAAGGTGTGCAGCAGCAGCCCACACAAGAAACGCCTCTGTGCGGTGGAAAAAGGTACGGAGGACATTTCCATGAGGTGGCACATGCTGTGGGGCACCTGACCCGGGGGGGCTTTGGGCCAATGTGAAATTCTGTCCGAGCAGGGGAACACTGGGGCGGGATCCCAACGCACGCCTGCGCCGCCTCGAGACCACGTGTGCACTCGGGGCCGAGCACGACCATCCTAAGGTCTTGGATGGTTTTGGCCGCCCGCCAGATGGCCACCCCCGCGCGCTCAGCCAGCATGTGGGAGCTCATCCAGCCCGCTCCTCCGCCATCCAGCACGTCCCCGGCCCTCCTCTCCACCAGCCACCTGAAGTTATATGGCTGGAGGAGCGGATTCCTGAGCAGCGGCTCTCGTGCGAGAGCTGCTACTCCTGACGGGGGAGAGCTGTGTCGAGAGGCGACTGTGTTCCAGACTGTGAGAAGGTCCTGGTAAAAGACGGGCAACGCCTGCAAGGAGGTCGGAACACGCCCCAGATTGATATGCAAGAGCTGCACGTCATAGTTCAGGCCGTGCAACTGGCGGAAGAAATACGTTGCTAGGGCACACCATTGTGGAGGAGGTTCAATGTAGAGGTATCTCTGCAGGGTCTGGAGGTGGAAGGTCGCCACTTGGGTGCGAAGGCACACCAGACCTTGACCGCCCTCCCCAAGTGGGAGATGCAGAACCTCAGCAGAGACCCAGGTTGTCCCAGAAGAACCGCACGAGGGTTTTCCGTATATTGGCGACAAAACCAGGGGGAGGGGTCAAAATGACCAGCCGGTACCACAACATGGAGGCGAGCAGCTGGTTTATGATGAGAACTCGCGCCCTGTAGGACAGCACTCGGAGCAGTCCTGTCCAGCGACTCGGGCGAGCGGAGAGTTTGGCCTCCAACTCCTGCCAGTTTGCCAGCCAGGATTCCTCGGCTGGGCAGAGATGGACTCCCAAGTAGAGGAGGTTGGTCCTGCTTCAGGTGAAAGGCCTGAGCTCCTCCGGAAGGGTGTCCGTCTCCCACGGACCGACCAGGAGTCTGGAGCACTTGGCCCAGTTGATCCTGGTGGAGGATGCGGCGGAGTACACCGCCTGGCATTCTCGCATCCTCCGCAGGTCAGCCGGGTCCGTGAACATGAGGAGCACGTCATCGGCGTAAGCCGCGCAGAGCCAAACCCAACAACTTCCTCCGCAAGAGGCGCAGAACTGGCTCCACGCAAATCGAATACAGTTGGCAGGCAAGGGGCAGCCCTGCCGTACTCCTCTCCCAAAGCGAAGGGGCGCCGTCAGGGACCCGTTAACCTTAATTAGACACTCTGCGGCAGAGTACAGTAATCGGATCCGTGCGACAAAATGCGTCCCAAACCCGAATGCCCGCAGAGTTCGAGTAGGTACTCGTGCACCACCCTGTCGAACGCCTTCTCCTGATCGAGTGATAAGGCGGCGCTCGACAGACCAGCCCTCTGGGAATAGTGGATAAGGTCCCGGACGAGAAGTAAATTGTCGTGTATCGACCTGCCCGGGACAGTGTAGGACTGGTCAGGGTGGATCATGTGGTCCAGCACGGAGCCAAGGTGTGAAGCCCATAGTCCTGGCAAAGATCTTACAATCCATGCTGAGGAGGGAGACTGGGTGCCAGTTTTTAAGGAGCCGGAGATCCCGCTTCTTCGCCAGCAGGCCAATAATGGCCCTGCGCCACAAAAGGAGCATCTCCCCAGTAGCTATGCTCTCCCCCAGGACCCCTGCGTAGTTACTTCCCAGGACGTCCCAAAGCGCCCTGAAGAACTCCACGGTCAGCCCATCCAGCCCCAGGTCCTTGCCCCGCTGAAGGCCGTCGAGGGCGACGGTCAGCTCGGCCAGGCTGATTTTGGCCTCAAGCCTGCCAACCTCAAGCCGGACCGACCTGCAGCAGGTCCTCCCACAAAACTCTGCAGGCATCCTCGCTAGACGGATCTGGAGAGAAGAGGGTGGTGTAATAATCACGGGCAATAGCCCTGATGCCCTCTGGATCCGAGACGGGGGATCCGTCGTCGGCCAGCAGCGTAAGGAGCTGCTGACTGTTAGCCTGCCCTTTTTCCAGAGAGTAGAAGCAGGGGGAGCCGCGGTACAGGTCCACTTGGAACTGGAGCCGCGACCTCACGTACCTGACGAGTTGTAGGTCCCGCAGCGTGCCCTTCTTCTCCCTGTACTCCAGCCGTAGGGGTGGGTCCGCATCGGGCTGACTGAGGCGTGCCTCCAGGTCAAAAACCTCCTTCTCCAACTCCTCGACCCTGGATTTCCATCTCTTTGTTGACCCTCTCGCGTACTCCTGACAGAAAGTACAGATGTGAGTCTTGCCCACATCCCATCAGAGCCTCAAGGAGCGGAAGCCTCCCCGCTTCCTTCTCCAGCCGGCCCAGAATCGACGAAATGAGTCCAGGAACCGCTCGTCCTCCAGCAGCATGTTGTTGAAGTGCCAGTACGCGGACTCTCCCCGGACTCGAGACGGAACAAATTCTGCCCACACCAGGTGGTGGTCCGTGCACGGCACCTATCGCACGGAGGCCGACGGAACGCTGGACGCGTGCGCCCTCGAAATGTAAAGGCGGTCGAGTCTGGACGCTCCGCCTCCAGGCTTCACGTAAGTGAAAGTTCTGGAGCCAGGATGGAGATGTCTCCAGACGTCCACCAAATCGTGGGTCCCGAGCAGGTCCCGCAACTTCACCACCACCAGGGTGCACAGCCAGGGGCCGGTGCGGTCCCATGCCTCGAGGGTACAGTTGAAATCCCCCCTGAGGATGATGCATTCGCCCCCATTGATGGTGTCGAGATGAGCGGACACTTTCTCATTGAAAGTCATTTGCTGCGGCCCAGCGGTCAGGGCGTAGATGTTCAGCAAGTGAATGACCACGCCCCCATCACGGACCGTCAAGTGCTGCAACCGGCCTGGCACCGGCTCCTTGACCCCCAAGATCTCTGGCTGAAAATGCGGGGCCAACAAGATAGCCACCCCACTGGAAGCAAGCGTGAGGTGGCTCATGTAGACCCTCCCCCCCCCCCCCCCCCCCCCCACCGCCTCCAGGAGCCATCGGGCTTCGTCTCCTGGAATGGTACGGGTTTCTTGCAGGAAACACACCGCATATTTCCCGTCGCGGAGGACCGAGAAGTTCTGGATTCTGCGGAGTGGCTCACTGCTGCCGTTGACGTTGAGGCTGGCTATAGTCACCTTCATGTCAGTAGCTTAATGCCACCGTCACCACTTACTCTCATTGTGTGGGGGCAGCGTTGGTGCAAGACGCGCCAGTCCACTCCCCATGAGCCCAGAGAGGAACTTCTTTACCCAACGCCGCTCTTTTTCAGCCAGGCCCAGCGCGGCCTGTGAGCAGGCCTGCGTGGACGGGACGAGCAGCGCCAGGTCCGACCAATGGTCGAGGGTTAGCTGGACGCTATCAGGGAGACCAGAGTGGTCTTTGATAAAGGCCCTGAGTTCCCCAGAGGGGATGAGGGGTGACTCGGTGGGGGGCACAAGGGAGTCCCCCACCTCGCTCCAGACAGACTCTGAAATCGTCCCCGTGCCCACCACTGAGCAGCTTACCTCCTCAGGGCAGTCACCCTTAGACTCCAAGTCCCCCGCCGCAGGGCATACGGCAGGTGGCACGGAACCGCCAACTAGTCCGGACTCCTCCCCAATCCCACCCCCAGGATCAGCGGAGGAGGGGTCCCGTCCCCCCCCCCCCAGGCTCCTCCCTGGTTTCTGGGCCCAAGGGCGTTGGCGGCTCAGTCCCCCGCTCCACCCCAGATGCCTGGGCACCCCTCCGGTCCGAGGTCAGGGGCGCCCAGCATCAAAAGTCGGGACAGAGAGTGGGGGGGCCCTCCTCGCCACCATCGCCCAAGGACCCAAACAACGGGGTGCTGCCGCAGTCCTCCAGCAGGCTAAATAGGAACTCCTCCGGGATGCTAAATTGCACCGGGTGGAACGGATCCACGGGGGCCCCGCTCTCACCCAGCCCAGGGGAGTCCCGCCTGGAGGGCTGCGGCAGCATGCATTTCTTTTTGTCCTTTTTCTTTCCCTTGCCCCCGCCCTGGGGGCAAGGCACGAAGACAGGTGGGGGCGGGGCAGGGGGTGGTGCGAATTGGGAGAGGGGCGTAGGCGCCACAACCTCTAAGCTAGGGGAGGAGGTGTGGGGAGCCCCACAGGTCTCAGATTCACCCTCCCCTGAGGTGTAACGTTTCTTCTTGAGGGGCAGCCCCCTGGCAGGGGATGCCCCTCGCACTCTGCCCCTCTCCTTCCTGCCCCGCCCCTTGGCCTTTCCTTTCCCCTCCCCGGGAGGTTTTATTTCAGCCGGCTCGGGGTCGCGTAACCCCCCCCTCGCTTGGACCCGGGAACCCACGCACTCGCGACGCCGGGCCCAGTACTAGGTGCCGAGGCACCCACGGGCCCAGTAGATGGTGTTGGAGGGGGGCCGGAGGTGGACTTTTTCCCCGAGCCGGTTGCCGGGGTGGCTGGGTAGTGGGGGTCGGGGCTCCATTCCCCCCCGTTTTCTTCCCCTTCTTATTTCTCAGGGTCTTCTGGCCACGCGGAGGCTCCGCTCCCCCCGCGCCGGCAGCCAAGGTGGCAGCCGCTACCGACATGGACTCCCCTTGCGGGGGGCCAGGTGGTACTTGATTGGGGGGAGAGGGGGCTGCGGTGCCAGCTGCGGCCGTCTTGGGGTGGGGGTTGGCGGCCTTGGAGGCAGGGCAGTTCTTTTTAATGTGCCCCGCCTCTTACAGGCATGGCACCGCACGCCGTCCGTGGACCAGAAGACCTGGTAAGTGGTCCCCTCGAAGGGGATGTTAAACCCCCCTTCGAGGCACTCCTCCTGGGCCAGGCGGATGAAACCCTCACGCCAGAAGGAGTACACGTGCCTGAGGGCGGGATCGCGAAGGCCGAGCGGGATCGGCGCCACCCTGGACCTGACCTCCCCCAGTAGATGGAGGTGGATGAGGAGGAACTCCACGGGAATGAAGGGCGGAACGTTCGATAAAACTAATTTGTGGGCGGTGGCCTCTAGTGGGTCCACTGCCAAGAACATCCCACCCACCGTGAGCCCCTTTTCCAGGGCGAGGTGAACCGCCCGCTCGGCCTTCAAAAAGAATACGGCCTGGCCGTACATCTTCGAGGCCGCTACAATGGCTGCGGGGCCGACAACCCCAGCCATTGCCCTAACACAGGCCTCGATGGTCATGTCGGGGTGGGCGTAGCACTTTACACCCTTTACACATAGCATTTTGGGAAGGTACGAGACCAGACAACTGCAGGCTTTGCCTCGAACATAGAAAAGGGCTGTCGTAATCAGTCACTGGCTTATCGTAAATTCTTTTTTATTGCCTGGGATAATGAGATCCTTAGTGACTGCAGCTGGGAGTCTGCCTACTCCACCTGGGAGCTTCAGCAGAAAATTGAAACAAAAACAGAAAAATAAAATGACTTCACTGGTGGCGCAGCAGGCTTGTAAATACACTTCAGCTGGGATTGCTCGATTGCAATGTTGCCATCAATGCCTCATTAATGGAGACAGCGCCTTCAGTAGAGGGCTGTGACCACAAGGTGGTGCCTTCGCCATCGTCTCTGAGACTTGCCTCTGGGAATAGCACTGGAAAGAACCCATGGATTTCCTTCAGCAGAATTCAGTAGCTTGTATCATCGAGATACAATGCAAGGACAGACGCACTCTGAATACGCAATCCTGTGTGAGATGTGCTTGAGTTAGATACTGCCAGATGCACAGAGAGGCAACACTCTCTCCCAACCTTTTGCAGAATATGCTGCTATACGTGGTTAAGAAGGCATATGGTGTGCTGGCCTTTATCAATCGAGGGATTGAGTTTAGGAGTCCGGGGATAATGATGCAGCTATATAAGACCCTCGTCAGACCCCACTTGGAGTATTGTGCTCAGTTCTGGTCGCCTCATTATAGGAAGGATGTGGAAAAGATTGAAAGGGTGCAGAGGAGATTTACAAGGATGTTGCCTGGATTGAGTGGCATGCCTTATGAGGATAGGCTGAGGGAGCTCGGTCTTTTCTCCTTGGAGAGACGAAGGATGAGAGGAGACCTAATAGAGGTGTATAAGATGTTGAGAGGCATAGATTGGGTGGACTCTCAGAGGCTTTTTCCCAGGGTGGAAATGTCTGCTACGAGAGGACACAGGTTTAAGGTGCTGGGGGGTAGGTACAGGGGAGATGTTAGGGGTAAGTTTTTCACACAGAGGGTGGTAGGCGAGTGGAATCGGCTGCCGTCAGGGGTGGTGGAGGCGAACTCAATAGGGTCTTTTAAGAGACTCCTGGATGAGTACATGGAGCTTAATAGGATGGAGGGTTATAGGTAGGTCTAGAAGGTAGGGATGTGTTCGGCACAACTTGTGGGCCGAAGGGCCTGTTTGTGCTGTAGTTTTTCTATGTTTCTATGTTTCTAAACTGGCCAGAAAATAATAATCTAAATAAACGTCCTCAGGTCAAACCATCTGGAACACACCTGGTCATGAATAACTAATTTATCAACATTATTCTTTTTAATGACTGCAAGCAAAATAAACATTGTTAACAGGGTCAATGCAAACCAAACTCCTCGCATCAATCATTAATGGTGGCAGGGCAAATCTTGTGTGTCTGCTGGGCCCCGCAGGGCCGAAGGTGTATGACTAACCCATTTAATCACATTTTGGTTTGATGTTTTAAATTATACTTTGTTTTTTGTTTCAGGCACCCCCCACCCACCTTAAGGGGCTGCCCCTTTTACTTTGTCCCTCAGTTTATTTGATTTAGTTTATTTGATTTGCTAAAAAGAATGGCAGCGCAGATTCAGAAGGTGGTTAATAAGGCACAGAGAACCCTAGATAGAGGCGTAAGTACAAAAGCAAGGAATTTATGGTGAACCTCAACTAGAGAACTGCCCTGGATTTAATGGGGCAATGGGGGTCTCCCCCACGGTGTGAAGAACTGTTGAGAACCTTGTGTCGCTTCCATAGGGGAAGCCCAAAGAACGTAAATGCCCATCAGGCACTTCACTGGGCAGCCCCAGGCCTTTTTGAGGAATTAGAATCCCGGGAGCGGAATTGCTGCCCGCTGAGCACTGCCAGAGGCGGGCAGCTCTTCATCGCCAACACACCCACCGGGAGCAATGACTATTGCCCATTTTGCTCGAAACACCTCACCAGGCTAGATCCACTGACACAAGTGAGTGGGATGCAATGAATGGGGTTCACAGGAAGTAGGTCGCTGGAGGGGACAGGCGAATTGGTGGCAAGGATGGGGTGGCACGGTGGCATAGTGGTTAGCACTGTTGCCGCACAGCGACAGGACCCGGGTTCGATTCCAGCCTTCGGTGACTGTCTGCGTGGAATTTACATGTTGTATGCATGTGTTTCCTCTGGGTGCCCTGGTTTCCTCCCACTGTCCAAAGATGTGCAGGTTAGGTGGATTGGCCACACTAAATTGGTTAGATGGATTAGCCACGGGAAACATGGGAGGTAATGGGGATAGGTTGGGGAAGAGGGCCTGAGTGAGATACTTTGTAGGGGAGTCAGTGCATTCTCAATGGGCCAAATGGCCTCTTCTGCACTGTAGGGATTCTATGAAGGAGAAGGGTGCGGCTTTCAGTGACTCCCCCACTCCCCACCCTCCCAATGCCGAGCCCCTCAATCAGGCACTGAGTGCCTTTAAACAAAGGAGCCCCTCTAAGGCTCCAGTCAAACTAAGTTCCAGTGGGCTCTGGGTTAATTGGTGTCAAATTGCTCCTTAATGAACGTAATTGACAATGCGAAGTGAGCGGGCAATTTGCAATTACCGGTTCTTTCCTGCCTCCAACTTAATCACATTAGGTTTTCCTGCCACCTGAACAATGCACAGCTTCCCACGCGGTTTAGTGGGTTTGACCACCATATTTCCTATTGCAAAACACTGGATTAAATTCCACCTGCAGTGTCCAAATTTGGGACACCTGACTCTTGGGAGTGTGCGAAGGCTTTAGAGAGGGCATAAAAATTCTATACTAAAATGGTTCCATGCTGATGGACTTCAGTTTGTGGCTAGATTGGAGGGGCAGGGGCTGTTCTCCTTAGAGAAGGTTGAGAGGAGATTTGATAGAAGTGTTCAAAATGGTGGGGGTTTGGGCAGAATAGATAGAGAGAAACCATTCCCATTGGAAGAGTTGAGAAGCAGACTTCACCAATTTAATGTGAATGGCAAGAGGCGTGATGAGGAAAGTCTTTTTTATGCAGTGGATGGTTAGGATCTAGAATGCACTGCCTGACAGTGTGACGGAGACAGATTCAATCATACATTCCAAAAGAAAATCGGATGATTGTCTGAAGGGAAAACACTATAGGGCTTTGGGGAAAAGGCTGGGAAGTGGGACTCGGTGAGTTGCTCTTCCACAAACACGATGGGCTGAATAGTCGCCTTCTGTTCTGTAACCATTCTATGATACGATGATTCCAGGCATCATCCACTTCTTCTTCTTCAGGTGCTGGAGGCAGCCCCTCACCCTATTTATTTCTCTCCTTCAACCAGAGATATTCTAACTTTGGCACTACAATCTTTCTTTCTCATTCTACTTCATTGTCAGGTCACCAGCTCCCAGTTGCACGTGATCCTGGAATTTCAGTTACGTTGGCAGGATGGCGGAGTGGACTAATGTGCCAGACTCAAAGAGTGGGATTCCTTGATTTGTGTAAGCCTGGTGAACTCTGGTCCCTTTCTGGGGGCATGGGTTCAAATTCTACGGTGGCACAGTATTTAGCACTGCTGCCTCCCAGCGCCAGGGACCCACTGTCTATGTGGAGCCTGCACGTTCTCCCTGTGTCTACGTGGGTTTCCTCCAGGTGCTCCGGTTTCCTCACACAGTCCAAAAGATGTGTGGGTTAGGTGCATTGGTCATGCTAAATTAACCCTCAGTGTATCCAAACAGGTGCCGGAGTGTGGCGACTAGGGGATTTTCACAGTAACTTCATTGTAGTGTTAATATAAGCCTACTTGTGACACTAATAAATAAACTTTAACATTAATTTAATATAAGAACATGGAGACAAACCATATTAAAGAACAGGCAGATCCTACTTTCAATAACAAAACTGTGTGATCACCCTCAGATTTTGCCATTTTTCTTGCAAGGCTGGTTTTAAGTGTGATTCCTCTGATAGCCAGCAGTAGGCGCTCTTCACTGGAGAAATGCTGGTATTCGGTAATAATGACCTTCCTTCCATCATAAGGCCAGAAGCGGGGATGTTCGCTGATGATTGCACAACGTTCAGCACCATTCGCAGCTCCTCAGATATTGAAGCAGTTCATGTACAAATGTAGCAAGACCTGGACAATATCCAGGCTTGGGCTGATAGTGGTAAGTAACATTCGCGCTGCTCAAGTGCCAGGCAATGACCAAAGAGAGAATCTAACTGTCATCCCTTGACCTTCAATGGCATTACCATCACTGAATCCTCCACTAATCAACATCCTGAGAGTTACCATTGACCAGAAACTAGACTGGACCAGCTATTTAAATGCTGTGGCTACCAGGACAGGTCAAAGGCCAGGAATCCTGCGGAGATTAATTCATCTCCAGAACCCCCTCACCCCGCTCCCCCACCTCTCATCCCCCCCAAAGCCTGTCAAGCATCCACAAGGCACAAGTCAGGAGTGTAATGGAATCCTCTCCATTTGCCTGGATGAGTGCAGCTCCAACAACACTCAGGAACCTCAAAACCATCCAGGACAAAGCAGCCCAATTTATTACTACCCCTTCCACAAGCAATCACTCCCTCCAACACTGATGAACATGGCAGCCTTGCGTACCATCTACAAGATGCATTGCAGGAACTACAGGTTCCCTCGGCAGCACCTTCAATACCGACGACCACTATCATCTAGAAGGACAAGGGCAGCAGATACATGGGAACACCACCACTTGGAAGTTCCCCTCCAAGTCACCCACCATCCTGACTTGGAAATATATTGCCGTAGCTTCACTGTCGCTGAGTCCAAATCCTGGAATTCCCTCCCGAAGAGCACTCTGGGTGTACCTATACCTCAGAGGCTGCAGCGGTTCAAGTAGGCAGCTCACCACCACCTTCTCAAGGGCAACTGAGGATGGGCAATAATGCTGGCCCAGCCAACAACACCCATGAGCAAGGACTCCAGACCGGAGAGGGCCAGCTTTTGGGCTGCGGTACTTGAACTGATTCTGTTCAGTTTGCTTTCATGCTGGTCAGCAACAAAGCAAGAGCCCAACAGGTGGATATCCCATGATGTTGCTGTCTCTCAAGATGCCACATGTGTTCCAACCCCTTCCCTTTTCAAATATCATGAGGCAATGGTTTCCTCAGCCCCCTGCACCTTTGCTGAAGAATACCAGCTGGGCATCTCAGAATCCCCTGCCACCAAGGGGCATGTCAGAGGTGAGGTTTAAAGGCATCAGGTGAGGGCACGATGATATGTTTTCCTGTGAATTGATTATGTGCTAGCACTGAAGCGCAGGCCAATAGTGAAAAGGTGTTACAGTGTGGAAGGAAGAGGGGCAAAATGCTTGTCTACCTGGTTGCACAGGCACTTGGGCAATGGATGGGAAAGCCAGAACACAAATAATTGGTGTTAGTTCAAAAATGGGGATAGGGCAATGATTTAGCTAAAGATGCTCCGTACGAGCTCCCCAGGTGTCTGGCAGCAGGCAAAGGCTTCTTCTGCATGAGCTCTTCTTCCGCCTGCTTATCTTGGCCTGTTGCCACTTGCTGCCACGATGCCATCTTTTGGTGTATCAGTTTCCTACTCCCATTGCTGTGGCTCTCTCCTCTTATGTCACTATGCTGTAGGGTCACATTCCAATACAGAGACTTGAGCAGAAATATATAGGTTGACAAACCTGCGTAGTACTGGATGTTCACTGCAGAGAGACTGGCCGGAATTCTCCAGCTGTTTGCGTCGGCGGGATTCTCCGGTCTCGCCAGCAGCGCATCCCCACCCGTATGTTTCCCATTGGCATGGGGGGCACGTCAATGGAAATTCCCATTGACAGCAGAGAATCCCACTGCTAGCAAAACAACATGCCACCTCCCGCCGTCGGGAAACACGTGGCTGGGAGGCCAGAGAATTCCGGCCGTTGTCTTTCAGATCAGACATTAAATGAAGGTCCCAGCTGCTCTTTTAGCTGGATGTAAAAGATTCCCTCTCATTTTGCAAACAAGGAAATCTGCTGTCCTTACCTGGTCTGGCCTACATGTGACTCCAGACCCACACAATATGGCTAACTCTTAATTGCCGTTCAGCTCAAGGGCCGTTAGGGATGGGCAGCAAACACTGGCCTTGCTCGCAATGCCCATATTCCACAAAACAATTCAGAGAAAAATATCTTTTAAAAAACACAGGGAAATGATCACCAGTGTCCTGGACAATATCGCTAAGTAAAATCAGTCAACTATTCAAATCAAATCACTAAAGCAGATTATTTAGTTAGTACAACAGAAACAGAAAACGTTGGAAAATCTCAGCAGGTCTGACAGCATCTGTGGAGAAAGAACAGAGCTATTGTTTCAAATCTGGATGACTCTCAGGAGTTTCCTGGATGACTGAGATTTTCCAGCATTTTCTGTTTTTGTTTCAGATTCCAGCATCCGCAATTATTTGCTTGTATTTAGTTATCTCATTGCAGTTTGTGGGAGCTGTGGTGCACAAATTGGCAGACATGTCTCCTACTTTACAACAATGACGACACTCATAATGCATTTCATTGGCTACAATGTGCTTCAGGATGTTCTGAGGTTGTGAAATATGTCACAGAAATGCAAGTCTTTCTTTCTCTAATCCATCATCATGTGTAAGTGTAAGACATTATGATAGACCCCGAGCTAGACTGTACTGGAGTGTGCCCACCCTCTATCCAGGCACATGTAGAGATTCTAAAGGTATGCTCCAAGTTATTACTCAACTGGGAGCCAATATAGATCAGCAACTCAATGATGATAGTTCAACAGGAGTTGGTGCAAATAAGGACATGGACTGTAGAGTTACGGATGAACTCTAGTTTATGGATGTGGTGGGGCTTGAGCAACTGGGCAGGAGTGCATTGGAATAGGCAAGTCTAGAGGTAACAAAGACACAAATCAGGATTTCAGCAGCTCATGAGCTGAGGCAGAGTAGAGTTAAGCAATGTTAAAGAGATGGGAATTGGTGGTCATGGTGATGGTGCAGAGGTGTATTGGGAATCATCTGAGTCAAATATGACAGAAAGGTCAAAAACAGTCTGGTTCAGCCTGATGTCTTGGTATGGCTCCTGCTCTGACCAAGACCGCAAGAAACTACAAAGGGTCATGAACGAAGCCCAGTCCATCACGCAAACCAACCTCCCACCCATTGGCTCCGTCTATACTTCCTGCTGCCTCGGAAAATCAAGGACTCCACGCACCCCGGACATATTCTCTTCCACCTTCTTCCGTTGGGAGAAAGATACAAAAGTCTCAGGTCAGGTACCAACCAACTCAAGAACAGCTTCTTCCCTGCTGCCATCAGACATTTGAACGGGCTTGCCATATATTTGGCTGATCTTTCTCTACATTCTAGCTATGACCGCAAAACTACATTCTGCACCCACTGCTTTCCTTCTCCCCTATGTATTCTATGAACGGTATGTTTTGTCTGTATAATGTGCAAGAAACAATACTTTTCACTGTATCCCAAGACATGTAACAATAATAAATCAAATCAAATCAGATGTCAATCCTGGGGCATGAACTTCAAATTTTCAGTGTTCCATGGGATCAGCATCAGTAAATGTCGCTACGGAAGCGAAAGCAAAATACTGCAATGCTGGAAGTCTGAAATAAAAATGGAAAATGCTGGATAAACCCAGCAGGTCTGACTGCATCTGTGGAGAGAGAAACATTGTTAATGTTTCGAGTGGAACAAAATGCAGGAACCTGGTGCAGGATGGGGTTCAGTAGCTGAGCCTAGGACAGGTTGGAATTTGTGGAGAAGGCCAGCAAGAGGGTATTAAGAAAGTAAGTCTCGAGGTGGCAATAACAATAATAATGAAGTCTTGTTGAGTCACCACCGGATGAAGGATCTCTACATGGCTCGGTGGGTAAATAAATTTCCCTTGCGTGATACTGATAAACCAGAACAGAAGGATCCCAGATCCATGCAGTGTGAATCTGCAGTAATCCCTGTTCCGGGTCAGAAGGACACTACGTGTACTGGTGGGAACAGCAAATGTAGTAACTAGCTGGCAATATTTACAGCCTCACTCAGGAGTAGCTGCATCTCGTAATTATTGTGACAACCCAGCGTCACAGTCATTTTCTGACCACGTAAATTTTCTGATTTATTGAATTCAATTTCATAACCTGCCAGCCTGAGATTTGAACTGACGACCTCTAGCTCTCGAATCTAGTACAATAATCACTACATTACCGTGCACAATACCAGAGAGTCCAGCAACACTCAGGAAGCTTATAGCAAGAACAGCTTTTCTAATGCCTTTAACATAGAAAAACATTGCCAGGTGCTTCCCAGGTGCATTATCCTTGCACCAAGTCCTGATAGGAGGTATCAAGACAAGCAACCTAAGCTTGGTCAAAAGGATAGGGTTTTAAGGAGCATTTCAAAAGAAGAGAGAGAAGTGGAGATGATTAACGACAGAATTCCAGAGCTCAAGATCTGGGCAGCAAAAATCGGGAATGGATATATATATATATAGGAGAGTTATATGGCTGCAGGATGTAGGAGTTGGGGTGAGTGTAAGGTCATGGAGGTTTGAAAACAAGGGTGAACATTTTGAAATTGAGTCTTTTCCGTGCCAGGTCAGTCAGCGAGCACTGGGGTGCTGAGTGAACAGAAATTGATGCAAGTCTGGAAATGAATTTGACTGAATGTAGCTTTATGGAGGATGCAAAGTGAGCAGCCAGTCAGAAGAAGCTCCGGATAACTGAAAGCATGCCCCAGCCAGACTGGTCCATTAGCAGATCAGGCTAATATCACCCTCCTATATATATACACCTCCATTCCGAATTTCTGCTGCCCAGACCCTGAGCCCTGGAATTCTATCATTAATCATCTCCACCTCGCTCCCTTCTTTTGAAATGCTTCTTAAAACCTATCCTTTTGACCAAGCTTCGGTCACTTGTCTTAATATCTCCTGTTAAGACTTGGTGTCAATACATGCATTGCCGTATTTTGCTTTTACTTCGATAGCTGTTTACTGATGCTGATCCCACGAAGCACTGGCAATCTGAAGTTCATACACTAAATTGACATTGTGATTTGATTTATTATTCTCACATGTATTGGGATACAGTGAAAACATACCATTCATAGAGTACATAGGGGCAAAAGAATGCCTACTGTGCAGAAGGAGGCCATTCAGCCCATTGAGTCTGCACTAACTCTCCAACAGAATATCTTACCCAGGCCCTATCCCCATAACCCCACATATTTACTCCACTTATCCCCTAACCTATATATCTTGGGACAATTTAGCATGGCCAATCCACCTAACCTGCGCATTTTTGGGTTGTGGGAGGAAAACGGAGCACCCGGAGGAAACCCATGCAGACATGGGGTGAACGTGCAAATTCCACACATATGGTCACCCGAGTCCGGAATGGAACCCAGTTCCCTGGTGCTGTGAGGCAGCAGAGCTAACCACTGTGCCACCGTGTCGCCCTTAAAGAAGTGGAAAAATATGCATGCTTCCGCAGAAGGAAGAGGGAGGACTAGGAAATAGAAAATAAACAGATTCAAATCACATTCCATATCGCCTGTTCCAAAGTCATTAACATGACACGTGCCAAACAGCTGCTCCATCCTCCAGTAAAATTTGTAGACAGGCCAGCCATAAAAGATCAGAAATCTGTCTCCCGCATTACACAAAACTTCCAAGAGCAGAGGAAACTGTACAAGGCTCCCAGACCTTCGCTCAGACAACAAGTTCATCCACAGCAACACGCCCGCCAGCTGTAAACACAGCTAACTCACAGCTGCTGATTAGCTACTAAGAAGGTTCCAGTAGATACTACAAACTCACACAACGTCAGGTACATATATAGCCTGCCTCCAACCACTGGCAGATCAAGGGACTCCTCCTGGTCATCGATAAATTAATTACCAGTTGTGATACTGAATCTCCCAGACACCAGCAAGGTGCCAGGTTTAAACTCCAGTCAGATGACCTCAGCTGGACTACATAGAACAGCAGCAATTTGCATTTAAAGAGCTCCGTTAAGATATTAAAACAATCCAAATCACTTTGCAGGGGCATGATCAAACAAAATGTGACAAAGAATCACGGTACAGGAAGTCATTCGACCCATCGTGCCCCTGCTAGCTCCCTAAAGGAGCAATTTACCTTGCACCATTTCTCCACCTTCTTCCTATGGCTCTACACATTCTTCAGATAACAATCCAATTTCCTCCTGAATGCTTCGATTGAACCTGCCTCCACCACACTCTCATTCAAGTGCATTCAAGATCCTTATCACTCGCTGCATGAAAAAGTTGTTCATTTTGCCATTGCTACTTTTACCAATTACCTTAAAATCTGTGCCCTCTAGTTACCCATCCTTCCATCAATGTTTCTCCCTTTCCACTTCCGGCCTGACCATTCATGTTTTGAATACCTCGATCAAATCCCCTCTCTACCTTCTCTTCTCCAAGGAAAACAGTCCCAACTTCTCTAATCTATATATGGAACTGAAGTTTCTCATCCCTGGGACCATTCTTGTGAATCTTTTCTACATTCTCTAATGCCTTCAAACTCTTCCTAGGGTGTGACTCCCAAAACTGGACCCAATAACCCAGTTGAGGTCAGACCAATGTTTTATACAAGTTTAACATAACTTCCTTGCTTTTGCACTCTGTGCCACTATTAATACAGCCAAGGATGCTGTACGCTTTATTAACCACATTCCCAACCTCTCCTTTCACCTTTATTGATTTATGCACATGTTTTTGTCCTTTTACAGCTCTTTTATAATTGCACCCTTCCTTTGATATTGTCTGTCTGCAATCTTTTTATATAACGTCACTCGTCTCTGCAGTAATTTTTATCTGCAATTTGTCTGCACATTTCACCATTCTGACAATGTCATTTTGAAGTTCTACACTATCACAGTTCATAGAAATCATCATAGAAGTCATAGAATCCCTAAAGTGCAAAAGGAGGCCATTCGGCTCATCGAGTCTGCACCGACAACAATCCCACCCAGGCCCTATCCCCATATATTTACCCTACCACTCCCTCTAATCTAAGCATCCCAGGACACTAAGGGTTAATTTAGCATGGCTAATCACCCTACCCCGTGCATCTTTGGACTGTGGGAGAAAACCGGAGCACCCGGAGGAAATCCACGCAGACACGGGGAGTATGCGCAAACTTCACACAGACAGTGACCCAAGCTGGGAATTGAACCCCGGTCCTTGGAGCTGTGAGGCAGCAATGCTAACCACTGTGTTGCCCTTCTTCCAAGTTCTTTCAAGTTCTGTATCATCTGCAGATTTTGAAATTGTGCCCTGTACACCAAAGTCTAGGTCATTTATGCATAACAGCAAGAGCAGGGGTCCCAACACTGATCCTGGGGAACTCCACTAATACACCCTCCTTCAATCCAAAAAACATGAAAATTCTCTTGAACACACTCTCAGAACTCTTGCTCTTCTTTACCTATTATACACCTGCTATCCCAGTCCACATTCAGATAATTAAAATTCCTCATTGCAACTCTGTAATATTTCCACATCTCAATAATTCCCTTGCAAATTTGTTTCTCTACATCTTTCCCACTAGTTGGTGACCTATAGACTACACCGAGAAATGTAATTGCCACATTAGGAAGCGAAAGCTTCATCAGGCAGGCTGATTTTAAGTGATGTCTTAGTAAAGAGTTGTAGAGAGGTAGGGTGTGAAGAGCTTGGCATCTGAACAGTTATAGACATGATAACCAGGTAGATGCAAGAGTCCAGAATTAGAGGAGCGAAGTTTACATAGAGTTGTTGGGCTGGAGGGGGTTAGTGAGCTAGGGCGGGACAAGATCATAAAAGGATTGGAAAACAAGGAAGAGAATCTTTTATTTGTCAGACAGCATGTTAATGTACGTCAGTGAGTACAGGGGTGATGGATGATGTGGTTACAACATGAGTAACTCTTACCCAATCATAAACAGGACCTCCCTGCAGTGACATAATGAAGAACCCTTGCACTGCTAAAGAAACATAACTCTATATCGTTACACAGTGAGTAACCCTCACCCTTCTGAATATATCACCTATCCACATATTTAGACAATAAATTACATACTGTAATTCTTAACCCGCTACCCCACAGGGAACAACAATCAGCTGGTCAAATTCACCCCCATGTTCCTACAGGTGATAAAGGTCTAGAAGCGGGTTGGTTTTTCACCCTCTTGCCTGTGAATATGGGTTCAGGAAAGCAAGGTGAAAATGTTTTTTTTTGAATGAGTGATTCATGGGAACTGGGTGGTGAGACATCGGCCTATTTTATCTAGGACCCACATTCAAATTCAACCCAAATTGATAGGGGAAAGTAACTCTATTAACCGCAAACATATCGCTACCTTGCACTATCTTAATCACTGGGGCATCTGCTAACCTTGGAGCAGAATAATGAAAAAAAGGAAAGGAAGACTTGCATTTACGCAACCCCGTCACAATCTCAGGACGTCACAAAGCCAATGAAGTACTTTTGAAATGTTGTCGCTATTGTAATGTGGAGAGGCAGCATACACCAACAAACAGCAACCCCACGATGACCAAATCATCTGTTTTTAAATGTTGATTAAGAGATTAATAAATATTGAACAGAACACCTGGAGAATTCTCCTACTTCTCTTTGAATAATGTCATGGAATCTTTTTCTGGCTCACCTTAGAGGATAGATGAGGCTTTGGTATAATATCCCATCCCACCAGCCTGAGTGATTGGCACCCCATCCATCGCCTTAAACATTCACTCCCTCCACCACTCACTCACCGTCACACCATCTACAAAATTCATTGCTGCAATGTACCGAGGCTCCTTTGACAAGATGTCTAAACCCATGATATCTACCACTTCAAAAGACATGGGCAGAAGATACAAAGGAACACCACAACCTGCAAACTCCATGCCAAGTTGCGCACCACCCTTACTGTCGCTGGGTCAGAATCCTTGAACCCCCTTCCTAGCAACACTGTGGGAGTACCTAAACCACATGGACTGCAGCAGTTCAAGAAGGCGGCTCACCACCACCTTCTCAAGGGCAACTAGGGAGGAACAATAAATGTTGGCCTAGCAAGCATATCCACGAACAAATAAATAATTTTAAAAATCTAATGGACAGCTTCAACTGTGCTGTGCTCCCTCAGCACTGCACTGGAGTATCAGTCAAGATTTTCCACTCAAATCATTGGACAAAAACTTAAAGGCAGACCTCTCTTGACTGAGAAGCAAGATTGTTCCCACTGAGTCCAGGCTGACAAGATAGATATAGAGCTTCAGATGTTGCCCAAAGATGGATGAACATCCTTCACCTGAGCACCAGGTTCTCAGAGAAGCCACAAACAAAATAAATAATTATTGTCTTTGAGTGGAAATACCATTAAAATATTCCACACACTCTGCCAGGAGGAAGAAGTGTGTATCTATGGAAACCAATTGCTGGAAGGGTTGAGTGCTTCCCAGATGTGAAGCCATTATACAATTCAAGCAGTAAAACAACATAGCATGACATCATCAGAATTTTATTCAACGGCCATTAAACAAATGTGTTAGAGATAGTGACTCAAAATGCATTTCTCTCGCACCAGTAACCATAGAAACTGGGGTCAATGGATAAGACCAGACTCACGAGTGATTCAATTTTGTGTATGAATATCCATAATTGACACTGTAGCAGCAAGACATTTGAGGGGAAGGAAGGTATTATTTGTGGTTTCTGGCCTCTCTCCCTCTTCTCACTGTCCAATCTAATGCAGAAATCTGGTTCACAAACAATGACACCCTTCAGTCCAAGTTGTCATTCTTTCTAATCACGATGTGTAAGTCTAACAGTCTAATTTCCACTGGGGACCCTCCTAGCTGAGACCAATCTTAGTCCCAACCAAAATGTACACACACCGACATACATACACCCAACATGAGCTATGGAGCAGGTTTTTCACTTCCCTAAGCCAGGTATGGGCGGCGGCACGGTGGCACAGTGGTTAGCACTGCTGCCTCACAGCGCCAGGGACCCCCGGGTTTGATTCCCGGCTTGGGTCACTGTCTGTGTGGAGTCTGCACATTCTCCCCGTGTCTGTGTGGGTTTCCTCTGGGTGCTCCGGCTTCCTCCCACAGTCCAAAGATATGCAGGTTAGGTGGATTGGCCATGCTAAATTTCCCCTTAGTGTTAGGGGGACTAGCCAGTGTAAATGTATGGGGTTATGGGGATAGGGCCTGGGTGGGATTGTGGTCGGTGCAGACTTGATGGTCCGAATGGCCTCCTTCTGCCCTGTCGGATTCTATGATTCTGTTCTATTTGAGGACCAATTTGTGCTCAGCTACACTATCCCAGATAAGACCTGCAAACTGAACACACACTGAGTCATGATCCGAGCTCCCTCCTAATTTATACAGCCCAGCTGTCCCCTGAATAGTAAACTAATCAGCTGAATTATAGAACAAACACACAAGAAATCCTCCTTATTCGCACGATAGCTGATTACAATAGCTCACTAATCTGTAGGAGCAGCAGAGAACAGGACAAATATTTTATTACGGTTTTACCAGTGGTGGAAAAAAATCACCAAGTCAACTTGTGGCTCTACCAGTGGAAAGGAATTTGGCTCCCTACTGCATGAGTGGAAAGCCAATTGCCCTGGAGAGTCTGAAGCCAGAAATGTCCACGTTTAATGCTACGTTTGTGCTGAGTTAAATGATCGAAACAGGGCGAAAGCAAATTGACCATTTCCTCTGTATTTCCTTGGGGTGGGGATTGGTAACCAGGGTAAGGTTGGTAGATCTCAACCCCAACTACCAACAAACACATCAATTCCATCTTCTTCCAGAACCCACCCAATTGCCCTCAAACCCTTTTATGCTTCTTACATCAATGGCTTCCTTGGAATATAATCCACAACTCTTAACCTTGCCTGACTTCCCATCTGGCTCCAAACATTTTAGCTTTTAAACTTGCGACACTTGGTAAATGAATGGCAAACAGACTTCCTGGATTAATTTTCCAAATCCCTTTTGTAAAAAAATACTAAGTTCCTTCAAAGTTGTTTCTCTTCCAAAGAAAACAAGCTCAATTTCTTTGACCTTTCTTTACAGGTTAATTTCCTGACATCCGGAATTATCTCCTTGCTTCCCTCTGTACTCTTTCAAGGGCAATTATATGTTTCCTGTAAGTAAGTGACCAGAAATGTGCTTGTGTTTCACCAATTGTCTTATACACCAATATTTGGGACTTTTAATCAACTTTTGCAATTAAAAGGCAACCTTTTGAAGAAAGGCCACTTCCCATCCCTGTCAAACCTCTATTCTGCTCCAATGTACAGTCATCCTGACCTTTCTTGTCCCATGCCCAATCTGCTTGCCCATCCTGCCTTTATTTTGAAGGCATATGGCAAAAAAGGGCAGCACAGTGGCACAGTGGTTGGCACTGCTGCCTCACAGCGCCAGGGACCCAGGTTCATTCCCGGCTTGGGTCACTATCTGTGTGGAGTTGGCACATTCTCTCCGTATCTGAGTGGGTTTCCTCCGGGTGGTCTGGTTTCCTCCCATACTCCAAAGGTGTGTGGGTTAGGTTGATTGGTCAGGTTAAATTGCCCCTTAGTGTCAGGGGGACTAACAGAGTAAATACGTGGGGCTACAGGGATAGGGGTTGGGTGGGATTGTGGTCAGTGCAGACTCGATGGGCCAAATGGCCTCCTTCTGCACTGTAAGGATTCTATTCTATTCACATCCACCGCAAATTCCTTGATTCACCATCTTAAATGATGCTATTGCCATATACGATCTAAAGAATACATTTGCTTTGTCCTGACCAACGATTTATCTCACAGTCAACAACATGAATGTAGATCAGCTGATCATTTATCCCTTTGCTGTTTGTGGGACTTTGCAGAGCACAGAATAGCTGCTGTATCTCATTATATTACCATAACTGTGTTTCAAAGATATGTCAATATTCTGAGGTTGAGAAACACACCCTCATGAAAAGGTAGCAAGGGCTACATTTTCATGTTTTGTGATTTTATGATCTTCATAGAATCATAGAATCCCTACAGTACAGAAGGAAGCCATTCGGCCCATTGAGCCTGTACCGACCACAATCCCACTTAAGCCCTATCCCCATAACCCAGCACATTTACCCTACTAATCCCCCTGACACTAGGGTCAATTTGCCATGGTCAATCAAGCTAACCCACACACATTTGGACTGTGGGAGGAAACCAGATCACCCGGAGGAAACCCACACAGACACGGGGAGAAAGCGCAACTCCACACAGACAGTGACCCGAGGCCGGAATCAAACCTGAGTCCCTAGTGCTGTGAGACAGCAGTGCTAACCACTGTGCCAGAGAGACTGAAGTGTTTCTGTGTACAGGGTTTTGGACATTTGTTTATGCTGTAGTCTCCTTTTGTGTATGAAAAGTCTTGATATTTTTGAATTAATGGGGGCTCAGATTTCTGTTACAGTGTCCACTCATTACCCTCTGGTTCCCAGCATTAGGGGTGTAGTGATTCTATTTCCCTTTCGCTTTAAGGGAAACGCAACAGAAAAGGTTCACCTGGCTTGAGGGACCAATTGGGACTGACTGAGCGTGGATAATCACCCCAGGGGTGGAGCTCTCTCTTCGGCAGAAGATAGTCTGAAGACAGGTAGGGACTCGGCTGCTGGCCTTTGTACAGTTTTTCCTAATTAATAAATATCTTTTAGTGTTCCCGAGAAAGTCTGTGAAGGTGCATCATTACACAAGGTTAGACATAAAGGGTGTCAACTGGCTGGCATCAAATCCCAATGGTGTGCCCAGGAAATTCCATGGGGAAGGTTTTCCCAATCTAACCTAACCTAAGCCACACAAAGAAGCAAATTAAACTGGAGATTTGTGGAGAACCCTCCCTCTCCATGAAATTTCAGGTCCGTTAAGTTAGCATATTTCAATAAGGGAGGCTGTTGGAGGGGGTGGGGATTGGATTGATAGTCAGAAGACAGAGGTTTTCTTTAATTTGTTCATGAGATGTGGGCAAGAAATTAATGTTGTTCCTTGTGGTTTGGAATTAAAGCATCAGTGTTTTGTTGTGTTAATGTATGGATGAGTGATACACTCGGCAGGATGAAGCTTACTCACTGTGTAACTGTTATGTTTTTTTAGCAGTGCAAGGGTTAATCGTTATGTAACTGTGGGGAGTTCCTGCTTACGATTGGGGAGAGTTACCTGTGTTGTGACCAGGAAATTCCATGGGGAAGGTTTTCCCAATCTAACCTAACCTAAACAACACAAAGACATCCCTGTACTCATTGGCCTACATTAACTCCCTGTCTAGCAATGCCTCAATTGATTGTCTTTCTTATTTTCAAATCCTTTTATGACTTTGCCCCTCTCTATAACCCTCTCCAGCTCTACAATCCTCTGAAAACTCTGTCCTTCCAATTCTGCTCATCCATAATTATCTACAATTCAGTCGATTGCTGCGTCATTTCAGAGGGAAGTTAAGAGTCAACCACAGTTCTGTGGATTGGGGGCCAATTCTCCGACGTCCTCAGACAGCCAGCCGGAACGCCAATGCCCCAGTGAATTTTGATTTCAGTTGAAATCAAATGAAATCAAAATTTACTTGGTATTGTTTCTTGCGCACTATACAGACAAAACATACCGTTCATAGACAAGAAAACAAGGGAGTGCAGAATGTAGTGTTACAGTCATAGCTAGGGTGTAGAGAAAGGTCAGCTTAATGCAAGGTAGGTCCATTCAAAAGTCTGACAGCAGCAGGGAAGAAGCTGTTCTTGAGTCGGTTGGTACATAACCTCAGATTTTTGTATCTTTTTCCCGAAGGAAGAAGGTGGAAGAGAGAATGTCCGGGGTGCGTGGGGTCCTTAATTATGCTGGCTGCTTTGTCGATGCACTGGGAAGTGTAGACAGAGTCAATGGATGGGAGGTTTGCGTGGTGGACTGGGCTACATTCACAACCTTTTGTAGTTCCTTGCAGTCATGATCAGAGCAGGAGCCATATCAAGCTGTGATATAACCAGAAATAATGCTTTCTATGGTGCATCTGTAAAGGTTGGTGAGACTCGTAGCTTACATGCTAAATTTCCTTCATCTTTTGAGAAAGTAGGGGCATGGGTGGGCTTTCTTAACTATAGTGTCGGCATGGAGGGACCAGGACAGATGGTTGGTGATCTGGACACCTAAATACTTGAAGCTCTCGACCCTTTCTACTTCGTCCCCATTAATGTAGACAGGGACATGTGCTCCTTTACGCTTCCTCAAGTCGATCGCAACCTCTTTTGTTTTGTTGACATTGAGGGAGAGATTATTGTTGCCACACCAGTTCGGATTCTCTATCTCATTCCTGAGGCGTCGGCTGAAAGAAAACAGGATTCCTGAGGGTTCAAGGGATTCACCCACCCTGTCAGTTCCGCCCCAGAGCAGGTGGCAACCCATTAATTATGCACACCTGCTAATTTGAATGTCATTAGTGGGTTTGCCATTCATCAACTTCCCGGCATTCACCCTGCCCGCCAGCAGAAACGGCACCAGGTGGGTTTTACATGCGCTACCCACAAGCGGGGACATGGCATACTGGACCCCGAGGATCCAGGGGGCACTAGCAGCAACTCACAAAAGAGGGGCATTTTCCCTCCAAACTCTCAAATCAGGGGTCACCCACACACACACACATACACATACACATACACACCAGACAGGCATGAGGGTGACCTGACCCCCACCACCCCCTCAGCTCCTGTTCCCCCTCAGATCCCCCACTCAGCCCACTTTCAGGCCATTTGCATTGGCAGTGCCAACAGTGCACTGTCCCCCTGGCACTCTGGTGGACACTCTGATCTAGCCCCGAGCTGGTAGGTCCAGTGGTCATTTGCCCCTCTGCTGCAGAGGAAGGGTCCCTCAAGGGTCCTGGAGGTTGGATGGGCTCAGGCTAGGGCGAACGGCTTCACCCCACCGCTCTCGGCCAGGATGGGGACATCGTGGCTGGACTGTCCCTTTCTAGTCCTGGCAGCCTGAAGATCACCCCTGGCATGGTGATTTCAAGCAGCCCTGTGGTCAACATCTGCATTCCTGCCAGTCAGCTGTGAAAATTCTAAAGCAGCCAGGTCACTTTAATCTCCATGCCCACCGCCAACCGGTCACCTGGCGGCACTTTAAATCATTGCAGCATTCTATTCTGCAGCAGTGATTTTCCTTTCCCCCAATCAGAAGCTGTGTGTGAGAGCAGACCCCTTTGAAGTCCTCTGACAAAGAGGAAATGTCAATTTCACCTGGGGGAGGGGGGGGTTCCACTATGAGGGCACACAACCCCAGTGTGGGCACACAGATTTGATTTGAAGTTTCTGAGACTTCCGAGCAAGTTGAATTCTTTGAAACCCTCTCCATTCCGATGGAACCCTTTGATCTCCAACAAATTCAACCTGCAGTGCCTTGAAAAAGGCTTCCCTTGACAGCTCAGTGGATTTCTATCATCCTTCAGTCACCTGTGCTTATTTTCATTTCACTTCACGGTTGACTGCACCTCAAGTATCTAATTGATCCTGACCACATAGTTGACAGATTCTAGCCTGTTTGACAGCCTATGGTTTCACTCTGGCTTTTGCAAAGCACAATCGTTTTGAAAAAATCAAGGTGGGGCACGAAGTGCTGGAGAATTCCAGCCCTCGTTTGTGTCAACTGTCCTTGAAGTCACATGACACTATGGTGATGAAGTTTGTTGATTAATCATGACAATTAACTTCCATCAATTAGTCTACAGCAAACCTAGACATAACATGAGGAAAACCTCACAGCTGAGAGCTTTGGGGAAAACAACATTGAAACAAGAGTAAGTATGTGGATTCTGAGAGAAAATATCACTGAGTATTGGGTAATGTCATGGCACAAGGACGGGACAATTTCCTCACTGGAGCTAGTTAGAAAAGGATGTTTATCAAACCCAATATCTCACCAGGCAGAGATAAGAGGGCATAGGATAGTGAGGAAAAAAACCTTCAGACTCCAGCCCCCACTTGCAACACAATCTCAAAACCAAGGCCCCACAATGTAACAGTCCCAACATCATGATATGATGAAAGGATGTGTTGTGTTAAATAGTGTGTGGAGTGGTATTTGGACTGTGATACCACCATGTCTCACCCACTCCATAATGTATCAACCGCCACATTATCACACCTCCTCACACTGTATCCCATTCAACCCCCCAGCCCCCCACCAACTCCCAACATATCAAATCAACAAATACACTTGTGAGAAGCTGAACAGGACCAAGTAGTCCCCCACCTGCTTGGAGTCTCAGTGTTTGAAAGGAGAGTTGGTTGCTACAGGTTTAATCGTCTCCACTGCAGGCTGAGCATAGTTGATTCTGAGGTGAAGAAAGGGTTAACACCAAGCATTTGTAAAAAGCATTCAGTGTGAGAATGGAGCCTCAATCCCGTGGCCGTTGATGTGTTTTTCACGCTCTGTGGTCAATGTTGGTTTCTTTTTCCTCAATTGTCTGCTGACAAATAAACACTTCCCTTCCTGTAAACATGGCTCCCTGCTTGGCTCCTCTCGAAAGTTAGACTTAAAGTTCCTTTGTGTCTATTTGGTAAAACACACAACTGGAGTCTGCCGAAGGTTTGACACCGGCACGAAACTTCACAGGCACAACTGAAGACACCTGACAACCTGGCCCCCACTGTCAGCAGACTGCCCCATTGAAGGTTGGCAGTGAGCAACGTTTTCAGCAGAGTTCTCTTTCCACTGCTCGGGTGAGTGTGTGTGGACTGTGATAACCACAGGCTGCAATAATATTTAAAGAAATGCATGAATCACAGCCAACATGTCCAGGGCAGACATTGGCCCATTCTTGAGGCTGCCAAGTCATCACCAGTCATGTGCTTGATGCTGGCACAACATCAGAGTATCGTATAGCACGGAAGAGGCTTTACGACCCGTCTCTCAGCTCTTTGTAAGAGGCACAAAATTAGCCTCTTTCCCATAGCTCTGCAACTTTCTCCTCTTTAAGTAGCAATCCAGTTGCCTTTTGAAAGTTACGAGTAAATCTGTTTCCTTCACCTGCTCAGACAATAAATTCCAGATTACAACATGCTGCATGGAAGAATATCGCTCCGCATCTCCCCATTGAATTTTTTTCCCCAATTGCATCAAATCGGTGTCCCTTGATTTCTGACTCTTCTGCCAATGAAAACCCTCCTGTTTCTATAAAAAGCCCTTGTAATTTTGAACACCTCTGTTAAATTACCCCTTAACCTTCTCAGTTCATTCTTGGGCAGCATGGTGGCACAGTGGTTAACACTGCTACCTCACAGCACCAGGGACCCGTGTTCGATTCCCGGCTTGGGTCATTGCCTGTGTGGAGTTTGCACGTTCTACCTGTGTCTGTGTGGGTTTCCTTCGGGTGCTCCAGTTTCCTTCCACAGTCCAAATATGTGCAGGTTAGGTGGATTGACCATGCTAAATTGCCCCTTAGTGTCAGGGGGACTAGCTAGGGGAAATGTATGGGATTATGGGGATAGGGACTGGGTAGCTTTGTGTTGATGTAGACTTGATGGGCTGAATGGCTTCCTTCTGCACTGTAGGATTCTATGATTCTAAGGAGAACGATGCTACCTTCTTTAGTCTTGCCTCATTCCAAGTGCCATTCTAGTAGATCTCCTTTGCATTCTCTCCAAGGCCTTGAAGTCCTTTCTAATGTGTGGTTCCCGGAATTGGACAAATACTCTAGCTCACAAAGAGGAGTAGTTAGTCAGTATTTTTCGCTAACTTTTAGTTGAGGACTATATCACTCACCAGCCTCTTGCCTGAGGGCCACATTCAGGAAAACCACATCCATGGAATGATGGAATATCAGAATATCGGACCCTGCAATTTCCCTACATAGCTTCAATCAAATTACCTTGGGTTATTCTCAAAGCTGAAGACTTCCCCGCAGCAAAACAAGGAAAATATCCATTGATAGGACCAGCTACTCTATTTAAATACTTCATTTGTTGCATTGGAAACAGGCAAGAACTCTGTCTACCAACAGTATTCACGAATCAAGGTACCAAGTCTCAACGTCAGGGTTCCCATCTTGTGCCAGGCTTGAAAAGCAGATGATAACAGGCATGAAAAGAAGTTACTTCTCTCAAAGTGTCACGAGTCTGTGCATTTCACTAATCCAGAGCGTGGTGGATGCCAGGACATTGAGTAAGAGGTGGACAGATTTTTAATTAGTAACGGGTTTGAAGGGCTATGGTGAACGGGCAGGAAGGTGGAGTTGAGGCTGAGATGAGATCAGCCACGATCGTATTGAATGGCGGAGCAGGCTGAAGGGCTGAATTGCCTCCTCCTGCTCCTAGTCCTTATGATACTTATAGTGGATTGGCCCAGGAGAACAGACTGGACTATTTGACTTCTGGATCCGCATCATTATTGATGAAAATTAATTGAAAATCTTAATATCTGCATATCACTGTCAAACCAACAGAGAGGGAGGACACAGTGTGGGGCAGGTGGTGGAGCAGGATAACAAGCCTTGTCCTCCAAATATTATTGTGTGGCCCCTGAGATTGTCTAGTATCCATGTTTAAAACATCTCCAAACACTCAACATTGGTGGTGTTTTAAACATTTGTTTATTTCTTTGTTGAGAAGCATGTGACAAGTCATTCCCATGGGCTGGCTCCTTCCCATCCCAAGTGAGAAATTCAAAAATTAAAAGACACAATGCTTTGTGTTTTTGGATATCTTAATATGTGAACTTGCACTATATAAACGCAAGTTCCTTTTGTCTTATGCAATATGGAACTGAACCACATCTGGAAGGGATTTGGTGAACTGGTGCAACAACAATAATCTCTCCCTCAATGTCAACAAAATGAAGGAGATAGTCATCGACTTCAGGAAGTGTATTGGAGAGCATGCCCCTGTCTACATCAACAGGGCTGAAGTGGAAATGGTTGAGTGCTTTACGTTTCTAGGCGTCTAGATCACCAACAACCTGTCCTGGTCCCTCCAGGCCGATGCTCTCGTTAAGAAAACCCACTAATGCCTCTACTTTCTCAGGACGCTAAGGAAATTTGGCATTTCCACTACGACTCACACCAACTTTCACAGATGCACCATAGAAAGCATTCTTTTTGGTTGTATCACAGCTCCAGTTCTGTCCAAGACTGCAAGAAACTATAAAGGGTCATGAATGAAACCCAGTTCATCATGCAAACCAGCCTCCCATCCATTGACATTCTCCACACTTCCTGCTGCCTCGGAAAAGCAGCCAGCATAATCAAGGACCCCACGCACCCCAGACGTTCTCTCTTCCATCGTCTTCCATCAGGAAAAAGATACAAAAGTCTGAGCTCACGTACCAACCAACTCAAGAACAGCTGTTTCCCTGCTGCCATCAGACTTTTGAATAGACCTGCCTCATATTAATATTACCTGATCTTTCTCTACACCCTAGCTATGAAAGTAACATTACATTCTGTACCCTCTCCTTTCCTTCTCTATGTACGGTATGCTTTGTCTGTATAGTGTGCAAAAAACAATACTTTTCACTGTATACTAATACATGTGACAATAATAAATCAAATCAACGATCCCGTCCAATTTTACATTGAAAATGGCAAAAACTCCTCCCTTTCCCTTAAATCCAGTATGACATGTGCTACTCCTTGCCTGTTTTTCCTGTAGTCATTCTGCTCACCAGCAGTTTCCCAGGTTTCATTCCCCTGTGCAACTCCTAGCCTCAATGGTGCTGGACTTGAAAAGGAAGAAACATATCAGCCCACTGTCATTCCTAATCTCCGTCTAGTGATTCCCGACAGAAAGCTGTCAGGGAGGTGAATGTTAGGAGGGGGCAGGGTAGGGCACGGCTGTGATGATCTCCCTTTTGGAACAATCTGCTGACAGTCAATGTGTTACACATGTGCACAAGAGTCAAGGAAATAGCTGGGGAGGAGAACAGCCCCTGTGTAGCTCATCTCCCAGTGAGAGTGACAGGAAAAGGAAACATGACTGCATTTAACTAATCAGTCAGAAAGGGAGAGAACTAGAAGCTGATCCCATGAAAAAGATTCAGGTAACCACATGAGTAAAATGGCAAATGAAGTTTAACTCTGATAAATGTGAGGTGATTCATTTTGGTAGGACTAATTTAAATGTGGATTACAGGGTCAAAGGTAGGGTTCTGAAGACTGTGGAGGAACAGAGAGATCTTGGGGTCCATATCCACAGATCTCTAAAGGTTGCCACTCAAGTGGATAGAGCTGTGAAGAAGGCCTATAGTGTGTTAGCTTTTATTAACAGGGGGTTGGAGTTTAAGAGCCGTGGGGTTATGCTGCAACTGTACTGGACCTGGGTGAGACCACATTTGGAATATTGTGTGCAGTTCTGGTCACCTCACTATAAGAAGGATGTGGAAGCACTGGAAAGAGTGCAGAGGAGATTTACCAGGATGCTGCCTGGTTTGGAGGGTAGGTCTTATGAGGAAAGGTTGAGGGAGCGAGGGCTGTTCTCTCTGGAGCGGAGGAGGCTGAGGGGAGACTTAATAGAGGTTTATAAAATGATGAAGGGGATAGATAGAGTGAAAGTTCAAAGACTATTTCCTCGGGTGGATGGAGCTATTACAAGGGGGCATAACTATAGGGTTTGTGGTGGGAGATATAGGAAGGATATCAGAGGTAGGTTCTTTACGCAGAGAGTGGTTGGGGTGTGGAATAGACTGCCTGCAGTGATAGTGGAGTCAGACACTTTAGGAACATTTAAGCGGTTATTGGATAGGCACATGGAGCACACCAGGATGATAGGGAGTGGGATAGCTTGATCTTGGTTTCAGATAAAGCTCGGCACAACATCGTGGGCTGAAGGGCCTGTTCTGTGCTGTACTGTTCTCTGTTCTAGTAAGAGAAGGAGCTGTTGCACTATATCATTAACACTCCGCCACTTCAGTAAAGGGCTACATATCCTATGGTTTGGCCATAGTGAGTTTCTTTGGAACAACAAAAAGAGGTTATTCTTCTCCGCTGGCTGGGTGAGTGGACTGTCAGTGTGAGAACTCAGTCACACCCCCTGTGCTGTGAGCAGTTTGGCTGAGATTCCACTTCAAATATGTCAGTTTCACTCTCTTGCTATTACAGTCACTTTACCGTCAGTGCACTTTACCCATGAATTGGGTCACCCTGCCAAATAAAAATGTCTCATTCTCTCAGAATGCTGCTTCTCCTGCACAGAACTCTAGTCTTTCCCTCCCACTACTGTTTATGATGATGGTGAATGGATTATAAGTCAATTTCTACTTCAGCTCGTTCATGCCGCAAGACAAGAGCTCCTTGTAACACGACATAAGAACATAAGAACATAAGAAATAGGAGCAGGAGTAGGCCATCTAGCCCCTCGAGCCTGCCCCGCCATTCAATAAGATCATGGCTGATCTGACGTGGATCAGTACCACTTACCCGCCTGATCCCCATAACCCTTAATTCCCTTACCGATCAGGAATCCATCCATCCGCGCTTTAAACATATTCAGCGAGGTAGCCTCCACCACCTCAGTGGGCAGAGAATTCCACAGATTCACCACCCTCTGGGAGAAGAAGTTCCTCCTCAACTCTGTCTTAAACCGACCCCCCTTTATTTTGAGGCTGTGTCCTCTAGTTTTAACTTCCTTACTAAGTGGAAAGAATCTCTCCGCCTCCACCCTATCCAGCCCCCACATTATCTTATAAGTCTCCATAAGATCCCCCCTCATCCTTCTAAACTCCAACGAGTACAACCCCAATCTCCTCAGCCTCTCCTCATAATCCAAACCCCTCATCCCCGGTATCAACCTGGTGAACCTTCTCTGCACTCCCTCCAATGCCAATATATCCTTCCTCATATAAGGGGACCAATATGCACACAGTATTCCAGCTGCGGCCTCGCCAATGCCCTGTACAGGTGCATCAAGACATCCCTGCTTTTATATTCTATCCCCCTCGCAATATAGGCCAACATCCCATTTGCCTTCTTGATCACCTGTTGTACCTGCAGACTGGGCTTTTGCGTCTCATGCACAAGGACCCCCAGGTCCCTTTGCACGGTAGCATGTTTTAATTTGTTTCCATTGAGATAGTAATCCCATTTGTTATTATTTCCTCCAAAGTGTATAACCTCGCATTTATCAACGTTATACTCCATTTGCCATATCCTCGCCCACTCACTCAGCCTGTCCAAATCTCTCTGCAGATCTTCTCCGTCCTCCACACGATTCACTTTTCCACTTATCTTTGTGTCGTCAGCTCATCTTTCTGTTATTGAAGTCACCCCATATTCCATCGCCAGAATTCATCCAGGCAGATTCTCCTCTCCCTGCCTCATCTTTATATTTCTACTGGACCCATGCTACCCTCATGCTCTGACACTCCATTGACCCGGGGTGTAAACTCAGGTGATTTAGAAATCCAGATTGATCCAGTCGAAAATCAATTATTCAATCCAGCATCCATTGCCCAGCACCCATCAAACCAGCACCCACTGCCCAGCACCCACTGCCCAGCACCCACCGCCCAGCACCCACCGCCCAGCACCCACCGCCCAGCACCCATCAAACCAGCACCCACTGCCCAGCACCCATCAATCCAGCACCCACTGCCCAGCACCCATCAAACCAGCACCCACTGCCCAGCACCCATCAAACCACCACCCACTGCCCAGCACCCATCAAACCAGCACCCAACCATGCAACAAACAAGCATCCGGTTAAGTGTACCAAAACGATTTATGCATCAAATTAACTGCCTCACACAGATCTTGCCGACACATTCTTCTTGTCGGAGGATCAGTCAACCAATCCAGGCCTATTAACACTTGACAGTATGAGCTAATAATCTAACACACTGAATCACAGAAAGGCACAAATCAGTCACCTCACAACAATTTACTGTTCATTCTTAGAAACAGAATCCCTACAGTGGAGGAGGATGCCACTTGACCCATTGAGTCTGCACCAACTCTGACAGATTATTTTACCCAGGCCCCTTCCCCCACCTATCTCTGTACCCCATGCATTTACCATGGCTAATCCATCTAACCTACAAATCTTGGGACACTAAGGGACAATTTATCATGCCAATCCACCTAGCCTTTACATCTTTGGAGTGTGGGAAGAAACTAGAGCACCCAGAGGAAACCCACACAGACACAGGGAGAATGTGCAAACACCACATAGACAGTGATCCGAGGCTGGAATTGAACCTGGGACCCTGGCATTGTGAGGCAGCAGTGCTAACCACTGTGCCACCGTGCTGGCCCACCATTCAATACTACTGCACCTTGTTGTTCAACAAATAGCCCCAGGTGGATTTTTGTGTCCTCAACTGAGGCTAATTTTTACATGCACAAATATTTTGTTCAATGTTCATCACATTGCAGACCTGTACCCGAAACATATTTACAATTAAAACTTAAAACCTCATTCAAAATAATAGACTGCCACTCAACACAGAAACCACTCATTGCTCGACTATTGACTTAATTGGAATCTACTTGTACCAGGTTAAAAATCTCCTTAATTTATTTGTGTATACACACTGGCTTGGAAGACATCCTGCATCCCGAAATGTATGAGGCAGATGAAGGACGTGTTCATATTTTAGCTTGTTTTTCCTGGAACAGGACACAATAGCTTAAGAGCCACAAGACTTAATACACCCAGCCAAGCACCTGAATCTAAGGTGCGGTTGTCATGGAGAGGTAAGAGTACAATTCTGATAGAAATTTTACCCTCCCTTCCCACCCCAAACATCAGTAATGCAGATTCGTGACCAGATGTGCCCTGCCCTGGGTTTACAAAGAGGCATGTATTGAAAACCTGGGAGGCTGGTAATGCTCTGTGACACAAGCTCCATTGGTATTTTTATCTCTACCATATCGCTCGAGGTTCCTATGGAAAAATCCCACACTAGAATTCCCAGACGTTGAAGACTACCAGCATTGAGCATTCGTATACACTCCAACCCTTGTACCACCAAAGCAGCCCACACATTAGCGCACTGGCTTCCTGGTTATCTGGAGACAAATGGGTATTAATCAGGTTTCCCCTCCTCATTCCATTGAGTGAGGCAGACGGCCCAGGAAAGAGTATCTGCAATCAATCATTGCCTGCAACACAAGATGTAGCCAATCCTCGAAAAAGCTGCAACTGCAAACTTATCCCCCCGCAACACGCCTCCATCCGATCCCTCACCAAAGCAATTGCACTCCTAGGCCACAGGACACAAATTGTATCGTGAATGTGCTACAACTGTCGAAATAAGGAGATGGTGGGGGAGGGGTTTGGGAAGGGAAAAGTAGGTGAACCCTGGGAAAGCCCCCTCAGAATGAGATGTTCCAAGGGAAATGCACCAGTGATCCCAAAATAGAATTGCAACCCTTGGATGCAATTCCCCCTTGGACAGGAAGCATCTCACACATTATTCATTTGTATTTACCTAGCACATTTCATATTGTGTAAAAAAAACCCCACGGCAGTTCACAGGAGCATAATCAGATTCCGAAAAACAAACAGGAAAGATCTATATATAATATGCCACCCTCCCCCCGTATACAAGTCCCTCTGCATCATCCTATCAAGTCAAACAGGTTTAACAATCAGTTACAATCGAAGCAGGTAACTCCTCCACTCCCATCATACTAATCGTGCATTAAATTCAATGTTTAAACATTCCCTCCTCTGTGAAGCATGCAGAAGCTTTCAACCGCACTTTTGCCTTTGTGTGTGCTAAACCTCACCCTTGCTGTATCGCTGCAGGCCAAACTCCTCCTCGTTTCGCTTGTGAGTGACTCAGTCCGTTCGGCAGCCGAGAAAATGCCTGTCTTTACCTGTGTGTATATAATTCTTCAGTCAGACAGCCATCCAGATGAAGTTTCATAAACACTTTGGACAGTCCTCAGGAGACCCAAGCACTACATCACCCATATCCCATTGCTAATGTGATCAGGGACACCTCATTCTTTTGTGCTGGTGAAAATTGCAGAAACCCTCATATTAACCACCAGAGCCATAAATCTGCCTCCTACAGAAACCTGAGGTGATGGTCTAAAGGAAAGTCAAAGCAGACCTTGTAGCAGTTTTGCACAGTTGGGGATCAGGTAGGAGTCTGAGTCCAGAGGTGCAGGAAATAGAAGATAAGAATTAAAAAAGCATTATTCAACAAAGCACAAAGACTGGCAGGCAGGTCCAGTTTCCTATCTAGTAGCTAGACTGTTTAGACAGCATGTTTAAGCCACTACAAAACAAACTGCTAGGGAATCCATACAGGTATTGTTTTCTTCTTTTATTAATTCAGGGGATGTGGGCATCAGAGGCAAGGCCAGCATTCGTTGCCCATCTCTAATTGCCATTGAGCCATTTCAGAGGACAGTTAAGAGTCAATCACGTGTAGGCCAGACCGGGTAAGGACAGCAGATTTCTTTCCGCAGAGAGCATTGGTGAACGACAATCGACAATGGTTTCATGGTCACCATTACTGAGACTAGCATCTTGATTCCAGATTATTAACTGAATTTAAATTTCACCAGTGGTGGAATTTGAATCCTGATCACCCAGAGCAACACCCCTGGCCTTGTGCCACCAAAGCAGCCCTCATTAGCGCACTGGCTTCCAGGTTATCTGGAGACAAATGGGTATTAATCAGGTTTCCTACCTGCTAGATTCCATTGAGTGAGGCAGACGGGCCCACAAATCATTTACGTAGAATTCCTACAGTGCAGAAAGAGCCATTTGGCCCATCAGGTCCGCATTGACTCTCCAAAAGAAGATTCCATCCTTTGTCCTATCCCCACATATTTACCCTGGCTAATCCACGTAACCCATACATCTTGGGACACTAAGAAGCAATTTAGCCTGGCCAATCTGCCTAATCTACACACCTTTGGATTGTGGAAGGAAACCGGAGCACCCAGAGGAAACCCATGCAACCACGGTGAGAACGTGCAGACTCCACATAGACCACATAGCCCAATTTGGTTTTTGTACCAGATTATCAAGTCTACCTTGGTTCCAAATTTTCCATCATCAGAAATGCCACCTTGACCTGAAACAGGTCACTTTCCCAAGAAGGACAGTTACAAATTGGCCGTCAGATTGCACAAGAGAAGTTTCCACCATCATTAGGTCAACAGTGAGTATCAAGAGAGCTTCCAACAATAGGCCCAGTACGTAGTTCAACTCATTGTTAAATTGTTCAGTTTGTTTTGTTCCTCCAACCTCCATATCACAGCATGCTATGAATCCAGCATCGGTACAGGTTACAGATGCATCTACAGGGCAATAGCCTTGAGAACCCAAGAGAATTCCATGATAGTGGGATTAAAGCTCTGCAATGTTTTCCATGACACAAATGAGTATTATCAATGTGGTATTAATCACTGGGAATAGAATATAATTAGAATCAGATGCCAACAGTTTATGTTCCCACAAACCCCACCCACCTTGTGCAGGTTCTAATGCGAGGTGGGGAGCACAAAACTGCATGGATGGAATTCCCTCTGTGTTCCCTCTCACCCTGAGCTTGCAGCATTTTCACACTGGGTCAGGGTGGGCCTTGGATGGGAAGACTGCCCTTGCCCCAGTTGAGGCCCTTAAATAGCCACTTAAAGAGCCACTTCCAACCTAACCTCAGTTTTTAGGCTGGCATTCGGATGGCAGCTTAGGGGGTAAATGTGGAAATAAAGATAGATGGATCTCAGGCGGGAAAGAGAGGGGATGCCTCCATCAGAAGCCTACTTCTGACTGGGGGTATACTCCCCTTCTAAGGGCCGTTGACTCACTCTCCACACCAACCCCCCATCCTCCCTCCCCCCCTCCCTCCCCCAACCAGCCTATCCCTGAGACACCAATAGTCCTGCTGGAGACCCCTCCCCTCCCCAAGCCTTTTCTACCCTCCCTGTCCTGGGACCCTTGTCATTTACCTTGTACTCCAATTCCCAGAAGTTTGTGTCATGCAGCTCCATGCAATGCCTCTTCCAGCCACTGCAGCACTGTTGCTGGGGAGCTAATTATCCAGCAGCTCTCTAAGGTGAGACTTTCTCTTGAGTGAGGGGCAGAAATCCCATCTTATGTCAATCAAAGCTGCTTAGAGTGTAATATGGTGATGGAGCTGCTGGAGTCGGTGGAGATGTGTTCCCCAGCCTCTCCGCAAACCTGAAAATTCAGGTCATAGAATCTTACAGCACAGGAGGTCATTTTGCCCCTTGTGTTGTACTGGCTCTTTGGAAAGAGCAATCCAATGAGTCCCATTCCCCTGCTCTTTCCCCATGCAATTTCTTTCCTTTTCAATTATTATCCAAGCCCCCTGTTTGAATTACTACTGAATACTTCTAACATCCATTCGGAGTGCATTGCAGAGCATTACAACTGTTAAATAAAAAATAATTCTCCGTCAGATCTTTTGCCAATTATTTTAAAGCTGTGTCCTCAGCTTACCAACCTTCCTGCCAATGAAAACAGTTTGACACTCTTGATTTCTATTATATCTCGCTTTCACCTTTTCTGCTCCAAGGCGAATTGGCCACGAAAGACAAGGAACATCATTAACAGATCTCCCTGTGAAATTTGGGTTCGCCATTGAGTGAATGGGAGCTCGGCCAATGAGAGACAAGTGGCGGGAGTTTAAAACTCGCATTCACAGTCTGGACTGGGGTTACGTAGGTCCAGAGCGTAGATTTATTGTATGTCACGGATGTGGCCTTTTCTTTATTTTAATAAAGGCAGGCTGGAATTCTCCAGCCGTTCACGCCAGGAGGATTCTCCAGTCCTGCCAGCAGTGCACCCCTGCCCCCGGGATTCCTGCCTGCGTGGGGTGACGTCAATGGGAATTCCCAATGACAGTGGCAGGAACCAGAGAATCCCGCCACTAGCAAACAATGCGCCATCTCCTGCCGGCAGGAAACACATGGCTGCGAGGCTGGAGAATCTCACCCAAAATGTTGTACTGGAGGACTGGCCTTGGCGAGGTTATTACAAGAATAATCCCAATTTCTCCAGTCTCTGCACATCACTGCATTCCTTCATCCCTGGCATTCCAGCAAATCTCCTTCATAGTCCTTGACATCCTTCCAAATGTGTGGTGTCCAGAATTGGACACAACATCCCAGTTGAGGCATTTTGAAAACTTTAACATAGCTTCTTTATTAATAGAATGTCAATTCTGCCACTAAGAACACAAAAGAATAATAATCCAGCTCTGACTGAAATGGAAGTACTATACAGCTATTCTATTACATACTAAGAATCTTTTCCACAGTTCCTCTTTTCTTTTTTGAAGAAGGAGATTGGATCTCAGTTACCACCTGAAGGAGGTTAGCGAAGAAAAACCTCTATCAGCATCCATCATTCAATCTTTCCATAGATTACATTTTTGAACAAATATGTCACTGCCAAAGTGGAGGATTTATTCAGGACGTGGTTCATGCAAGTTATGGATTTCCCCTGAAGCTCTAATCAATATAAATCTGTGATTTCAATCATAAAAAGATGGATGACCCAGGAGTGAGCATAATTTTTAAAAAAATATATGACTTGGTACCTTCATCGGATTCCCAGCACCAGAAAACTGTCCCTCATTATGCTGGGAACAAGAAGGAGCCAACATAGGGATCCTGACCACCAGAATCGGGATGTCAGTTAGGCTCATTATAAGCCACTTGACACAAGTGCCCTCCTGTGCCCAACAGAACTCAGTGATGGTTCAGAGCTTTAATGAGACTTGCAAGGCTCTCCAAAGATCGAAACCCTTTGCAGTTTGCCTGCCACCTTGTTGGTGTGATTGTGCCTAGTTGTCAGGCACTTCGTGTTCAATTGAGGTATCCAGATTCAGGAAGGTGGGGAGCCACTTTCAGCCCTTGCTTCTGATCTCCCCGATCTTGCCTGCAACCCTCTCCTCCCTGGCAACCAATCCCCCTGACCCCCATCCTCCCCCACTCACCTGCGAGAAAGGAAGCTCAGCCTTTGGTCAACTTTATCTTTCGGAGTACCAATTATGTGATCCCCCAACCAAAATGGTGCCCCAGTCTGATGCTCCTTGTTGGTAGTTCAAAGTCAAAAAATTATTCCTCTGCTAACTTAGCCTGAGGCAGGAGTTGGGGTGGTTGATGCAATTGAAGCCAAGCGGGTAAGAACTGGAAGGTGTTTAGGAGAATGGATTCTGTTTTATCAGTAAAGTTTATACATTTATTAGTCACATGTAGGCTTACATTCACACTGCAATGAAGTTACTGTGAAAATCCCCTAGTCGCCACATTCTAGCGCCTCTTTGGGTATACTGAGGGAAAATTTAGCATGGCCAATGCATCTAACCAGCACGTCTTTCGGACTGTGGGGGGAAACCGGAGCACCCAGAGGAAACCCACGCAGACACAGGGAGAACGTGCAGACTCCGCACAGACAGTGATCCAAGCCGGGAATCGAACCCGGGTCCCTGGCGCTGTGAGACAGCAGTGCTAACCACTGTGCCACCATGCCACACCAGTATTAAGCTGGATGACATTTTTAACCCCACTGGAGTTTAATGTCAGATGAGCAGCTAAAGAGTGTAGGCCATGCTCTGACTTGAAGGAACAGACAAAGAACCAGAGTTGGGCATCACTGGAATACATGAGAAAGTTAGTCCCATGTTTCACGATGATGCCAACATAGCATAGGAATACCTGGGAGTATGTTACAGGCTGAAATACAACTTAGGATTCAAAATACATTTTAAGAAGCATACTCCAAAAAAACAATAAAAAAGGTTCTATGTCATTCCATCAGAGCTGAAATAGGTTCAATGGGGTATATTTTGACTTTGTGCCATTTGCAAATTAGAGAATGCTGAACCCATTGCCTTCAGTGAAAATCTAAAGAAGGAGACACAGGAACTACTGACTTGCTATCAGCCAGTTGCACTATCACAGAATGTCAAGATTCCCCCCCAATCACCCAAAGTCATAAGATTAAACTATCCCCTTAAAATTACTTCAAACATGTATAATTTTTGAAATGTACACAATTAACTTGATATGCAACGTCAGTTCACGCCTAAGCCCATCTGACAGTTGTCCACTCTGATGCTCAGTGACATTCATGCTGACTGATTTAATGATTGTAATTTAATTTCTGCAAGGTTATTGATTTCACTGCCAATTGCTGGTCATACATACAAAAAAAAGGGAAAGAATTGTGCTTATCGAATGACTTTCACAACTACAAGACATCCCAAAGTTCTTCACAGTCAATTAAGCATTTTAGCAGGGTAGTCATTGTGCACAGCAGGATTCCTACTGTAGTATACACCCTCCACTTTAAATAAAGTATCTGCTAAAAGTATACATCCCCTACTGTGCATGGAATATCTCACATGAGTGTGTATCATCCACTTTACACAGAACATCTGTTAGGCATGTGCTCCTCACAGTACATGCAGCAACTGTCTAAAGTATATATCCTTCACGGTACACTGATCCCATGTGAATTGTACACTTTAACAGCATCTTCAGCAAATGCCAGGAGTTTGATCCTTCACGGTACCCAAGCACACAGTATAAGGCACAACCTTCAACAAATCCAACGCAAACATCTACGTCTTAAATCACTCAGGCCTTGACATTCTTTGTAAAGTGTGACTTCTAGAATTGGCAATGAGTTACTAACAAGAGGTTTATAAAGATTTAGCATAACTTCCTTAATTTTATACTCTGTCGGTGGGATTTTCCAGTCCCACTGAAGGCAGTTCATTGCGGCGGGTTGCCCGGCAGCAATGCGGGTAAGCCACACAAAACACCATAGACTTGGCGATACCAAACAATCCCACTGGTAACCATTGTCAAGCCACTTCCGCTGCCAGAAAACACATTGTGGAACGTGGCCGGAAAATCCCAGCCTATTAAGAAAGCTAAGAACCCTATGTGCCTTTTTAACAGCCTTCCCAATTTATCCTGTCATCTTCAAAGAGTTGTGCAAATACATCCCAGGTCTCTTTGTTCCCCTTCCATCCCCAACCCCCAGCTTAAAATTGTATCAGTTAGTTCACATCGTTTTTCCTCATTCTCCCACCAAAGTGAATCACTTCACACTTCACTGCATTTAATTGTTTCTACCATATGTCCCAGTCTGCTATATCCTCCTGCAGTCTATTACTACACTCCATTCTGTTTATTATGATTCTTAGTTTTTGTCATCTGCAAACTTTGAAGTTATATCCTGTGGGTCCAAGTCAATATCATTATTATGTCAAAAAGAGCAGAAACTCCAAACCCCCCTCCCCCTCCCCCCCCCCCCCCCCCTCACATACACACACAATTTTCCATGCTGCCCTCTAGTTTGAAAAGTAATTGTTCACCACGATGGTCTACTTTTTGTCCCAAAGCCACTTACATTTCCACACCACTTTAATACCGTGAGATTAATCAGAACACTAGAGAGAGTGTAAAATGAACACACGTACCTAATAAACAGGGTGTGCAAAACATGAAAATGTATTTATATAGCACCTTTAATGTCGTAAAATGTCCCAGGGCACTTTTACAAGAGTGGCACGGTGGCACAGTGGTTAACACTGCAGTCTCACAGTGCCAGGGACCCGGGTTTGATTCCAGCCTTGGGTGACTGTGTGGAGTTTGCATATTCTCCCTGTGTCTGCATTTTTTTTCAAGTTTATTTATCAGTGTCACAAGTAGGCTCACATTAACGCTGCAATGAAGTTACTGTGAAAATCCCCTAGTCGCCATACTCCGGAACCTGTTTGCATACATGGAGGGAGAATTTAGCATGGCCAATGCACTTAACCAGCACGTCTTTTGGACTGTGTGAGGAAACCGGAGCACCCGGAGGAAACCCTTGCAGAAAAGAGGAGAACGTGCAAACTCCACACTGACAGTGACCCAAGCCGGGAATCGAACCGGGTCCTAGGTGCTGTGAGGCAGTAATGCTAACCACTGTGTCACTGTGGGTTTCCTCTGGGTACTCTGGTTTCCGCCCAGCAGAGTGAGAGCTATAAGGGCTTTGGCGAAAACAGGCGGAGGCAAGGAAGGTTGTTATTTTTTTTCCAAAACTATAAAGGAAATGGCAGGTATGAGTGAGAGGCCAATTTGCTGCATTCGGTGTAGGATGTGGGAGTTCCTGGAGACGAGTTGCCTCCCGGAGGCCCATATCTGTGCCAGATGCATGGAACTGCAACTCCTGAGGGATTGTGTAAGGGAGCTGTAGCTGCGGCTCGATGACCTCAGTTTAGTCAGGGAAAATGAGAAAATAATAGATGGTAGTCACACCGGGGCCTCAGAAGGAAGACAAGTGGGTCACAGTTAGGAAGGGTAAAAGTCATAAGGGTGATGTACCAGAAAGTACCCCAGTGGCAGTCTCCCATAATAGTAAGGGCTGGGCAACAGATGGGAGAGGGGAAGGGAGTGAGCAGTCAGTGGAGGGATCCCCTGTGGTTGCCCTCCAAAATAGGTATATTGATTTGGATTCTGTGGAGGGGGATGACCCTCCAGGGATAAGCCACGAGAACCAGATCGCCTGCACAGAGACAGGCTCAGAGGCCCAGAAGGGAAAGAAGGGGATTAGGAGAGAAATAGTGGTGGGGGATGCGATGGTTAGAGGCACAGACAGGCGGTTCTGCGGGCGCGAACAAGACTCCAGGATAGTAGTCTGCCTCCCTGGTGCTGGGATACTGGATGTCTCCGAGAGGGTCGGAAGCATATTAAAAAGGGAAGGTAATCAAACAGATGTAATTGTACACATTGGTGAAAAGGACGTAGGTAGAAAGAGCAGGGGGGGTCATACGAGAGCAATTCAGGGAGATGGGTGCTAGGCTAATAAAAAAGGCCTCTAAGGTGGCAATCTCTGGACTGCTCCCGGTGCCTAGTGCTAGTGAGGCCAGGAACAGGGAGATTCTACAATTCAACACATGGCTAAGAACTGGTGCAAGAGGGAAGGTTTCAAATTCATAGATCATTGGGAAGTCTTCAAGAGAGGATGGCACCTGTACGGAAAGGATGGGTTACACCTTAACTGGAAGGGCACAAATATTCTGGCTGGGAGTTTTGCTAGAGTGTTTCGGCAGGGTTTAAACTAGTGTGGCAGGGGGGTGGGGATCAAAACAGTAGGTCAGCAAGTACTGAGGCTGGGGTCGAGCTGGAGGCCAGGGCAAGACTAGATAAGAAGAAGAGCATTCTGGAGCAGGATGACCTGAGTGGGCCTAGAGGTCTGGAGTGCATCTGCTTCAATGCGAGGAGTGTAACGGGTAAGACAGACGAACTTAGGGCCTTAATGCTTACGCGGAATTTAGATGTGGTTGTGGTGACGGAGACATGGTTAAAAGGACAGGACTGGCAGCTGAATATTCCAGGGTATAAGTGTTTTAGGCGAGACAGAGGAGGGGCTAAAAAAGGTGGGGGAGTAGCGGTATTAGTTAGGGAGCATATTACAGCGGTGCAGAGGATGGACAATTTAGAGAGGTCATGTAATGAGTCGCTGTGGGTGGAGCTCAGAAACAGGAAAGGTGCAATCACTATGCTGGGGGTATACTACAGGCCACCCAACAGCCCACAGGAAATGGAGGAACGGATATGTCAGGAGATTCTGGATATGTGCAGAAAAAATAGGGTTGTTAAAGTGGGAGACTTCAATTTCCCTGGTATAGGCTGGAAAGTGCTTAGGGCTGGGGGTCTGGATGGGGAGGAATTTGTAAAATGCGTACTGGAAGGTTCTTTGGAACAGTATGTAGATAGCCCAACTAGAGAGGGGGCTATACTGGATCTAGTTCTGGGAAATGAGCCCGGTCAGGTCGTCAAAGTTTCGGTAGGGGAACATGTGGCAAATAGTGACCACAACTCTGTTAACTTTAGGATAGTAATGGACAAGGACGAGTGTTGTCCGAAGGGTAGGGTGCTAAATTGGGGGAAGGCTAACTATAGCCGGATTAGGCAGGAATTGGTGGCCGTTGATTGGGAGAGGCTGTTTGGGGGTAAGTCCACGTCTGGCATGTGGGAGTCTTTTAAGGAACAGTTGATAAGGCTGCAGGACAGGCATGTGCCTGTAAAAAGGAAGGATAGGAAAGGTAGGATTTGAGAGCCGTGGATAACCAGGGAAATTGAGGATCTGATCAAAAAGAAAAGAGAGGCGTATGTTAGGTCCAGGCAACTGAAAACAGATGCAGCTCTGGAGGAATACAGAGAGAGTAGGAAAGAACTCAAACGGGGAGTTAGAAGGGCAAAAAGAGGTCACGAAATGTTCTTGGCAGATAGGATTAAGGAGAAGCCTAAGACATTTTATTCATATGTTAGGAACAAAAGAGTTGTCAGGGAAAAAGTCGGACCTCTCAGGGACAAAGGAGGGGAATTATGCTTAGAACCCAAGGGAATAGGGGAGATCCTAAATGAATACTTTGCATTGGTATTCACAAAGGAGAGGGACTTGTTGACCGGGAGTGTCTCAGAGGGAGGTGTTGACCCGTTAGACAGAATCTCCATTCCAAGGGAGGAAGTGTTAGGTTTTTTAGGTAACATTAAAACTGACAAATCCCCAGGGCCTGATGGCATCTATCCTAGACTGCTCAGGCAGACAAGTGATGGGCCTCTGGCGGAAATCTTTGTCTCTTCATTGGACACAGGTGAGGTCCCTGAGGATTGGAGGATAGCGAATGTGGTACCATTATTTAAGAAGGATAGCAGGGATAACCCAGGTAATTATAGGCCAGTGAGCTTGACGTCCGTGGTAGGGAAGTTGTTGGAGAGGATTCTTAGAGACAGGATGTATGCGCATTTAAAACAGAACAATCTCATTCGTGACAGACAGCATGGTTTTGTAAGAGGGAGGTCGTGCCTTACAAATTTGGTGGAGTTTTTTGAGGAAGTGACAAAAACGGTTGATGAAGGAAGGGCTGTGGATGTCGTCGATATGGATTTCAGTAAGGCATTTGACAAAGTCCCTCATGGCAGGTTGGTTAAGAAGATTAAGGCCCATGGGATACGAGGAGAGGTGGCTAGATGGGTAGAGAACTGGCTTGGCCACAGGAGACAGAGGGTAGCAGTCGAAGGGTCTTTTTCCGGCTGGAGGTCTTTGACCAGTGGTGTTCCGCAGAGCTCTGTACTGGGACCTCTGCTATTTGTGATATATATAAATGATTTGGAAGGAGGTGTAACTGGTGTTATCAGCAAGTTTGCGGATGACACGAAGATGGCTGGACTTGCGGATAGCGGTGAACATTGTCGGACAATACAGCAGGATATAGATAGGCTGGAAAATTGGGTGGAGAAATGGCAGATGGAATTTAATCCAGATAAATGCGAAGTGCTGCATTTTTGAAGAACTAATGTAGGAGGGAGTTATACAATAAATGGCAGAGCCATCAAGAGTATAGAAACACAGAGGGACCTAGGTGTGCAAGTCCACAAATTCTTGAAGGTGGCAGCACCAGGTGGAGAAGGTGGTGAAGAAGACATATGGTATGCTTGCCTTTATAGGACGGGGTATAGAGTATAAAAGCTGGAGTCTGATGTTGCAGCTGTATAGAACGCTGGTTAGGCCATATTTGGAGTACTGCGTCCAGTTCTGGTCGCCGCACTACCAGCAGGACGTGGAGGCTTTAGAGAGAGTGCAAAGAAGGTTTACCAGGATGTTGCCTGGTATGGAGGGTCTTAGCTATGAGGAGAGATTTGGTAAACTGGGCTTCTTCTCCCTGGAAAGACGGAGAATGAGGGGAGACCTAATAGAGGTGTACAAAACTATGAAGGGTATAGATAGGGTGAACAGTGGGAAGCTTTTTCCCAGGTCGGAGGTGAGGATCACGGGGGGTCACGGGTTCAAGGTGAGAGGGGCGAGGTATAACTCAGATATCAGAGGGACTTTTTTTACACAGAGTGGTGGGGGCCTGGAATGCACTGCCAAGTAGGGTGGTGGAGGCAGACACGCTGGCATCGTTTAAGACTTACCTGGATAGTCACATGAGCATTCTGGGAATGGAGGGATACAAACGAATGGTCTAGTTGGACCAATGAGCGGCGCAGGCTTGGAGAGCCGAAGGGCCTGTTTCCTGCGCTGTACTGTTCTTTGTTCTTTGCTCCAAAGACGTGCAGGTTAGGTTGATTCGCCAAGCTAAATTGCTCTTTAGTGTCAGGGCTATTAACAGTGTAAATACGGGGATAGGATCTGGGTGGGATTGTTGTTGGTGCACGCTCAATGGGCCGAATGGCCTGCTTCCGCACTGTAGAATTTTATAATTCTATGAAGGGCCTCCTGTGTTGTAACCACGCTGTGAAAGAAAGGCGAAGCAGAAAAAAGGGAAGGAATTCCGGATCTTAGGATCAGAACAGCTGATGGCAATAGTGGGAGCAAAGGGAGGAGGACTCGGGATCTGCAGAGGAGGCCAGAGTTAGAAGACAGAGTTCTTGGAGGGTAAGAGGGCTGGTGGAAGATAACATCAAAGGGGATTTGAACATGAGCACGAGAATATTTTTTAAAATTGAAGGATTAAAGCGGAACGATTTTTTTTGGTTTCTCTACCCTTTCTGCATGGAAAAAAAACATGAATGGAGGAGGAAAGAGGAATAGTGCATAGCAGTGTTTCTAACCCACAGACAGTCCTGTTATTTCAATGCGCCAACGCCTAGTCCCATGTGACACAGGCTGCTGGAGCTGCTCACGGTGCAGTATGCCCTTTAGCAGTGCAACACATGACAGCTGAAGGGATTGTAATCCCCCACCCCAGCGCAGTTTCATCCGTTAGTTACCCCGGCTATCGGTGTAGCTGCAGGGGCTGACAGCCAAACTCGCTCCGTTGGTCTGTTCTCCAAAGACTGGGGCATTGGGGAATCACAGCGAGATGGGGAATCTTCTCAGAGCCTGCAGGCTGGTCCACCGCAGACTGCGCCGCCTGCTTAATGCGGGGGAGTGAAATCGGGGCTTACAACCAGTCGCACACTGGATGTTTGCACAGACTGCAGCAGGGTTTTTGATCCGTGTGTCAGTGTTGTCACTGCTGCAGCTGCCGCTCTCCCGGGTGGGGAACAGTCGCTGTGTTTCTCAAACAATCATCTCCGAATCCAGTGGCATCAAACAGCGACATTTCAGAGTGACGGCGATGCTAGCGGGGGGGGGGGGGGGGGAGAGCACACACACACAGAGAAAGCTCCGCGTTGTTGTTTGACCAGGAGGTTCTGCAATCTGCAGCGCAAACAAAGCAGGGATGTGTCAGAACAGTTTGAGACCCCCCATCACCACATTTTTACCACGCACCCTCATCCTGCTTGTCATCACCCCTATCACAGGTCTTTCCTTTCGCCCACCGCTCCCCAATCTCATCCCTTGTTCTCCACAATACTTGAAAACGGTCAGTCTCTAATTGACGAAGGGTCATCTAGATTCGAAACGTTGGCTCTATTCTGTCCCCACAGATGCTGTCAGATCTGCTAAGATGTCCCAGCATTTTGTTTTTGTTTCAGATTCCAGCATCCGCAGTATTTTGCTTTTATCTTAGTCTCTAATTTACTCTACTTCTGATGAAAAGTCACTTTTTTGCTCTCTCTGCAGATGCTGCCTGACCTGCTGAGCATTTGCAGCATTTTCAGTTTTCCACTATATTTTGCCTTTGCTGTAGAATATTACCTATGCCTACACCTTTCCTCATCCACATGGCTTGTATCTGCCTCCTAGTCCCGAGGCCACTATCGATATTAGATTGTGTGATGTACAGGGAATCCCCATTATACTCAAGTGAGATTACATGGCCCAGTTTTATGCACCTGAGCTGGGCAAAATGCTGATGTGCTTATCACTTGCGAGTTTTTTTAAAAACCTAATAACTAGCTAAATGGATTTCAGCAAATGACCAAATGTGTAAAGGTATTGCTCCTAATCTCTCAGTTCCAATTCCCAGACTGTCAGTAAATTTGGTGACCCCAATGAGACACAGCTTGGGTACTATGGCTACCTTCATTGCCTCTGGTCTGGGGATCCAAGAGCTATGACCTAATCAGCAACTGCTGACTCCATCCAATGAGTCAAGTGCTAAGTCTCAGTAACTTTTTGATGAGGCTGGTCATAGAATCCCTACAATGCAGAAGGAAGCCATTCAGCCCATCAAGCCTGCACTGACAACAATCCCATCCAGGCCCTATCCCAATGACCCTACGAATTTACTCTGCTAATCCCCCTGACAATTTATTATGGCCAATCAACCTAACTCACTCATCTTTGGACTGTGGGAGGAAACCCACACAGACATGAGGAGAATGTGCAAACTCCATACAAAAACAGTCATCCAAGGCCAGAATTGAACCCAGGTCCCTGGCACTGTGAGCTGCAGTACTAACCAAGTTAACCATCCCAAGTTAAGCAATACTGCTGAATTGAAGAATACAAACTCAGAGAGTTTCCATTCTTGTAATCATGATCATGAAAGCTAACTCTGATTGATCAGCTTAACTATCCTAAGACCCAGTACAGTGTCACTGATTATATACCTACAATTACAGAGAAGGAGGCATACATCCAATAACAATGTAACATATTCACACCAAGGAATCTCCTCCAGATCTGTGATGCCATTTTCAGTAACTCTTTTCAGTTTGATCATGGAAATGAGAAGTTCAATGGAAATCTTTCACCATGCTCTAATAGTTTGCCTGTAACTCTCATTTATGTTATAAGACCATAAGACATAGGAGCGGAAGTAAGGCCATTCGGCCCATCGAGTCCACTCCACCATTCAATCATGGTTGATTTCAACTCCATTTACCCGCTCTCTCCCCATAGCCCTTAATTCCTCGAGAAATCAAGAATTTATCAATTTCTGTCTTGAAGACGCTCAACGTCTCAGCCTCCACAGCCCTCTGTGGCAATGAATTCCACAGACCCACCACTCTCTGGCTGAAGAAATTTCTCCTCATCTCTGTTCTAAATTGACTCCCTTTTATTCTAAGGCTGTGCCCCCGCGTCCTAGTCTCCCCTGTTAATGGAAACAACTTCCCTACGTCCATCCTATCTAAGCCGTTCATTATCTTGTAAGTTTCTATCAGATCTCCCCTCAACCTCCTAAACTCCAATGAATATAATCCCACGATCCTCAGACGTTCATCGTATGTCAGGCCTACCATTCCTGGGACCATCCGTGTGAATCTCCGCTGGACCCGCTCCAGTGCCAGTATGTCCTTCCTGAGGTGTGGGGCCCAAAATTGCTCACAGTACTCCAAATGGGGCCTAACCAGTGCTTTATAAAGCCTCAGAAGTACATCCCTGCTTTTGTATTCCAAGCCTCTTGAGATAAATGACAACATTACATTTGCTTTCTTAATTACGGACTCAACCTGCAAGTTTACCTTTAGAGAATCCTGGACTAGGACTCCCAAGTCCCTTTGCACTTTAGCATTATGAATTTTGTCACCGTTTAGAAAATAGTCCATGCCTCTATTCTTTTTTCCAAAGTGCACGACCTCGCACTTGCCCACGTTGAATTTCATCAGCCACTTCTTGGACCACTCTCCTAAACTGTCTAAATCTTTCTGCAGCCTCCCCACCTCCTCAATACTATCCTTTACCTTTGCACCTCACCCTGGCACTGTCTTTGTAATCTGCAGGGTTAATTCATTGCAAATTGAACCCCTCATTACCCTTGCCAGGAATTCCACCAGAATATCAATTCAAATTTAAGAAGCAATCAGTACGAAAGGAAAAAAACACTCAACCTCATGCAGATAAATTATTCGGGCACCCATCGCCATTATCCAATTACCTAGGGGGAATCATGTTAAAATGACATGTTTGATATTTTCATACAACAGGTAGTAAAATCTGGAACTCCTTCTCCAAAAGGCTGTGGATGCTGGGTCATTTGGAGCTTTCAGGACTGAGACTGACAATAAGGGTATCAAAGAATAAAGAATTTAAAGTATTAATTCGTGTCACAAGTAAGCTTACATTAACACTGCAATGAAGTTACTGTGAAGATCCCCTAGTCGCCACACTCCGGCACCTGTTTAGTAACACTGATGGAGAATTCAGCATGGACAATGAAACTAACCAGTATGTCTCACATTAAGTTGATCTTTTTCTACACCCTAGCTATAACTGTAACACTACATTCTGCACTCTCTCCTTTCCTTCTCTATGTACGGTATGTTTTATCTGTATAGCGCGCAAGAAACAATAATTTTCACTGTATACCGATACATATGACAAGAATAAATCAAATCAAAGTCTTTCAGACTGTGGAAGGAACCTGGAGCACCTGAAGGGAACCCATGCAGACACAGGGGAACATGCTGACTCTGCACAGATAGTCACCCAAGCCGGGAATTGAACCCAGGTCCCTGGCACTGAGAGGCAACAGTACTGACCAATAGAATTAATGTGCAGATCTGCTTTTATCTAATTGAATGGGTGATGCACCATTGATTACGCAAAGACTCGTTGTTGCGAAATAACAGGCTTTTATTAACAAAAGAACAAAAGCACACTAATCCAAACTGAGGCAAAAGGGACGGAGAGCAGTCACCTTTATACCCAGAGAAGGGCGGAGCCCCGGATTGAGGCAGCAGGGGCGTGTCCAAGCATATGCCATAAACAGACAATATTACAGTGGTTCACCACATTCACCCCCTGTTTAAAAAAAAAGTTCGGCGGGGGCGAGGTGGGGGAACGACAGTCACAGAGTTACAAGTTCAGTCTCTCCGGGGGCTTGATCTGCCGCTGCGACCGCCGCAGTGTCGGCCGTGATGCCGGTTCAGGAGGCAGCGGTGATGAGCCAGACGCCAGTCCAGAATCGGTGAAGCCGTCCGTAGGGCCTTCAGACTGCCGGATGTGTGGAGGCTGCTCCTGGGGCTCAGACGTGCCGTACACGGGGGCTAGATGAGCGTGCTGCGACCCTGGTGCATCATGGGCAACGTTGGGAGCTGGGGGTGAGGGGCCGTGGGACATAGTACCTGCGGGTGCCAGGCCACGAATGGAGACCGTGTCCTCCCGCCCGTCGTGATACACCACATAGGCATATTGGGGGTTGGCGTGGAGGAGTTGGACCATTTCAACCAGGGGGTCCGATTTATGGGTCCGCACGTGCTTCCGGAGCAGGACAGGGCCTGGGGACGTCAGCCATGACGGTAGTGAGGTCCCCGAGGAGGACTTCCTGGGGAAAACAAACATTCGTTCATGAGGGGTGGCTTTGGTAGCCGTGCACAGTAGTGACCTTATTGAGTGTAGCGCATCAGGGAGGACCTCTTGCCAGCGGGAGACTGGAAGACCCTTAGACCGGAGAGCTAATAAAACGGCCTTCCAGACTGTCGCATTCTCCCTCTCCACCTGTCCGTTCCCCCTGGGGTTGTAGCTGGTGGTCCTACTCGAGGCTATACCTTTGTAGAGCAGGTACTGGCGCAGCTCGTCACTCATAAAAGAGGAACCCCGGTCGCTATGGATATAGCTGGGGAAACCAAACAGGGTGAAGAGGCTGTGCAGGGCCCTGACGACCGTGGCCGAGGTCATATCTGGGCAGGGAATAGCGAAGGGGAACCGCGAGTACTCATCGATGACGTTGAGAAAGTATATGTTGTGGTCAGAAGAGGGGAGGGGGCCTTTGAAGTCAACGCTTAGGCGTTTGAAAGGGTGGGTGGCTTTGATGAGGTGCGCTCTGTCTGGCCGATAGAAGTGCGGCTTGCACTCTGCGCAGACTTGGCAGTGCCTGGTTACAGACCTGACTTCCTCGATGGAATAGGGCAGTTCCGGGCCTTGATGAAGTGGAAGAACCTGGTCACCCCCGGGTGGCAGAGGTCATCGTGGAGAGCCTGTAACCGGTCTAGATTCACGCTGGCACAGGTCCCCTGGGATAGGGCGTCTGGGGGTTCATTGAGCTTCCCAGGCTGGTATAAAATGTCGTAATTGTAGGTGGAGAGCTCGATCCTTCACCTCAAAATCTTATTGTTCTTGATTTTGCCCCGCTGCGCGTTACTGAACATAAAGGCAACGGACCGTTGATCCGTGAGCAGGGTGAATTGTTTGCCAGCTAAGTAGTGGCGCTAGTGCCGCACAGCCTCCACGATGGCTTGTGCCTCTTTTTCGACAGAGGAGTGTCGAATTTCAGGGCCCTGGAGGGTGCGCGAGAAGAAGGCCACGGGTCTGCCCGCCTGGTTAAGAGTGGCGGCTAGGGCAAAGTCAGACGCATCGCTCTCCACCTGGAATGGGGTGGATTCGTCTACAGTGTGCATCGTGGCCTTCGCGATATCTGCTTTGATGCGGTCAAAGGTCAGCCGAGCTTCTGTCGCTCGGGGAAAAGAAGTGGATTTGATGAGCGGACGGGCTTTGTCCACATAATCGGGGACCCACTGGGCGTAGTATGAGAAGAAGCCTAGGCATCTCCTCAGCGCTTTGAGGGTGGTGGGGAGGGGAAGTTCCAGGAGGGGACGCATGTGATCGGGGTCGGGGCCGATGACCCCGTTCTCCACAACACAACCAAGAATGGCGAGGCGGCGCGTGCGGAATACGCACTTCTCCTTATTATAGGTCAGGTTGAGGAGTGCCGCAGTGTGGAGAAATTTTTGGAGGTTGGCGTTGTGGTCCTGCTGATCATGGCCGCAGATGGTGACATTATCCGGGTACGGGAAGGTGGCCCGCAGCCCGTTCTGGTCCACCATTCAGTCCATCTCACGCTGGAAAACCGAGACCCCATTGGTGATGCCGAAGGGGACCCGAAGGAAGTGATAGAGACAGCCATCCGCCTCGAAGGCAGTGTATTGGCGGTCTTCCGGGCGGATAGGGAGCTGGTGGTATGCAGACTTCAAATCAATGGTGGAGAACACCTGATATTGTGCAATCTGATTGACCATGTCAGAGATGCGGGGAAGGGGATACGCGTCCAGCTGCGTGTATCGGTTAATGGTCTGACTGTAGTCGATAACCATGCGATGTTTCTCCCCAGTCTTAACAACCACCACTTGGGCTCTCCAGGAGCTGGTACTGCCCTCAATGATCCCCTCCCCCAGGAGGCGTCGCACCTCGGACTTAATAAACGCTCTATCTCCAGCGCTGTACCGTCTGCTTTTGGTGGCAATGGGCTTGCAGTCAGGGGTGAGGTGTTCAAAGAGCGAGGGAGGGGCGACTTTAAGGGTCAAGAGACCACAGGTGGTGCGCGGTGGCTGGTCTAATAGCTGCGGATTTTGGACGGAGATTGGGGGGAAAGGCCCATTATATACCATAGTGACACTCCCAAGGTGACACATGAAATCTAGCCCCAGTAGTACGGCAGCGCAGAGCTGTGGCAGCATGAGGAGCCTGCACTTCTCGTACACCGTGCCCCGTACAGTCAGAGTTGCCACACAGTAGCCGAGGACATTCACCGACTGGGACGTCGAAGCCATGGAGATTGATTGCTGCATTGGCAGTACTGGCAGTGCGTAGTGACTCACCGTGTTAGGGTGGATAAAACTCTCCGTACTCCCACTGTCAAATAAGCAGTAAGTAGTGTGGCCGTTTACCTTGATGTCCATCATAGACCAGGCGAGTTGGTGAGGCCTGGACTGGTCCAACGCGACCGAGGCCACCGTCGGATTAGGCGAGGAGCCGCACGCGGTGGACAGTTCCCAAAATGGCAGCCCGCGTAACTCGCACGCGGCTGACGTCATCCAAGATGGCGGCTCCTGTGGGTCGCACGTGGCTGATGGCGTCCAAGATGGCGGCCTCCATGGGTCGCACGTGGCCGATGGTGTCCAAAATGGCGGCTCCTGCGGATCGCACATGGCCGATGGCATCGAAGACGGTGCCTCCCGCGGATCGCACACGGCGCTGCTGGGCCTGGAGGCCGATTTTGCCCTGCAAACTTTCAGGTAATGGCCTTTCTTACCGCAGCCAGAGCTGATCACGTCTTTCGCCGGGCAGCGTCATTGTGGGTGCTTCTCCAGGCCGCAGAAGTAGAACCTCGGGCCTTCGGAGACTGCCGCAGTGGTCAGTTTGGCGTCGGGACGGGGCGTGGCATAGGTTTGCGGCCCTCCCGGGTACAGAGATGGTGTCCACGGTGCGCCCTCGTGGTCGGGGGTGTAGGCCTCGAGGTTCCGGAAAGCCACCTCCAGCGAGCCGGCAAACTCCACAGTTTTCTTCAAGTCCAGCCCACCTTGTTCCAGCAGGCGCTGCCGGATATAGGTCGACCTGATGCCCGCGACAAAGGCATCTCTGATCAGGTCATCGGCGTTTTGGGTGGCTGAAATGGCCTTGCAGTTGCAGGCTCTGCCGAGTGCACGCAGTTCGTGCAAGAATTGTTCAGTTGATTCCACCGGCTGCTGTCTGCGAGTGGCCAGCAGATGTCTGGCGTAGACCTCATTCGGCTGACGGTTGTACTGGCTTCTTAGGGGATCGATTGCCTCCTGGTAAGTTACCGCGAATCAGATCATCGCGAAGACGTGAGCGCTGACGCGGGCGTGGAGCACGTGCAGTTTGTCGATGTCGGTTACGACGACGGCGGAGGAGGAGGCGATGAAGGTCTCAAAGCAGTGCAGCCAGTGATCAAAAGAGTTAGAGGCCCCAACGGCCTGTGGATCCAAGTCCAATTTATCAGGCTTCAGGAGTTGCTCCATCCCAAAACTTTTGTTAATAAAATTGATGCACCATTGATTATGCAAAGACTCGTTGTTGCGAAATAACAGGCTTTTATTAACAAAAGAACTGGAGCACACCCGAACCGATAGCTAATCTGAATGGAGGCAAAAGGGCGGAGAGCAGTCACCTTTATACCCCGAGAAGGGTGGAGCCCCGGATTGAGGCAGCAGGGGCGTGTCCAGGCATATCCCATAAACAGACAATATTACAGTGGTTCACCACAGTGGGGAAAGACTCAAAGGGCTGTATGGCCTACACCTGTTCCAAATTTTCCTTTATTAACTCCACAATGTGGAAAATTGCCCATGTGTGTTCTGTCCACAAACAGCAGGACAAATGCAATCAGCCAATTACCAACCCATCAGCCTACTCTCGATCATCAGGAAAGTGATAGAAAATACCATTGATAATGCTGTCAAGTGGCCCTTACACAACAATAAGCTGCTCAATGATGTTCAGTTTGGGTTCTGCCAGGGTCACTCAACTCCTGACCTCAACACAGCTTTGGTCCGAACATGAACAATAGAGCTGAACTCTAGAGATGAGGTGACAGTGGCTACCCTTGACATCAAGTCATCAAATATGACATCAAGGAGCCCTGGCAAAACTGAAGTCAATGGAATCAAAGGGGACACTCTCCACTAGTTAGAATGATACCTAGCGCAAAGGAAGACGCTTGTGATTACTGGAAGTCAAACATCTCAGTCCCAGGACATCACTGCAGGAATTCCTCAGGGTTGTGTTCCAGGCCCAACCATCTTCAGCTGCTTCATCAATGACCTCCCTGCCATAAGGTCAGAAGCAGGATGGTCATTGCTGATTGCACAATGTTGAGCACCATTTACAGTTCCTCAGATATTGAAGCAGTCCTTGCGCATATGCAGCAAGACTTGGACAACATTAAGGTTTAGGTGGATAAGCGGCAAGTACATTCACACCGTACATGTGCCAGGCAATAACCATCACCAACAAGAGAGAATCCAACTCTCTCCCCTTGACATTCAATTGCATTACCATCGCTGTATCCCCACTATCAGCATCTTGGGAGTTACCATTAACCAGAAACTGAACTGGACCAGCCGTATTAATACTGTGGCTGCAAGAGCAGGTCAGAGGCTGGGAGATCTAAGGTGAGTAGCTCGCCTCCTGGTTCCCCAAGCCTGTCCACTATTTATAAGACACAAGCCACAAGTGTAATAAGTTCTTTGTGTCGGTCTTCACGGTGGAAGACACAAATAGTTTGCCGAATATTAGAGATCGAGAGTTGGTGGGAGGGGAGGTCCTTAATACAATTACTGTTACTAAGGAGGTGGTGCTTGGTAGACTAATAGGACTGAAGGTAGACAAGTCCCCGGGCCCGGATGGAATGCATCCCAGGGTACTGAAAGAAATGGCTGAGGTAATAGCAGATGCGTTAGTAGTAATTTATCAAAATTCGCTGGACTCTGGGGTAGTGCCGGCTGACTGGAAAACAGCTACTGTTACGCCGCTGTTTAAAAAAGGAAGTAGACAAAAGGTGGGTAACTACAGGCCGGTTAGCTTAACGTCCGTAGTTGGGAAGATGCTAGAGTCCATTATTAAAGAGGAAATAACAGAGCACCTGAATAAGAATGGTTCGATCAAGCAGACGCAGCATGGATTCATGAAGGGAAAGTCGTGTTTGACGAATCTACTGGACTTTTATGAAGATGTCACTAGTGCGGTTGACAGAGGGGAACCGGTGGATGTGGTGTTTTTAGATTTCCAGAAGGCGTTCGATAAGGTGCCTCACAAAAGGTTGCTGCAGAAGATTGGGGTACACGGAGTTGGGGGTAAGGTGTTGGCGTGGATTGGGGATTGGCTATCTAACAGGAAGCAGAGAGTTGGGATAAATGGGTGCTTTTCTGGTTGGCAGTTGGTGACCAGTGGCGTGCCGCAGGGATCGGTGCTGGGGCCTCAATTGTTTACCATTTACATAGATGATCTGGAGGAGGGGACTGAATCTAGGGTATTCAAGTTTGCTGATGACACGAAGGTGAGTGGGAAAGCGAATTGCGTGGAGGACGCGGAAAGTCTGCAGAGAGATTTGGATAGGCTGAGCGAGTGGGCGAGGATCTGGCAGATGGAATATAACGTTAGCAAGTGTGAGGTTATCCACTTTGGAAGAAATAATAGTAAATTGGAATATTATTTAAATGGAGAAAAATTACAACGTGCGACTGTGCAGAGGGACCTGGGGGTCCTTGTGCACGAATTGCAAAAACTCAGTCTGCAGGTGCAGCAGGTGATCAAGAAGGCGAATGGAATGTTGGCCTTTATCGCGAGGGGGATAGAATATAAAAGCAGGGAGGTCTTGCTGCAACTGTACAAGGCACTGGTGAGGCCGCAACTGGAGTACTGTGTGCAGTTTTGGTCCCCTTATTTGCGAAAGGATATATTGGCCTTGGAGGGAGTGCAGAGAAGGTTCAACAGGTTGATACCGGAGGTGAGGGGTGTAGCTTATGAGGAGAGATTAAACAGATTGGGTCTGTACTCGTTGGAGTTTAGAAGGATGAGGGTGATCTTATAGAGACATATAAGATAATGAAGGGGCTGGATAGGGTAGAGGTGGAGAGATTCTTTCCACTTAGAAGGGAAACCAGAACTAGAGGGCACAGCCTCAAAATAAGTGGGGGCCGGTTCAGAACAGAGTTGAGGGGGAACTTCTTCTCTCAGAGGGTAGTGAATCTCTGGAATTCTCTGCCCATTAAAGTGGTGGAGGCTTCCTCGTTGAATATGTTTAAATCACGGGTAGATAGTTTTCTGATCGATAAGGGAATTAGGGGATATGGGGAGCAGGCGGGTAAGTGGAACTGATTCGCTTCAGATCAGCCATGATCTTGTTGAATGGCGGGGCAGGCTCGAAGGGCCAGATGGCCTACTCCTGCTCCTATTTCTTATGTTCTTATGTAATGGGATAAAGTTAAAGTTTATTTATTAGTCACAAGTAAGGTTTACACTAACACTGCAATGAAGTTACTGTGAAATTCCCCTAGTCGCCACAGTCCGGCACCTGTTCGGGTCAATGCACCTAACCAGCACGTCTTTCAGAATGCAGGAGGAAATCGGAGCACCCGGAGGAAACCCACGCAGACATGGGGAGAATGTGCAAACTCCACACAGGCAGTGACCAAAGCTGGGAATTGAACCCAGGTCCCTGGCGCTGTGAGGCAGCAATGCTAACCACTGTGCTGTCACTTGTCTGGATGTGTGCAGCTCTAACACTCAAGGAATTCAACACCATCCAAGATAGAACCTAATTGGCTTCCTATCCACCAACTTAAACAATCACTTCCTCCACCGCCAATGCACATTGGCAGCAATGCGTATTATATACAAGACGCACTGCAACAACTCACCAAGGCTCCTTCAACCCAAACCCAGAACTTCTATCACCTAGTTTGGCAAGGGCAGCAGATGAATGGAAACATCATGACATGCAAGTTCCCTTTTGATCCACAAACAATCACAACTTGGAAATAACGTCATTCCTTCACTATCATTGGATCAAAATCCTGGAACTTCCTTCCAAACAGCTCAGTGAGAGGACAAGATGGACTGCAGTAGTGAAAGAAGGCGACTCACCACTATAATATTCTGGTCATGTTGTGCTAACACAGCATATTTATAGAGTCTGCTGAGGTAAGGAAAATGTTAACTTCATTCAGTAAAATCTTACTGCAGCTTCAGCTTGCTATGAGGTCTATAAGAGAGAGGAAGATCATGAAACACTACATCACTTTCTGTGATGAGGTAGACTGTCTCATTAGCATATCACCTATTTAGAATTAACCCCTTTTACTACATATCCCTCCAAGTCACTGACTTCAATTTCTTTTTTTATAGAGACAATATCTGTGGCAGTTTCTCTAGTCTATCCGAATGGGTCTTCAATCTTTCAGAGGAAGGAGATTTGAGTCCTGCATGTGGTTTCTCAGACTCTGCTGGGCAGGAGAATTTGTAGATGACTAAACTTGACAGGTTGCAATTCATTTGTGCTCCATTTTGGGGCCCCCTGTGCCACAACATGGTGTGTTTCAGGGTAAACTTTCCACTGGACTCAGGTTCAACAAACTGGTTGTCATCTGGATCGCTTAATGAACGCAGTATCTCTGGTCTGTTCGGTTGGGTAAATGACTGCTTTGACTGTGTTAAAGATTGTTTCCATATGTCTCATCTTGTTTGGATGAAGTAGGACTGCAGATGTGTGGCCAGGTTTTCTGGCCTCCCAGCCACATGTTTCCCACTGGCAAGAGATGACACGTTGTTTACGAGTGGCGTGCTTCTCTGGTCCCACTGCTGTCAATGGGAATTCCCATTGACGTCATCCCACATCAGTGAAAAACCCACGGCATGGCTGTCCGCTGCTGGTGTGACCGGAGAATCCCGCCAGCATGGACAGCCAGAGAAATCCAGCCATGGTGTGTGTCAACCACTTGTCCATAGCGAGTTTTGCCTTGTATCCACACTGGCTCTCCCGGTTGGAGGTTTAGCACGTTAGGTGTTTTATGATATTTGTTATAGTTCCACATCTGGCTGGAACATTCATCCTCTTCTTGTCCAAGTCATCCACTTGTGTACATGGCAGAGTGTGTGTGGGAGAATAGGGAGTTGAGTTCTCAGTTTCTTTCCTTTGGGTGTTCGCATATTGCTAAAACATTTTGAAGTGGAATTGAACAAATGCTCAGAAGTCAAGTTGAATGTCATCATTCTCCTCCAGCAATACTTTCTGTGATGAGGTAGACTGTCTCATTAGCATATCACGTATTTAGAATTAACCCCTTTTACTGCATATCCCCCCAAGTCACTAACTTCAATTTCTTTTTTTATAGAGACAATATCTGTGGCAGTTTCTCTAGTCTATCCGAATGGGTCTTCAATCCTTCAGAGGAAGGAGATTTGAGTCCTGCATGTGATTTCTCAGACTCTGCTGGGCAGGAGAATTTGTAGATGACTAAACTTGACAGGTTGCAATTCATTTGTGCTCCATTTTGGGGCTTCATCATTGGCTTGAGGGTAGCTTGGTAAGCTGGCAGTACGGACAAATCCACATCATATTGTGAACTCTTTAAAGTATTCATTGGCAACCTCAGTCCATTGGCTGAGATTACAAAGCCTAGGATTCCATATGTTGCAAAAATCTCCTTCAATTATTTAATCACTGTTTCAGAAGTGTGACCCTACAGTTGCTTGACCTCTATCCATGAGGAGTAATAGTCTACAACGATTGAGCATTTTACCTCTGTATTCAAAGAGGTCCATCCTAATATTTTCCCATGTGCTTGTTGAAAGGGAGATGACACCAATGGTTCCCTAGTTTCCTGATGATGTATAGCACAAGTAATACACTCTGATATCACCTCTTCCAGTGATTTTGAGAGACCAGGCTTCAAAGTGAATACTGATTTGGCTCAACTTTTTGTGATTCTCAAATGTCCTAGGTGTAATCATTGCTATATGCCGTGTCTCTGAACTCTCGGAATGACCAATAGATGAATACATCACAACTACACTGAGGTGTTCCCTCTGCTCATAGTATTGTCTGGGAATGGGATTGTGTGGCACATATATTGGCCATCGTTTGATACCAACCTGAGCACATTCTTGATCAGATTTCTGTGCACCTTGAATTTCATTCAGTTGCTGAGTTGTTGCTGGTAGCGTTGTGGTTGCTGTTGATGCAAAGGTTTCTACCTCTTTGACAAGGGCTACATCATCTTGTTCAGACCTTGCCACTGGGAGACGGGATAAAGCATCTGCTGTAGTTTGCAGTTTTCCCAGGACACACTGTGCCTCTGCATTAAAACTCATCATTTTCAGTCTGAATTGTTGTGCTCATGGAGGCATTTGTGCTAACTTTTTAGAATTTAAGAGTGCCACAAAGTGGTCTGTCTCTATCTTGAAGTGGTGGCCAAGAACATAATGTACAAATCTTTTGCAAACTCATGTAGCAGGTAAAGCTTCTTCCTCTACCACTGCATGTCACTGTTAAGTCTCTACAGTGAATGGGATGTATAGTAGACTTGTCTACATTCTCCATCGGCTTACTCCCAATCCTGTAGATGTTTCTGCAGTAATGACAGTGGGTAGCTCCACGTCAGTGTGAGCTAAAATATCAGCAAATAACAGCATCTCTTTAATTTTCTTAAACGATCTCTGTTGTGATTCCTCCCAACGCCATGCATTCCCTGTTTCAGCAGCTGATATAATAGCTCATTGACCATTCCTAGGTTAGGCAAGAACTTTCTGACTCGGTTTACCATACCCATAAATCTCTAACAGTCATGTTCCAAGGAGCTGGAAACACCTTGACTTCTCTTGGCTACTGTGGATCAACTCTGACACTAGATTTATCCAAAATACGCTCAAGGAACTTGACAGTCAGCTGCGAGAATTCACATTTGTTGCTGAGTGTAAGTCCTGTTTCCTGTTGGCGTTATGGCACAGCTCTCAATATGGTATCATGTTCCGTCTGAATGATCCATGGGTGAAGACATCATCCATGTGACATACAATTCCATCCAGTCCTTCTAGAATACTCAGCATTGTCCTCTGGAAGATTTCTAGCACTGATTTGATGCTTAAAGATGGTCTGTTAAAGCAAAACCTCCCTAACGTAGTACGGTTGTGAGCAACTTAGAATTTGCATCAAGGGGCAGTTGCCAAAAACAACTATTTGCATCAAGCTTCATGAAAATTGAACTCTTTCCCAGTTTTGCTAGGTCAAATAGGATGAATTTCACGTTGAACTGCTTTGTTCAGCTGGGTAAGATCTACACAGATTCTGATTGATCCATTGGGTTTTGGCATTGGGACCATCAGGCACCATCTTGTTGATTCTAGCACAGGCAAAATAACCCCCTGCTTCAACAGCGTCAATTTTCATCTTTACCTTTGGATAAGGATTTTTTCTGGGACACACTGGCCTTGTTTCAGGATGTGATATGCCAGCTTCAGCTTTGTTATTCCTGTGAACAGCTGTGGAAATTCAGCTCCGAGGATTTTAGGCTGACCTTCTCTGTTTTGAAGTTCCTCGGCTCTGCAAATCAGATGTAAGTCGGTACAGGCTTCCCTGCTTAAGAGCAAACAACTCTGGGTCAGGATCACATATACGGTTTCAGTGATTTCTCTCCCCCAATATTGAAGGGGTGCATTCAGTTGTCCTGCGACCTTGAGTTCTAAACCTCCTGACCCGTGCAGATTTTTTGCTTATTGGCTGAATAGACCTTCTCTCCAAATCAGAGTTCAGCATTAGAAAGACCAAAACTGCTGCACCTGTATCTAACATAAAGCATCCCTTGTTTCCCTCTGCTGGGATATCAGCACTCCAATAGTTTCCACTTGGTTCCTGGATCTCTCCAATGAAAGGCATTTCAATATCATTGATGTTTCTATTCCTTCGATCTTGCCACCTATCGAAGGCTTCTCTTTTTCCTTATTCTTTACAAGCTTCTTGCTGTGACACACAACCTGAAAGTGACTCTTCTTTTGTAAAAATGGCATTTGGCCTGTTTGGTGGGACAATTTTTGTGTTTGTGATTTTTCCTGTCACATCCAGTACAATTAGCTAGAACGATTGATGGATGCACTTCCTGCCTCTCCTGCTTTGATACAGCCACCTCGCTGCTTTTAAATTTAACATACTCCACTGAGTCAACCATGTTTGGGATATGATCCTATCATCATCCCGAATCACTGATCGATTTTGTTTCCCGACCTCAGCTTGTCTGCTTGATGGAATTGCCTTTGTTAAGGTTAGATCATGTCTCAACTGTGAGTGGTCAAGACTCCGGCCGCAATACTGTCCTTGATCAGTTCATCTTTTAATGCCATATTCACAGTTCTCTGCAAATATTTACAGATCGTCAATACTTCTCCCTTGTCTTTGTGTAGGCTTGTTAATTTCAGCCTGCTGGACAATGATATTCTTTAACAGACTGAAGTAGGCTTCAAATGTTTTTGTTATTTGTATGTAGATTTTTCTTCATCAATCCCTAGTCTGACTAAAATATTATCCATATGGCCACCCATTGTGTATATTAGTGTACTGACCTGCTGACTACTCAGCTTCCCCATGAGGCCCGATGCAGTATGAAATCTGATAAATCTTCAGTGACAGTTCAACCATGCTCGGTTTGATTGAGATCTGCAACCTGCTTGAAGCTTTCTGGCAATGGCAGTGTCTTTTCTATATTTTTTCTCTCACTCACTGCCACCACATAATATTCTGTGTCTTGTGCTAACACAGAATATTAACAGAGTCTGCCGAGGTAAGGAAAAAATTAACTTTCTTAAGAAACATCGTACAGGGACATGATCTTGCCATGAGGTCTACTTGAGAGTGGAAGGTCATGAGACATTGCATCAGTGTCTAATTAGCATATCACAGTGGGAATTAACCCCTTATATTACATTTTCTTTATTCATTCTTGGACATGGGCGTCGCTGGTTGGCCAGCAATTATTGCCCATCCCTAGTTCCCCTTGTTCAGAGGGCAGTTGAGAGACAATCACATTGCTGTGGCTCTGGAGTCACATGTAGGCCAGACCAGGTAAGCACAGCAGATTTCCTGCCCTAAAGGACATTAGTGAACCAGATCGGTTTTTACAATAATCGACAATGGTTTCATGGCCATCAGTAGAATCTTAATTCCGTTATTTTTTATTGAATTCAAATTCTACCATCAACCATGGCGGGATTTGAACCTGGGTTCCAAGAACATTAGCTGAGTTTCTGGCTTAATAGTGTAGCGATAATACCACGAGGCCATCGCCTCCCCCAAGTCTCTGATTCTCCCCATTATACTACAACTACCTCCTCATCAAAGGCAGTTCAGGATTGGCAACATCCCATGAGAGAATCAGCAAAAAAACCTCAAGAGACTGTACAGTGCATTAGGGTGATGGTTACTTATCTGAGTTTCCTGTGACATGTTCTACTGTGTAAATGCTGGAAATACTCAGCAGGTCTGGCAGCATTTGTGGAGAGAGACAAAGTTAACGGTTCAGGTTTGTGATGTTCAGACGAAATGTCACTAATCCAATACATTGAGTGGGGTTTTGCGGAGGATGGCCGCTATTAGCCGGCAGCGGGATCTTCTGGTCCTGCCGTTGTCAACAGTGTTCCTCCTGCCACCAGGGAATCCACAGCAGGGCAGCACCATCAGCGGTCAACGTCGGCAGGACCAGAAGATGCCGCCCATTAACACTGTTTCTCTCTCCACAGATGCTGCCTGACTTGCTGTGTGTTACCAGAGTTTTCTGCTTTTATTTCAGATTTCCATCATCTGCGGTCATTTGTTTTCACATTCTGAACTATATCACTACACGAGTTCAAAAAGTTAACTGAGTGCATCGGCAGATCATATCAATCAGAACGTTCCCAGCTTTTGTCTCCATTTACACCTGGGCAGCAGGAAGAGTTTTGCACAGGATTCCTTGGTTCAGGAGCCAACAAAATCCAAGACATCCACGCTAAGTCCCAAATGCCCTGCCAAAAGTCAACTTGTGTGAATGGTGCTTGAGGATAGGATTGGACTTGGCTGTGAAGGCGAACACAGTTGAATTGTCTCCTGATTCACTGCCACAAATCACATTCCTCATGAGTTGTACTGAGGGGACGATCACTTCCCTTGGAAGTCTATTCCAGCATGGAGTCAACCCTTTCAGGAAAGGGAAGATTATAAAATTAGGGGTGAAGAAACAACACAAATTACTACAATAAATCCATTTACTATTAATGAAGGTTCCATTGGTATCTAAAATATCTTGAATTTCCTGTTTCTCCAGGCTGTGAGTTCAGCCTGACTACATAACTGTGGCCCCAATCCTTCACCTGCTGCTGAACTAGATGGAGGGCTGTTCATAGGTTTAATAATGTAACTGCATGAATTGAACAAAAGTGCTTTGAGGCAGGAGACATTGGATTCATTTGTTCTGTGAGATCCTTTCCACTGTCCCTTCAGGGGAAAGATAGTAAAAAAGTAATGAATGGCGTGTCCAGTTGGTTGGAGATGAAATTTAAGATTGCAAGCCCTCTCTCCTCGGTAATATTTGTCTCTGAACTAGTTGTCAGGATGTCTGAGAGGTCTAATGCGCCAGACTCAAGGAATGTGATTTCTTGCTTTGTATAAGCCTGGTGAATTCTGGTCCCTTTCTAGGGGTATGGGTTCAAATTCCACTCCTGACATATCCTTTTTGGCGGCACGGTGGCACAGAGGTTAGCACTGCTATGCGGCACGGTGGCACAGTGGTTAGCACAGCTGCCTCACAGCGCCAGGGATCTGGGTTCAATTCCCATCTTGGGTCACTGCCTGTGCAGATTCTGCAAGCCCTCCCTCTTGTCTGCGTGGGTTTCCTCCAGGTGCACCAGTTCCCTCCCACATTCCGAAAGATCTGCTGGTTAGGTGCATTAGCCATACTAAATTCTCCCTCAGTGTACCCGAATAGGCACTGGAGTGTGGCATCTAGGGGATTTTCACAGTAACTTCATTGCAGTGTTAATGTAAGTCTACTCGTGACTGATAAATAAACTTTAAAACATAGCACCAGGGACTCGGATTCAATTCCAGACTTGGGTGACTCTCTGTGCGGAGTTTGCATGTACTCCCGTGTCTGCGTGGGTTTCCTCTGGGTGCTCCAGTTTCCTCCCACAGTTGAAAGATGTGCAGGTTAGGTGAATTGGTCATGCTAAATTGCCCTTAGTGTCAGGGGAATTAGCAGGATAAATATGTGGTGTTACAGGAATAGGATCTGTGTGGGTTGGTCAATATGACTGTGTCAGGCTGTTGCTCAACTAGTCTGTGGGCAGCTTTTCTGGTTTTGGTTCAAGTCTCCAGGGTCGACTGAGCAGGGGCATGCTTTTGTGGTGTCCTATGTTTAGGTCAGTGTTCGGTGGTCTGACGGGTGTTTTCTGTTTCTGTGGCATTTAATATAACCGAGCGGCTGACTGGGTCATTTAAAAGTCAATCGGGCCTGGAGTCACATGAAGGCCAGACCAGATAAGGATGGTAGATATACTTTCCTGAAGGACATTAATGAACCCGATAAATTTTGTGGTAGTTTCATGGTCACTATAACTGACACTAGCGTTCACTTCAAGTGTTATTTAATTAAACTAAAAGCTGTGAAGTGCTGTGGTGGGATTTGACCTCTTTTTGAATTAAAGTTTTAAAGTTTATTTATTAGTGTCACAAGTAGGTTTACATTAAAACTGCAATGAAGTTACTGTGAAAATCCCCTAGTTGCCACATTCCGGCGCCTGTTCGGGTACACTGAGCGAGAATTTAGCATGGCCAATGCATCTAATCAATACGTCTTTCGAACTGTGGGAGGAAACCGGAGTCCCCGGAGGAATCCCACGCGGACATGGGGAAAACGTGCAAATTCCGCACAGACAGTGACACAAGCTGGGAATCAAACCGGAGCTGTGAGGCAGCAATGCTAACCACTGTGCCATCGTGCCATACTGTGCCAAATTGCAACAGATCTCTGGATTATTGGTCTCTGGGCGGCACGGTGGCACAGTGGTTAGCACTGCTGCCTCACAGCGCAAGGGACCCCAGTTCGATTCTCAGCTTGGGTCACTGTGCGGAGTCTGCACATCCTCCCCGTGTCTGCGTGGGTTTCCTCCGTGTGCTCCGGTTTCCTCCCACAGTCCAAAGATGTGCAGGTTAGGTGGACTGGCCATGCTAAATTGACCCTGAGTGACAGGGGGATTAGCAAGGTAAATATGTGCTGTTACGGGGATAGGGTCTGGGTGGGTTGTTGTCAGTGCAGGCTCGATGGGCCAAATGGCCTCCCTCTGTACTGAAAGAATTCTATGATTCTATGAAATACAGAGAAAAAAAATCAATATCTACTCTTTGGACCATCCAGAAGCTCAATGCTACAGGAGAATGCTGAGATTTGGCTTTTGCTTCTGTGGCTCAGATCTTCTCACTGTGAAAACAACCACCCTTCGCAAGAGTCGAGAATGACTCACTTTCTGTTTCCCTTTACTGGGAAGTTATCTCATTTAACCAGCAGACTGAATTCTGTCCCAACTCTTTTCATCCAAAAGTAATTTAATCATCCCTGATTTTAACAGGATATCTCCTATCTGATTAGAATCCAGCAGAGAAAAAAACCACAAACTCAAAATGGGACGTCTGCAGGAAATGGGCGGGTACACATTACTATCATATAACTATGCAAGAATAAGCCCAAGGAATGTTGTGCTAAGGTTGGTTGGCACAAATACAGGCTCAGCAGCACCATGCTTTCAATCCATGCCAATACATTTACATGAGCATACTTGCATAGTTTGTGGCAATAGGACAAATCCGGTGCAAATTATACCCATGCATCAATCAATGTTAAACTGGACTTACCAGTTAACATTATTATTGCTTGTCCTAAGATAACTGGTCACTAGTGATAAAGACACATACTATTCTGAGATATTGATCAATAACAATAGAGGCACAGCCTGCAGTATCAATCTCTGTTCATGTAGACACAGTCCACACTAACCCTGCCAGAGTACATGAAACACAGAATCTCTATTTGAACCGTTGAGATCTTTTCTTTCAATTGTCAGATCTATTTTATTACAAAGGTGGACATTCCTCAGCTTTTTTTGATTCTTTCACATGATATGGGTGTCACTGGCTAGGCCAGCATTTATTACCCATCACAAATTGGCCTTGAGTAGATGGTGGTGAACCATCTTCATGAACTGCTGAAGTCTATGTGGTGTAGATACACCCACAGTGCTGATGGGAAGGAAGCTCATGAATCTCAACATGTAAGTGACTAACTATAAGTAAAACATCCGAGAAACGTCAAGTTTCACATCAAAAGGTAATTGCAGGGAATAGCCAACAGTGAGGCCCAAAGTGAGTTGGTTTTCCATCTTTCCTTACAAATTCATCTATTGTGGGCGGGCAGCATGTCCCTAAATTAAGCTGGAGTTCAGTACCGGAATGTTTTGTCTGCCAGTTCACTGGATAATCCCTGTGACCAGAAGGCACTAAATGAGATGTTTATTTTAGCCTGAATTCATTGCTTTGATTGGATGCAGTTTGCTTGAGTGACTTGCATTGTTTTACTTTGCCTCGAAGCCTGTCTAGGAGAGTTACTCTCCCTCAAAATCACATTGGCCCTTTAAGGAGAGGCACTTTTTCAATTCTCATAGGTGTGGCTCAATCTAACATTAGTTTAATGTAACATTGGCCTGTCTCGAATAGGATGCACTCATTATATTCCTGTGCTTTATCCATTTTGCATGTCTGGGCTACACTTCAATCCCTAAGATTGGTGTCTGTCAGCGCAAAGGCACTTTCTGTGATAGGAGAGCACTCTTTGACATTTTTGATTTGATTTCTACCGTTTACTAGTTTCTGTTATATTAGATACTTTTGCTCATTTGATTTGATTGCTTCATAGTTGCTGGGTCACAACCCTGAAACTCCCTCCCTAGCAACGCTGCAGAAGTATCATCAGCACATGGACTGCAGTGATTCAAGACTGTGGCTAGCCACCACCTTCTCAAGGGAAATTGGGACATTAGAATGCATTTATAATCCCTACAGTGCAGAAGGAGGCCATTTGGCCCATTGAGTCTGCACTGACTCTCTGAAAAGAGCATCTTACCCAAGCCCACACACCCACCCCTATCCTATCCATGTAAACCTATGCATTTACCATGGCTAATGCACTCAACCTACACATCTTTGGACACTAAAGGGCAATTTAGCATGGCCAATCCACTTAACCTGCAAATCTTTGGACTGTGGGAGGAAACCGGGGCACCCAGAGGAAACCCACGAGACTTGGGGCGAATGTGCAAACTTCACACAGTCACCCAAGGCCAGAATCAATCTCGGGTCCCTGGGCGCTGTGAACCAGCAGTGCTAACCCTGTGCCACCATGCTGCCACGGTTGGGCGATAAATGTCAGTCCTGTAAATGATACCCACATCAATTAATTAAAAAATGGATATTATAAGCAACTGAAACAGTGTCCACTAAGTGCCATTTGTTTCTACTTCTTGCATTCTCTGCACAAAGGCAGGTCCTTGGCGGTAATTTGTCAAATCACAGCAAAATGCCACAAATTTTTACTATGGGCAGGACACAGAGCTGAACCCCATGTCTGCCTCAGCCAAACCGCCATGGGCGGCATGTTGGCACAGTGGTTAGCAGTGCTGCCTCACAGCTCCAGGGACCTGGGTTCGATTCCCAGCTTGGACAACTACATGTGCGGAGTCTGCCTGTTCTCCCCATGTCTGCATGGGTTTCCTCCGGGTGCTCCAGTTTCCTCCCGAAGTCCGAAAGACGTGCTGGTTAGGTGCATTGGCCATGCTAAATTCTCCCTCACTGTACCCGCTGGAATGTGGCGACAAGGGGATTTTCACAGTAACTTCATTGCAGTGTTAATGTAAGCCTTCTTGTGATACTAATAAATAAACTTTACAACACTGGTGTTGGTGTTAATCTGATCTACAGGCTAGCCAACTGAGCTAGCCAATCTCCCTGCCATTTGTTTAATGTACTCCAAATGTCTCATTTCCATTTTATTTTATAAAAATAACCTAACTGTGGCATTTCCCGCTGACTCTTTGGTGATAACTTCTCTCTGAACAGAAGAGCTGGCACCAGCCTTTTACTCCAAAATGGGACCTATTTGTTGGATTCGGATGAGTGTTAAGTTTACACCTGACTGATTATTAAATCCCTAAGCATCGAATGAACAGTGAGAGCTGTGGGCACTGCCTGGTAGCTTTGTCTGCTTTCCCTCAATGTGATTGTGTAGAGCAAATCTACTGGAGCCTTGAATGGTCTCCATTTTTCAGACAAGGTATTTAGCCTATTTCTATAGAAATGACCTGTGGCCAATCAATTAATTCTGACCTAACACAAAATGGGGGCTTTTACATTTGTGTTCCGATTGTTTATGTTTTAGCCTCAATTTATACTTGAATAGGTTTTGGACACTAATAAGCAGTGTCTTTTGCTCATTAGATATAAGTTATGTCCAGTTTGACATTGCATCAAACGGTATGTTTTATTTTTCCTAGCTTTATCACTTTCATTTCTATTATTTTAGTTTGTTTCAAGTCAGTTTTGGTGAATTCCAGTCCTGAAATTTTTAATGCTCCCTCTGAGATTTCTACCGGTTTCCTGCCATATCTTTCAACAGGAGATTAATTACATCCCCCGAGGAAATGGTGGGAAAGCATAATTTCAGGGCTTCTGCGCCTTTAGTGGTTCCCCTTGCGCTGTCAGGCCAACTGTCCTATTGCAATGGAAGTGGGCATTCGGAGTGTCGGGATGTGGGATGTCCTTTTAAATGGTGGGCACAGTCTGGCTTTGTTGAGTTTCCCCCAGTTTTACTGCTTGAACATGTTTGTTTTTTATTGTCAGTTAATGTAAGGCTGGCTGAATTCCTATTTGCCCTTGTATACAGAGAAAAGTGATGATGCATTCCTCCAGTAGGTTCTCAGCTACTACTGCTACTTTACCCAGAATGTTTCTTCTGGTGTAAGGTCAGAAATGGGGATGTTCACTGATGATTGCACAATGTTCAACTCCATTCAGAATTCTGCAGGTCAGAAAGCAGTGTTTGCCTATACGCAGCAAGACCTGGACAAGTTCCATCTTTGTACAAATAAGCAGGTATTATTCACACCACACATCCGCTAGGCAATGTCAACCTCCCACAACAAGGGTGCCTAACTACTTCCTCTTGATAGTCACTGGCATTTATCATTGATGAGTTGCCCCACCATTAACGTCCTGGGGACATCATTGAACAAAAACATTTTCTTAAAAGCACATCTTCACACCCACACCTTTTCCCTTTGAGGAATAGTGGGGAATGTATTCACAAACTGATGATCAGCCCATTAAACCACATCATGGACACTCCTTCCATGGCCAGCAAGTCCTGGCGTTGAACTTGAAGTGGAGATGAAGTGAACTTGAAGCCAGAGCTTCTGGTCCAGAGGTAAGGGTGCTATCACTGTGCCACAAGACCTCCTGCACAATGCAAATGGAACTAGCGCACAATGCACCAGCATCCTAAAAATAGAATCCAAGCACTATGTGCATATAGCATCCCTACAGTGCAGAAGGAAGCCATTTGGCCTATTGAATCTGCACCGACCACAATCCCACCCAGGCCCTATCCCCATAACCCCATGCGTTTACCCTAGTGAATCCCCCTGACACTAAGGGACAATTTAGCACAGCCAATCCACCTAGCACATCTTTGGACTAATTTTATGTTCTTTGTCTCAGTTGCTTACATTATCCCATTTATTATAATCTGCCATATCTATAATCTATTCTACATCTATCCAATTGATCTATACTGTTTTGAATAGTTTTATCTACCATGGTCATAGGATGTGATAGGTTCAACAAATCCAATTTTGTTTGTAATCATTCTTCAGATTGCAGGCATGGTTAGCAAGGCGTGAATTTATTGTCCATCTCTAGTTGGCCTTGAGAAGGTGATGGTGTCATCTTCTTGAATCACTGCAGTCCAGGATGTGGAACTACTCCTACAACCCAGGAAGATCCAATATTTTGACCCAGTGGCAATGAAGGAATGGCCATATATGTCTGTGTCAGGATAGGAGGGAACTTAAAGGTCATGGTGTTCCCTTGCACTTGCTGCCTTTGTCCTTCGAGATGGTGGAGATTGTAGACTTTGGAAATGCTGTGGAAGCAGCTGTGTCACTCACTGCAGAGCATCCTGTAGATAGTTCAGCAGTGGAGGCAGTTGCTGCTTAAGATGATGGAAGCAATCAAGTGGACTGCTTTGTCCTGCAAAATTTCAAATTTCTTCAATGTTTTGAAGCTGCATCCAGGCAAGTGGAAACTCTGACATATGTCTTCTGGCTGATGGAAAGATTTTGATGAGTCAAGACTTTAGCCATTCAACATAGGATCCTCTTTGACCTCTTCTTGTAGCTAAGGCATTTGTGTGGATGTTCCATTTGGATTTCTGTTCAATGTTGACCCCAGGTTGTTAATGGCAGGGTAATGCCAATGACCAGCAAGGGGAGATAGTTAGGTTCTCTGTATTGGAGGTGGACATTGCATGACAGATGTTTGGTGCAAATAATAGAACAGAATTATAGAATTCCTTCAGTGCAGAAGAGGCCATTCAGCCCATTGAGTTTGCACCGACTCATACCCAGGTTTACCCCGTAACCCCACATATTCACCCCGCTAATCCCTCTGACCTATATATCTTGGGAAACTAAGGGGCAATTTACCACAGCCAATCAAACTAATAATAAATTGTTAGCCATTTCAGGTACCTTAAAGAACTTTAAGTAAATATGCATTTTCACATGGGTACCGGCCAAGTCAGAGTGCATAATACCAGCTAGCAGTAACAGGGGCCTTCCCAAATATACCATATGCTTTCAAACTGTGGTAATACTGCACAATCACTGTTAAACAATATCAACCAGCACTGATTGCAGGCATTACTGCACTAAGAGAAATGATAGAGGTCAGCATGTTACAGATATTCCCTGGTTGAGGTTACACAGTTTCAATCCTCTCCAGTCTGCAGGCACGGGCGTTACATAAAAATATGCCATTTGGGGTACTTTGGTCAAACCATCCAGTGTAACAGTTACTCTGACATTCACACATTTCTGTGCCAATGGTGTTAGAGCCTCCTTATGTATTAATTATCTGCTAAAGCATGGTATATTCACCTCTGTCTGCCAATGCAAGTACCAAAGCGTGGACATAGCACATATCTTATGTAGCTTGACCTGACTGCCAATCCTTTGATGGTCCTCCCCGTCTCCCTAAGATTGGGCAATTCCATTCAGAAACTCCATCGTGCCATTGGGAGGCAGTGAAATTAAAGCAATTACCAGAATGGCTCACGAGATGTATGCAGAAAAAGTAGAGGAAGAAATCAATGGCCCAGAAAAGGCCTAGAATGTGTTGAATGGATTATCCTCTTGGCACTTTAAACTTATTTTCAAGTATAGCAGAGCCCCTGACAAGCCACAGAATCCAATTATGATAAACCATGGCATCCCTACAGTGCAGAAAGATACCATTCTGCCCATTAGGTCTGCACCAACTCATCGAAAGAGCATCTTACCCAGGTCCACCCCATTCCTGCCCAAACCTATTCCCATAACCCCATGCATTTACCGTGGCTAATCCACCTAACCTGCACAGCTTTGGACTGTGGGAGGAAACCAGAGCACCGAGAGGAAACCTATGCAGACACGGGGAGAAAGTACAAACTCCACACAGATGTCACCCAAGGCTAGAATTGAACCCGGGTCCCTGGTGCTGTGAGGCAGCAGTGCTAACCACCGTGTCACCGTGCCTGGGTGTCCACAGGCAGGTGGACAAGGGCAGATGGGGTTCTATAATATAGATGCTGCATCATTTGAATTTAACAATGAAGATCTCTAATGCAAGCGTGAGTTCCATTTACCCATCATGACCTGCTAGAGATGAAGGAGAGACTAAGTGTTACAACCCTGCACTCCTTTTTCCATGCAGTACTGTCCCGGCCAGGGATTTATGAACACAAAACAAAAATGGACCTTCACTGGACCAATAATATATATTTACTGGATCAATAATATACATGTATGGAGATCCCACACATATAAATGTACAGTGGTTGCATCAATATGCAAACTGGTGCACTATTTTTCCCTAGATATAATTTGCATTTGTATAGCACATTTTTACATCCTGAATATTTTCACGGCCAATTAACTGTTTTTACAGTGCATTCTCTGTTATCTTTAGAGAAATACAGCAGCCAGATTGCTCACAATGAAATCCCCACAAGTAACTATGAGATAAATAACCAGATACCATGCCTCACTGCTGTTGATTGAGGGCTAAATGATGGTCAGGGATTGGGAGAGCTTCCCTGTTCATCTTGAATAGTGTCATGGGATCTTTTAGGCCCAGCTGAAGGAGAGACCAAGATGAAACCTAAATTTAATGGTCTGAATCCTTTGAAGAGTGACAATCACCACCGGATTATCACCCTGCAACAACTTTGCTGCACCATTTTTGGCCAGGATTTCTGATCCCAGCTTCTTCAGAAATGCAAGGCATAACTTCAATCCAACTGCTTCATCGTAACACTGGCTCACTGATGCAAGACAAGCTGAACCCCCTTTTTACAGCTCTGGCTACCATATTCTGCTAAGTGCTCACTAAAACATTGAAATGCTGGGACATTTACACAGCTCCTCAGTGTGTTAGTATGTGAGTGAATATGTTGATAGGGAAGGGGTTAGGGTGGGTGACATAAATGAGTAAAGGGTTAGGGTGGAAGCTGGGTAGTGAGGTTGGGTCAGGTTTAATTGGTTGAGTCAGGGGCTCTTGGGGGAGTTGGATGGTCAAGTTTGGTCAGGGTTCAAGAGGAAGTTGGGTCAGGTAAAGCTTGGGGAGTCAGGTGATGGGGGGGGTTCAGGGTGGAAGGTAGTCAGGTTAGGGGAGTTGGGGGCTTTGGTGTAGTCAGAAGATTGGGGTGTTAGGTGGAGTAGTCCAGGGTGTTGGGGGATGGTTGGGGTTTGGGGATGTTGGGGAGTGATATTTAGGGGTCGGGGAGGTGGGAGTATCAGTTGTACAGTTACTTTGAGGTTAGGCTACGATTTTCCCTCGGGAACTATTCAGATAGGTAAGCAAAAACTTTCCAATGTCTCCAACTCAGTGTCAGAGCCATTTCTGGAGTTTCCCAGAGAGCAGGGGAATTGCCCGTTGGAAGTTCAAACTTCCCAAACAATTCTCATGGATTCAGTGTATTAGGATTACAGGGGATCCTGGAGTGCAACTTGGGAGGTGTGGACGGTCTCCAGTAATCCAGAACCGGAAGATCTGGGCCAATGTATCATCCAAAGGTTGGCATGTCCAACAGTACTGCACTGCAGTGGCAGCTTGGATTATACATTGAAATCTGGAAGGGGTTTGAAACCATAACGTTGTGACTCGGGGTCAGCACTGAGACAGGGCTTGGAAGGGAGGCAAAAAGCATTGGCTATTGAATGATAGGTGAATGTCACTTGACCTTCTCCTGCAGCGTGTGGTTTTACGCACTGTTAAGTATTCAGCAAAGGCTTTTTGGACTCTGACTCAAAATCTCCTCCCCTAGTTTTTGAACGCCTGGGTTCACTCCAAACCCAGGAACGTCGAGATCACCTAGAAACGCAAACCAGTGAAAACAGCAAATAGTCCAGTTCACATCTAGGATATCGATGTAACAGCATGTTCTACATCATGTTCTGATTGCTTGGCGTATTTTTTTAAATTTTCGTTCTAGCAACAGACAGCAAACACTCTCTCCCATCCAATGTGATGCACTCGGATGTATGAGTGACCGAAACAATTTTGACATCAGGACATGTCTTTCAAGCTACCATCCAAATACAAGTACAAGGAGCTGGAACCCTTCCTTGTCAGCGATGCTCTCACCACTTGAGCTTTGCACCGCGCCCTAACATAAGATGTGGCACCAGGTTGACTAAATAGGAAAGATACTGGCGCCTTGGAAGTCCCTCAGCCCCCTTGGAACCCTGTGCATAATAAACACCTTTGGATGCACTGGGTTCTCAGACCAGGGGGTGTTGTATAAATAATTAAACGGCAAAATCAAATCTGATGCAACCATGAAAAATTAGCCACTAGCTACCCTGTGAACAGATTTTAAGGTGAACGGGAGTGGGCATGGTCTAGTACCGGAAGAATAAGTAGTATTTTGATCTCAGATGAATGAGATTCCAAACCAAGCGGCTCCCTTGCACATCAGTCAGTATTTATTGTCTTTACAGTATGATACATCCGCACATTAGCATCCATTCCACTGGGAGTACAATATCATTCAGAACAAGCCTCCTCAAACTGCGGCCACAAAGTGTGGGATCTGACAGCCAGACATGATCCCAAGCTAATAACTGGGGTGGGATTACTATGGGGATCGTTGCCATTGGATTTCCTGCACGTAGACCTCATCCCAGCTCGATCCCCCAAGCCCTCCTCACTCTTGACTGCAATCTGTTTTTCCGGCTCCAAGCAGCCCTGCCTCATTTGCTTTGCAAATCTTTGCACAAAATTGATGTTTAAATGGGCTGGGGAGGAAGATGACAAGCCGGGGGGGGCGGCAGGGGAGCGAATGTCTTCCACTGGGAACAACGAGTGAGTCGTGAGGACAAATAGGGGTCCGGGCAGGGGTACCCCACGCCCAGGCTCGGTCAATACAATGTGCAAATTATTATTTTTTTATCCCGATCGGGTTTACCCATCAGATACGACACGGTCCCCTTTTGCATTTCAGAGCGTTTTTACAAGCGGAAAGAGGGCAGGGTAAATGCAGCGAGGCTGCCCCGCAATGCCATTTAAGAAAGACAAGGGGAGCACTCACCTCCTTCTCCTCTGGATCCCAGAACAACCGAGTGAATCAGGCGACAGATCGGGGAAATACAGCAGGTTCAGTATCCCAGCGACGCCCATCGGCAGCCGGCGTACCGTGCAGAGAAAGGAGAAGGCAGTGAATGGAAGGGTTTAATGGAACACAAGAGACCGATGGTAATCGCTAATCGGGTTCCTTTCTGTTGCAATAAATGGGACTTACCCGATTTCAGCATTCGGCTTTTAAATCTGACGTTGCTGACCATTGTGACAGGTTTAAATCCCTCCGACAGCGGGGCGCACGGAGCCTGATTCACCGAGAGAGCCAGGATTACTGACACAGTGAAACTGGTACCCAGCGCAAGCAGCCAGCCAATCACCTACAACAGGGAGGCACACACCACCAATCACATCACAGGAAACTGACAGCTAGCCAATGGCATTCAAGAGCTGGATACAGCCAGCCAATCGGTCACATGACACAGCCAATCGCAGCCACCCTTTAGATCCCGCCAGCCAATCAGCGGGACACTAAGAGAACCAGCCACAGAACCAATCAGTTGCAAAGGAAATGCCAGGGAAAGCCAATCGGAGACTGAGTACAGACACAATGAGCCAATCAGGCAGAGGGGGGAAAAGATCGGAGCAACAACTGGAGGAAAAACAAACACAAATAAAACTAAATAAAGGCAAATAGCACAGCTTTCAATTTTAGGGAAATGTTCAGAGTAAGCATGCATGGTAAGATAGAGTGACTAGAAAACCTGAGTTGGCTGAAGTGATGCCCAGGTGCAATGGGGCAATTTTCACTCTGCTTGTGAGCGGAAAACTGATAGTTGGGGATTGGCCACCCATTGTATATATACCTCGCCCAATTTTCCAATGTCAGTCACCAGTGATACAGTCAACACATGGGAGGGGAAGGAAATGAAACATTCATGTTTATTTTTCAGACTGAAATATATTGAAATAGTTTTCATTCTTAAAACAAAAATAAGGAAGTTTCCAACTGATTCAAGATACGTCTGTAATCGGACACCCAAAATAGACAAAAACAACTGTTGATTATAGGGAAAAATGGTCAACAACAGAGAAATTCGACATTGGCACACAAACAGGAACAGGCAATCAGATCCAGAATACTGGAGATGTCTGTCCACTTTCCAAACCTATGGTTTGTTCTGAGTCAACCTTTTTGATTTGATTTGATTTATTAATGTCACATCTATTGGGAGATAGTGAAAAATATTGTTTCTTACACGCTATACAACCAAACATACCGTTCATAGAGTACACAGTGGAGAAGGAAAGGAGAGGGTGCAGAATACAGTGTTACAGACATAGCTAGGGTGTAGAGAGACATCAGCTTAATATATGGTAGGTCTGTGCAAAAGTCTGACAGCAGCAGGGAAGAAGCTGTTCTTGAGTCGGTTGGTAGTGACGGAAGAAGGTGAAAGAGAGTATGTTAGGAGTCCATGGGATCTTTGATTATGCTGGCTGCTTTTCCAAGGCAACGTGAAGTCTAGACAGTGTTAATGGATGAGAGGCTGGTTTGCATGATGGACTGGGTTATCGTCTTGCAGTCTTGGTCAGAACAGGAGTCATACCGAACTGTGATACATCTGGTAAGGATGCTTTCTATGGTGCATCTGTAAACATTGGTGAGAGTCATAGCAGACATACCGAATTTCCTTAACCTCCTGAGAAAGCAGAGGCACGGTGGGCTTTCTTAACTATAACATCAGTATGGAGGGACTAGGACAGGTTGTTAGTGATCTGGACAACTAGAAACATGAAGCTCTCAACCATTTCCACTTCATCACCATTAATGTCGACATCCTGAAGTAGATGACTATCCCCTTCATTTTACTGACATTGAGGGAGAGATTATTGTCATCGTACCATTTCACCAGATTTTCTATCACTATCCTGTACTCTGTCTCATCATTGTTTGAAATCCAACCCACTCTGGTGGTGTCTTCAGCAAACTTGAAAATGGAGTTGGAGCAGAATTTGGCCACACAGTCATTGTATAAGGAGTATAGTAAGGAGTTGAGAACACAGCCTTGTGGGGCACCGGTGCCGAGGATGATCGTGGAGGAGGTGTTGTTGCCTATCCTTACTGATTGTGGTCTGAGGGTTAGGAAGTCTAGGATACAGTCACAGAGGAAGGAGCCGAGCCCTAGGCCATGGAATTAGGAGATGAGTTGTGTTGAGATAACTGTGTTGAAGGCTAAGCTGTAGTCAATAAATAGGAGTCTGACATAAGTGTCCTTGTTGTCCAGATGTTCCAGGGTTGAGTGCAGGGCCAGGGAGATGGCATCTGCTGTGGACCTGTTGCGGCAATAGGCAAACCTCAATGTCAGTACAATGAAGGAGATAATCATCAACTTCAGGAAGTGTAGTGAAGGACATGCATCTACGTCAATGGGGATAAAGTGGAAATGGTTGAGACCTTCAAGTTCCTAGGTGTCCAAATCACCAACAACCTGTCTGGTCCCTTCACGTCGATGCTATAGTTAAGAAAGCCCACCAATGCCTCTACTTTTTCAGGAGACGAAGGAAATTTGGCATGTCCGCTACGACTCTCAACAACTTTGACAGGTGCACCATAGAAAGCATCCTTTCTGGTTGTATCACAGCTTGGCATGGCTCCTGCTCTATCCAATACCGAAAGAAACTATAAAGGGTCGAGAATGAAACTCTATCCATCACGCAAACCAGCCTCCCATCCACTGACTCTGTCTACACTTCCCGCTGCCTCAGAAATGCAGCCAGCATAATCAAAGACCACACGCACCTTGGACATACTCTCTTCCACCTTCTTCATTTGGGAGTCTGAGGTCAAGTACCAACCGACTCTAAAACAGTATCTTCCCTGCTGCCATCAGACATTTGAACAGACCTATCTTATATTAAATTGAACTCCTTTCTTTCAGTATGTACGGTGTACTTTGTCTGTATAGCCTGGGCCTCCAGCGCTGCCCAATGGGCAAAATGCCAATGCCCAGGGGGCACCTTGGCACTGCCCATCAGTCATGGGGCAGTGCCAAGGGGGTGGGGCCTAGGGGCGTAGCCTAGGGGTTGGGGCTGGATGAGCGAGTCCTGGTGGTGATTGGGGAGGGGTTGGGGGGTCCCACTGCCACTCTGCACAGGGATCGGTAGGGGAAGTAGGGAGGCCAGTGATCGGGGTGGGCTGGGGGAGCAGCCAGGGGTGCAGTCAGCCTTTGGGGGTGGGATCAACCCTGTGCTGGGTAGTTACTGTCAGAGTGGGGGAATTGGTGGGGGGGGCCTGGAGATCGCGGTGGGCCATGGTGGGGGTGTTCAGGCTGGGCCCAGGAATGGTCAGGGGGCCAGTGATCAGGCCGTGAGGGGGTGGGCCAGGAGCTAGCCAGCAATTGAAAGACCATCAGTGCGGCACTGACAGATTGGCGCATGTGCAGTAGCCCAGTCAGCGTTATGCTGCCAGCCTCTCCAGCGGGAATAGGCCTCGCCCCCTGAAATTTAATGATATTCATGCTAGTGGCCTCTGCAGCGCACAGAGTTTGGGAGATACTTCTCTGAACTCCCACTGAAAAAAACAGCATGAATTACTCCAGTTTTCATGCAAATGCGACACAGAATTTCTTTGGAAGAATTCCGCCTCAGGGAGTAATGAATAGGTTTTCATTTCTTAACCACCATGCATAAGCAAGGGTCCTCAAAAGATATCTGGTTAACCCCACTCATTTTCTCATTTTGACAATATAAGGTGTATATAATAAAATGTTATATCTTTGCTCATTACACCACCTTCCCTATTTCTTCCCTGCTGCCATCAGACTTTTGAATGGACCTACCTCGCATTAAGTTGATCTTTCTCCACACCCTAGTTATAACTGTAACACTATATTCTGCAAGTTCTCCTTTCCTTCTCTATGTACGGTATGCTTTGTCTGTATAGCGTGCAAGAAAGAATACTTTTCACTGTATACTAATACATGTGACAATAATAAATCAAATCAAATAAAACCTATTACATAATGGTTAACTTTTCAACTAATGATCAAGCAGCAACTGAATCAATGTAGACACAATTGGATGATGGATGGTAAACATAGTGTTATGGTCAGCACTGAAATGGCTGAGTCAATAATTTAATCAAGGAAGAAATTAGTTATGATCTTGTCCCTGATCTACAAAGGTTGCAAACTTCAAATTAAAATTTGATTTAATTTGTTGATTATATTCAGCAAATCTTAAAGAAGACTTGACATTGAAAATCAGCACAGAATACTGAGGGAAAGCTTGTCTCATTGTTTCTCCCCAGATCTCTCTATCCATGAACAAAAAATTAAACACACAGATTTGCATGCTGAATTGAAGTTTTTGCAGTATCACCAACAATGAGAAATCTGTGGTTCATTTATGCCACTTACAATCTCTTGGTGTTCTTAATAACCATAATGGTTAGTTTTGTGAAATATCACCTTTCATTTCAGTTCTTTCAAGTTACATCCTTTTAGAACCTTTGATGTTAAGAAAACTTTTCCAGTAAACTTTAAATTAACCTGGACTCATGTAGCTTTGAAATTATTGTTGTTCCTCATTAACTTAAATTGCTTTCCTTACAATAGACTCAATATTTTCCTACTACAGATATCAAGCAACAGAACCATACTTTACAGGAACATGTTCCTAACTTCTCTAAAAAAGTAATAATATTAATTAATAGCATTAATTTTACAAAACATGTGTCTTAATTTTGCAAAGTACATTCCTCTGTGGTGCTGTTATGAATAGTAAAGCACCAATCTCTTAAATATTAATTGTGTATCAATGTCCACTTTTCCACAAGCTTAGATATATCTCCTAGTCTTACTAATAATGGAAAAGGATGTTTTTTTATTGTCAAAACTATTTTAAAAATCATTTGAAATCTATGCTACAATTCCCTCTCAGTGATTTAATTGATAATCTCATGACAAATATGGAATTGAGCCATCAAGATCAAGAGTGTCCTGGATTTAATCTCCTTCAGGAAAGAAGGTAAGATATTTGGGAGAAGCGAATTCCTTCCATTTATGCTTCTTTTTTCTGTCTTCTTCTCTTTTCTCGCCATCACACAGACTATAAATGATAGGAGTTTTTAATCATTCAAAATTTTGCATTTTGCTGAAATTTGTGAGTTAAGCCTTAGAGGATTCCCAGACTGTACAGTGCCTTTTATGATAGATGGTAAATCTATAATAGGGTGATTGATGATGACTGGGATGACAAATTGTATCCAAACATACTGGCAGTGCTATATCTTGGAGTTTTTTGTGGATCTAACTTCCCCACCCTTGCCATTGTTATAGTGATAGAATCACAGAAACCCTACAGTGCAGAAGGAGGCCATTCAGCCCATTGAGTCTGCACCAACAACAATCCCACCCAGGCCTATCCCCGTAATCCCACATATTTACCCCGCTAATTCCCCGAGCCTACGCGTACCGGGACACTAAAGGGCAATTTAGCATGGCCAATGCACCTAGCACACACATCTTTAGACTATGGGAGGAAACCGGAGCATCCAGAGGAAACCCATGCAGACAAGAGGAGAACATGGAAACTCCACACAGACCGTGACCCAAGCCAGGAATTGAACCCAGGTCCCTGGAGCTGTGAGGCAGCAGTGCTAACCACTGTGCCACCGTGCTGTCCTGAATTTGCAGAAACTGGCTTTGTGGGGCTTGGGAACAAGGCTATCACTGGGAGGGCTGCAAAACAAAGTTTACTCAAGTTAGCTCACTAAGAACAGGAACAGGTTTTTCAGTCCCTCAAGCCTGAATTCTGCGACTCAATTTGACCCTTGCTGATTTACCAAATATTGTTCCATATCCCTTGATACTTTTAACTAAAAGTGATTTTCCTTGAAAATTACTGAGGAAAAAATATGTTTGAAAAGTTGTTCTCTTTCTTTCCAGATTCAGGCCTTCCTCTTATCATTATCTTTACTCTCACTTGTGGTCAATTTGCATTGTTAACTTTGTAATAAAGTGTCACAACTACGAGCCGTTTTATGGTGTATCAGATAGGAAATGCGCATCTACTAGATTCTAGCCTTATTAACTACCTACAATAACTGGAGCTGGCTGAAACAGCCTGATTAATTATGAAATGGTAAGCAACATGGTGGCTTAGGATTCCTGGCAGTGCAAAGAATGACCTCTCTGTTTTACCCAGCATCTCAGTTCAAACAGTGTCTACTGTTCCAATTGATTGAAAGAAACACAGATAAGTAGAAGCTGTCTCTGATAACTTTTATTTATAAATTTATTCTTTGAGAGGTGATTAGGAAATCCCATACATTGCTTTCATCTGGTTCACCCAGGGCAGTCACTTCAGGACTAATCAAGGATCTGAAGTGCTGTGGCCAGCTTGGCTGTCCTGAGTTTCTACTTGTGATGGGTAACTAGCGACCTTCTTCCTGATCCTCAACTTGCCTGGATATGCATTATCCAGAGAAGAACTGCTGCAGGTTAGGACAGTGCTTCGAAGGATTGATTTATTGCTGAAATAGCATATGGACTCTGCGATATCCTGTTTTGGACCAGAGGACTGGCAGCATAGGCTCATAGAAAGAACTATTTAAACGTTTAAATTCTTACTGTGTTTTTCTCTGACCCAGATTGCTAGGAACTTTCACACCTACCAAATCTAACTGTATCCTGGAAGCTTCTTCATCTGAATTTTAAGAAAATGATTGGTGCTCTCTAATAGGCAGTGCCCTCATTTTAAAGTTTATTTATTAGTGTCACAAGTAGGCTTACATTAACACTGCAATGCAGTTACTGTGAAAATCCCCTAGTCACCACACTTCGGCATCTGTTCGGGTACACTGAGGGAGAATTTAGCACAGCCAATGCACCTAACCAGCACGTCTTGTGGACTGTGGGAGGAAACCAGAGCACCCGGAGGAAACCAAAGCAGACAAGGGGAGAACATGCAGAATCCACACAGACAGGACACAAGCCGGGAATCAAATCCGGGTCCCTGGCACTGTGAGACAGCAGTGCTAACCACTGTGCCACTGTGCCACCCTTGTATAAAGATCTGCCTTATAAAGGGTTAAAGTGGAAATGAGTACAGTATCACCTGTGCAGTAATGTAAGAGAACACATAACCCGCAACTAGGGATCAGTGTATTGTTAGGCAGAGCCGTGTGTATAAGCAAGCATGGAGATAGCTCCTAGCTTAGATCTTTACTGTACCTATGTATACTGTTTCTAGTAGTTAATACATACTTACTATTGAAGAGAGGAGGCAGTGGCATAGTGGTATTGTTGCTGGACTAGTAATCCAGAAAACCAGGGTAATGCTCAAGGGACCTGGGTTTGAATCCCTCCATGGCAGATAGTGAAATTTGAATTCAATAAAAATCTGGAATTAAAAGTCTAATGATGACCATAAAACCTGTGTCAGTTGTCGTAAAAACCCATCTTGTTCACTAATATCCTTTAGGGAAGGAAATCTGTCGTCCTTACCCGATCTGGCCTACATGTGACTCCAGATCCACAGCAATAACTCTTCAATGCACTCAGTGAAGGGCAGTCAATGCTGGCCCAGGCAGCGATGCCCACATCCCATGAATGAATAAAAAAACTATAAGACTATGAATGTCTTAAAAAGACCTACTGAACTACGTCCAACACCTTGTGAAACTCATTAAGGCATATAAGCCTTTCACTCCAGGTCAGAGCTAAGTTAGCTAATTTCTCCTGGGACAGTAGTTGAGGAGTTAAAGGTCCCTCATTAGCTCCTGATTACTGTCCACGGGCTCAGTTAGAAATGAGGAGAATCAGGATCTACTGTGATGGAATGTGCGGACTCTAACCGGGTTTGCACAGGAAAAATGAGCACTGGAGTATGGTACCAGATGGGTAGATGTCCAAGCAAAACTCATGCCTTCAGAAGAGGAAGAAAAGAAATGTGGTAAAGTCAGGAGAAAATTAACCTTGTGACATGAATGATGCAACTTTCTCCTGATTCTTATTCCCAACTCCAAGAAAATGAACCACTGGGAAAAACTGATGTGTCCCGCTCCCTTTAACCATCATTTCACTTCATCTGTCCTGCCCAGCAGCCAACACCATTAAAACCAGATGATCACATGCCACGTTACACTTGATGGACACTTGCGGTGAGCAATATATAAATATATTTTCCAATGTTACAAACAATGGCTACAAGTCAAAATAAGAGAACTTAGCTGATTTCATTGAGCTTATGAAAGACATTGTATAAATGCAAATATGTTCTTTCTTAACTTATATGAAGGATCACTACCTTAAGTGAGCTCATCTTGTTCAGTCCCACTAATGCCTACTTATTACAAAGCTCTAATGCTCCTGTTGTTCCCATGCTAGTGTGTGTACAACAAAGCACAGCTTGAATAGTTTATGTTGCTGGACTAGCAATTCAGGGGCCTAAATAAATCAGCTCGATAATATGAGTTTGAGAATTTGCATTCAGTTTCAACATATATGGAATACAAAGCTGGTATCAATCAAAGGAACTGGATTATAATAAAAACCGTACTAGTCCACTGATGTCGTTTGGGGAAAGAAACCTACTGACTTGCCATACTCACTCGGTCTGGTCTATATGTGACTCCAGTCCCACACCACATGGTTAACACTTAGCCAGCCTCTGAAGTGTGCCAGCAAGTCACTCAGTTCTATCCAGAACAGCCAGTGATGACAATGATGACACATCTCAAGAATATATGAAAAGAAAAATAGCTTTTTATTCCCCATCACTTAGATGGAATGGTAATATAGTGGTTATGTTACTGGCTAGTAAAGTTTAAAGTTTACTTGTTAGTGTCACAAGTAGGCTTACATTAACACTGCAATGAAGCTACTGTGAAAATCCCCTAACCTCACACTCCGGCGCCTGTTCGGGTACACTGAGGGAGAATTTAGCAGCGCGTCTTGCGGACTGTGGGAGGAAACCAGAGCACCCGGAGGAAACCCAGGCAGACACGGGCAGAATGTGCAGACTCCACACAGTCAGTGACCCAAGCTGGTAATCAAATCAGGATCCCTGGCGCTGTGAGGCAGCAGTGCTAACCACTGTGCCACCTTGCCACCCAGAGACCAGTAATCCAGAGACCTGGATTAATTCAACAAGAGGTCAAATCCCACCACAGCGGTTGACAAATTTCAGTTTAATTAAATAAAGCGAGTCTGTTATAGCGACCATGAAACTACCACAAAAACCCATCTGGTTCACTAATGTCCTTTAGGAAAGGATATCTACCATCCTTGCCTGATCTGGCCGACATGTGACTCCAGGCCCACAGCAAAATGGTTGACTTTTAAATGACCCAGTCAGCTGCTCAGTTATATATAGAGAGAAATTATAGTTTATGTTAATTGGTGAGAAGCGAGGAATTGTGGAGATTTATGGGTCCATATTCATAGGTCATGAAAGTCTTGTACAAAAAAATAATCAAAAAGATTAATGAGGGCTGAAGGGCCTGTTTCCTACGCTGTACTATATCAAATGCCAGAGAAATATAAAACACCCATCATACCACCTAACAATGACCTAAACATAGGACACCACAAAAGCACGCCCCTGCTCAGTCAACCCTGGAGACTTGAACCAAAACCAGAAGAGCTGTCCCACAGACTCGTTGAGCAACAGCCTGACACAGACCCATCCTGACATTGACCAAATCAAAGCTTACAAACAATACTCCAGACCCCTCTAGCACCATCCCTGACTATGCCCTGTCCCAGCAACAGGGCAGACCAACCAGAGGTGACGAGACAATGAGGGGTTCTGGACCCCATGAAGCTGCATGGAATCAGGTCAAATATAGGCAAGAAAATCTCCTGCTGATTATCACCAACTGCCCTCTCAACTGATAGATCAGTACCCCACCATATTAAACAACTTAGAAGAAGCAGCAATGGCTGCAAGAGAACAGAACGTACTCTGGGTGAAGGATTTCAATTTCCATGCCCAAGTGTGGCTTAATCAGTACCACTGACCCAGCTGTTCTTTGCATGAAGAAGTGTTTCTTAACTTCTCTGCAGAATGGTCAGGATCGGATTTTAAGATGAAGTCTGTTTGGTCCTAGATTCCCTCACCAATGGAAAAGGTTTTCCTCTATTTGCCTTGTTGATTCCTTTCAAAAGCCTCAAGCAAATCACAACTTCATCTTTCCTATTTCAGAGAATACATGTCCAACTGATGTAACTTACCCGGATAATCTAAGCCTTGGGGCCCTGGAAACACTCTAGTGAAACTGTTTTGCGCTCCTTCCAAGCCCAGGATATACTTTCAAACTGTACATAGTTTTGTCCGGCTGATTGTTTCTAACAAAACCTCCTCCCCCTTAATGTCTAGCCTTCCAGCTGTAAAACCTAACATTTCATTAATCTTTTTGATTATTTTTTTGTACAAGACTTTCATGACCTATGAATATGGACCCATAACTCTCCACAATTCCTAGCTTCTCACCAATTAACATAAATTCTAATTTTTCCTTTTTTAGTCCTCACAGGTATCTGTTTTCAGATATCCATCTGCTACAGCTTTACTTTCAACTAGCAGTCCCTTAATGAACCCTTCCTGAGTTCTGTCTGAAAGTCCATATAAACTACACCCATTCAAAGACATGATTTATCCATTACAAATCCATGTTGGTTCTCTCTATCAGACCACATCTCTCTAAGCATTCTGTCTCTCTGTCCTTAATCACAGAATACAATAACTTCCCCAACAGATGTTAGTCTAACAGGGCTATAGGTCCCTGGATTTTCTCTCTACTCTTTCTTAATAAATCAAGTTACTTTTGCAATTTTATAATCTGAATGGATAATTCCCAAATCAGGTATGCTTTGGAAAATGTGATGATACTGTGCCTTTAAGAAATTTATTTTAGTCCCATGTTTTGTGGAGGATTGTTTTTAACAGTCTGTTCTAACTGGTGCTGCTTGGTCTATAATCGGCATCCTCTGTTACTGCATCAGCATAATTGCTCCTGCTTGCTAGAATGTTTGTTTTAACCTAAAGTAGTGCTGTTCTGCTGATTTTAGTGATTTCCCCTGGGGCTTTGCAGAGTAGGAATTGATTTCTTCAATATTCAGGAATTGATTTCTTCAATAGACAGTAGTATCAGGTGACTGGGTGGAGCTAGGCTGACACAGCGAACTCAAGCCCACTGCTGTTTGGGAGCTTTAGAAGAGATTGCTTTCTATGTCTCTCTCTGTATTTAAAGACTAGAATCTGTTAGCAAATAAGTCTCTTTCTCTGAAATTCTGCTGTTCGGGGGTGGATCTTGCTCTGGAGGTTGCTATATGATACTTAGAAGACAGGTGTCTGTCTGGATCTCTTTCCAGAGGTGTTAAAAGGCTGGAAATCTAGCATCCATAACAACATGTCAGTTTTGGTGCTAACTGGTTCTGAAAAAGGACTTATGTCTATGGGGCATGTTGCTTAAATTTAAACAATAGAAAAGGATAGCTAATAAGAATTATACTTTGTATATTAATTATATTTCCTCTTTTTGGTTCTAGAACATTCTTCTTTTTCTTGAGTTCTCCGTCGGAAAGCATGTCCTTAGCAATTATTCACCAAATCATGATATTTCAGTACAGGTAGAGTGAGGAAGCAGGCCTGAGTCTATCTGAGCTGGAATGGGAATTGAATGGAAATTGAGTCCTGTCGTGTTGACATTCATTTGATCCATATGCTAGCCATCTGGCAACACAATTGGCCTCCTTACTAAAATAGATTACTCTGAAAGTATACTGTGAATGCACTTAAGTAATTTTGTACCTTTCCCAGTTAAGCTGCTCTGTTCCTCCCAATCCATATAAAAATGAAAGTCTGCCATTGGAACAAACCTGCTTTTGATACAAAACCCTCTAGCCTCTGAATTAATGCATCCTGCCACAAGATTGATGCTATCTTTATTCTGAATTCTAATTTGGGTCTCTGCTGATTGCTTTCCCTTACCTCTATCCTCCCTTACTAATATTGTAATAGTATATTAAATCAATAACTCCTCCTCTTCTAATTGTCCTATCACTTCTAAAGACTATACAACCTGGAATATTTAACTCCCAATTATGACTAGCTTTCAGTCACGCCTCAGTAATGGCCTCTATATCAGGCCCTGCAAACTGAGCCTGTAATTCACCCCATTTACACTTTATACTCTGTGCGTTAATATTGATTTCATAAGAGACCCATCTTCCCTGACAATATCTTTTTCTTACCATATAATTTAACATGTTTCTTATTTGTCATCCTGCTGTAAAGAGAGATTTAAAAGAGATATTTATATTTATTTGATTTGATTTATTATTATTGTCATATGTATTAGTATACAGTGAAATGTATTGTTTCTTGCACGCTATACAGACAAAGCATATCGTACATAGAGAAGGAAAGGAAAGAGTGCAGATTGTAATGTCACAGTCATAGCTAGGTGTAGAGAAAGATCAACTTAATGCGAGATGGCAGCAGGGAAGAAGCTTTTTTTGAGTCAGCTGGTAGCGGCCTTAGACTTTTGAATATTTTTTCCGATGGAAGAAGGTGGAAGAGAGTATATCCGGAATGCGTGGGGTCCTTGATTCTGCTGGCTGCTTTTCCGAGGCAATGGGAAGTGTAGACAGTGTTAATGGATGGGAGGTTGGTTTGAGTAACGGACTGGGCTTCGTTCACGACCCTTTGAAGTTTATTGTGGTCTTGGACAGAGCAGGAGCCATACCAAGCTGTGATACAACCGGAAAGAATGCTTTCTATGGTGCATCTGTAGAAGTTGGTGAGAGTTGTAGCAGACATGCCAAATTTCCTTAGTCTCAAAGAACAAAGAACAAAGAAAATTACAGTACAGGAACGGGCCCTTCGGCCCTCCAAGCCTGCACCAACCATGCTGCCCGACTTAACCAAAACCCCCTACCCTTCCGGGGACCATATCCCTCTATTCCCATCCTATTCATGTACTTGTCAAGATGCCCCTTAAAAGTCACTACCGTATCCGCTTCCACTACCTCCCCCGGCAACGAGTTCCAGGCACCCACTACTCTCTGTGTAAAAAATCTGCCTCGTACATCTCCCTTAAACCTTCCCCCTCGCACCTTAAACCTATGCCCCCTAGTAAATGACTCTTCCACCCTGGGAAAAAGCTTCTGACCATCCACTCTGTCCATGCCCCTCATAATCTTGTAGACTTCTATCAGGTCTCCTCTCAACCTCCGTCGCTCCAGTGAGAGCAAACCAAGTTTCTCCAACCTCTCCTCATAGCTACTGCCCTCCATACCAGGCAACATCCTGCTAAATCTTTTCTGTACCCTCTCCAAAGCCTCCACATCCTTCTGGTGGTGTAGCGACCAGAATTGAACACTATATTCCAAGTGCGGCCTAACTAAGGTTCTATAAAGCTGCAACATGACTTGCCAATTTTTAAACTCAATACCCCAGCCGATGAAGGCAAGCATGCCGTATGCCTTCTTGACTACCTTCTCCACCTGCATTGCCACTTTCAGTGACCTGTTTACGTGTACACCCAGATCCCTTTGCCTATCAACACTCTTAAGGGTTCTGCCATTTACTGTATATTTCCTATCTGTATTAGACCTTCCAAAATGCATTATCTCACATTTGTCCAGATTAAACTCCCTCTGCCATCTCTCTGCCCAAGTCTTCAACTGATCTATATCCTGCTGTATCCTCTGATGGTCCTCATCACTATCCGCAAATCCACCAACCTTTGTGTCGTCCGCAAACTTACTAATCAATCCAATTACATTTTCCTTCAAATCATTTATGTATATTACAAACAGCAAAGGTCCCAGCACTGATCCCTGAAGAACACCACTTGTCACAGCCCTCCATTCAGAAACACACCCTTCCACTGCTACCCTCTGTCTTCTTTGATCGAGCCAGTTTTGCATCCACCTTGCTAGCTCACCTCTGATCCCATGCGACTTCACCTTCTGCACCAGTCTGCCATGAGGGACCTTGTTAAAGGCCTTACTGAAGTCCATGTAGACAACATCTACTGCCCTACCCTCATCAATCATCTTTGTCACTTCCTCGAAAAACTCGATCAAGTTCATGAGACACGACCTCTTCACAAAACCATGTTGCCTCTCACTAATACGTCCACTTATTTCCAAGTGGGAATAAATCCTGTCTCGAAGAATCATCTCCAATAATTTCCCTACCACTGATGTAAGGCTCACTGGCCTGTAATTACCTGGATTATTCTTGCTACCTTTCTTAAACAAAGGAACAACATTGGCTATTCTCCAATCCTCTGGGACCTCCCCTGTAGCCAGTGAGGATACAAAGATTTCTCTCAAGGCCCCAGCAATTTTCTCCCTTGCCTCTCTCAGTATTCTGGGGTATATCCCATCAGGCCCTGGGGACTTGTCTACCTTAATGTTTCTCAAGAACCCCAATACCTCCTCCTTTTTGATCTCAACATGACTCAAACTATCTACACATCCTTTCCCAGACTCATCATCCACCAAGTCCTTCTCTTTGGTGTATACTGACGCAAAGTGCTTATTTAATACCTTGCCAATTTCCTCTGGTTCCACGCATAGATGCCCTCCCTTGTCCTTGAGTGGGCCAACCCTCTCCCTGGCTACCCTCTTGCTCTTTATATATATATAAAATGCCTTGGGAATTTCCTTAATCCTGCTGGCCAGTGCTTTTTCATGACCCCTTTTAGCCCTTCTTACTCCTTGCTTAAGTTTCTTTCTACTTTCCTTGTATTCCACACTTGCTTCATGTGTTCCCAGCCTCCTAGCTTTGACAAATGCTTCCTTTTTCTCTTTGACTCGGCTCACAATATTTCTCGTTACCCAAGGTTCCCAAAATTTGCCATACTTATCCTTCATGCAAGTCTCCTGAGGAAGTAGAAGCATTGGTGGGCTTTCTTAATTATAGCGTCCGCGTGGAGGGGCCAGGGCAGGTTGTTGGTGATCTGGACACCTAAAAACTTGAAGCTCTTGACCATTTCTACTTTGTCCCATTGATGTAGACAGGGGCATGCCCTCCACTACGCTTCCCAAAGTCGATGACTATCTCCTTCATTTTGTTAACATTGAGGGAGAGATTATTGTCGTCGCATCAGTTCACCAGATTTTCTATATTGTTCCTGACTGTGTCTCATCATTGTTTGAGATCCGACCCACAACGGTGATGTCATCAGCAAACTTGAAAATTGACTTGGAGGAGAATTTGGCCATGGTGTATAAGGAGTATAGTAAGGGGCTGAGGATGCAGCCTTGTGGAGCATTGGTGTTGAGGATGATCATGGAGGAGGTGTTGTTGACTATCCTTACTGACTGCGGTCTATGGGTTAGGAAGTCTAGGGTCCAGTTGGAGAGGGAGGAGCTGAGTCCCTTGCCAAGAAGCTTTGGATGAGTCTCATAGAAATAATGGTGTTAAAGGCTGAGCTGTAATCTATGAATAGAAGTTTGACAAAGGTGTCTTTGTTATCTAGGTGTTCCAGGATTGAGTATAGGGCCAGGGAAATGGCTCTGCTGTGGACCTATTGTGGTCATGGGCGAACTGTTGTGGATCCAGGAAACCTGCATCTATATAGTGCATTTCATGGCTTCAGGATTTCCCAAATGACTTGACAGTCAATAAAGTACTTTTGAAATGACAAATGTTTAAGTGTAGGAAACTCAGTAGCTTATTTCCACAGAGCAAACTTCCCAGAAACAGAAATGTAATAATGACCAGATAATATGTTTAAGAGATGTTGATTTGAGGGGTAAATATTGGCCAGGACACTGGGGCTAGTGGGTGGGGGGTTACTTCTCCAATCTTAGTTGAAATAGTGTCACAGGATCTTTTACATTTTAGTTAGTTTAACATCTAATCTAAGATGTGGGATCTCTGACAAAGCAGCACTCCCTCAACACTGCACTGGAGTGTCAGCCTAAGACTTGGTTATTTTAGTATGTCCTTCACGTAGAGTTTGGGCAGGATTCACCGATCTCGTCCATTCCCGCCCCACTGCCAGCGAGCCAAAACTCCATTCACTGCAGTGACACCGGAGAATCCCAGCCGTGGATGAGGTCGGAAGTTTGAGGCGTATCCATTCCACTGGATTTGTGACTTGAACTCTGCTCTTGATTTAAAGATTTAAAAAGAAAAGAAAGGCTTGTATTTATATAGTGCATTCAATAATCTCAGAACATCACAAAGTACTTTGCAGCAAGTTAAATACTTTTGAAATGTAACTGTTGTAATGTAAAAGGAATAGCAGCCAATATTTAAACAGCAAGATCCTCGAAACAGTAATGTGGTAACGGCAGCATTGTATTTTGGTTGAGGGGTAATAATAGACCAGTACGCCAGGGAAAACACCCCTGTCCTTTGAATCATGCATGCGATCTTTTAGATCCACCTGAAAGTACATACGGTTGAATGTCTCGTTTGAAAGGCGGCACCACACTACTGGAGCATTTGCACACTAGTCTAGGGAAGCTGGCTTCGTTTCCCTTATATCTGGGGGAGGATTAGAATGAATTCCAAAGTCTGTCTGAGTGAGAACAAGCATTTTTTTTCTTCTTGTGAATATGTCTGTATTTGAAGCAAACACATTTCCTGGACTGGGTTCTGAAACTCTGCTATATTAGTACTGAGGCAACGTGCCAAACCAAACAATAATCTCACATTCCATAATGTTTTTAAGCGGCTTTTAAGTTTAGCTTGTCACAAAACAGGAATCGAAAGCATGCCTGTGGTGCTTTGTATTTGTAAAGAAATGTTACCTCCATGACGATCAATCATTTCACGTTACAGAGAACTTAGTCTTCCTGATGCAGGTTACCACTGGTGGCTGCTATGTTCCAAGTGCTGAAGGTGAGACCCCCCCTCCCCTCCTCCTCCCAAATAATTTTATTATTATTCTTTCACGGTGTGCAGGCATCACTGACATGGCTAGCATTTTATTGACCATCCATAATTGCCCTTTAAACTGCTGCAGTTCATGTGGGGTAGGTACGCCCACACTGTTTTTGGAAGGATTTTGATCCAGTGACACTGAAGGAACAGCAATACAGTTCCAAGTCAGAATAGTTTGTGGCTTGGAGGTGAACTTGCAGTTCCCTTAAATCTGCCACCCTCATATCCTAGGCCGTGATTGCAGGTTTGGAAGGTGCTGCTAAAGGTGAGTTGCAACAGTGCAGCTTTTAGATGGCACATCCTGCTGCCACTGTGAATTGCCTGTGAAGGGAGTGAATGCTTAAGATTGTAGATGGGATGCCAATTAAATGGGCTATCTTTTCCTGCTCAAGCATCTTGAGTGTTGTCAGAGTTCTTAACTGTTGCATTTATCCAGTCAAGCGAAGAGTATTCCACCACACTTGTGCCTTGTAGGTGGTGGGCAGACATTGTGGAGTCAGGAGGTGAGTTACTGGCCATAGAATTCCCAGCCTATGATCTGCTCTTGCAGCCACAGTGTTTATATGGCTGGTCCATGTCAGGTCTGGTCAATGGTAACTTCTAAGATGCTGATGGTGGGGGATTTAGTGAAGGTAATGTCATTGAATCTCGAAGAGAGAAGGTTAGACTCTCTATTTGGAGATGGTTGTAGCCTGGCACAAGTGTTACTTGCCACTTACCAGTGCTAGCCTGAACGATATTGAGGTCCTGATGCACATTACATAATTACATCAGTCTCTTATAAAGGTTTCTACCACCTCATGGAAACATAATGCATTGATTCAGTGTAACTGTTCATGATCCTTTGTGTTGTCACTTTCCAATGACAACTGTCCACGTTGCTATCTGCCTTTGATATTCTCATCCAAAAAAGGGCAGCATGTCATTCAAAATAAGGCAAGGGGAGATGATGTTGCACTGAATGGTGCAAGGCACTGGCTGTGTCACACTGGATAGAGTGGGGCACTGGCTGTATCACCAAGGGAGACGGGGTATAGTGGGATTATCACTGGACTAGTAATTCAGAGACTCAGGGTAATGCTCTGGGAGCCCAGGTTTAAATCCCATCACAGACTGAATTCCCTAAAACAGTCTGGAATGAAACCATTATTGATTGTCATAAAAACCCTGTATATGACTTCAGATCCACTGAAATGGCCTAGCAAGCCAATATTTATATTGTGCCTTTAACATAATGAAACATGCTGAGGTGCTTCACAGGAGCGTGATAAAACAAATTATGACACAGAGCCACTCAAGGAGCTTTCTGGTTATATTAGGTTAGTCAATATCAGGTAACATAGGGGCCAGGAAGGAAAGTCAGGTGATCAGCAGTTTAGTGGGAATAGGATCAAGGGAACTGGAGGTGGGTCAGAGAGGGCATGAGGAGAAGAATTAGACAAAGACGTAAGTTCAGGAGGTAGCATTGAAGGAAACGTGGGCCATTAAGCTAGTGGAAGGCAGGGATAGAACAGAGATTCACAATCTTCATGACAAAGAAGTCCATGAGTTCCTCGCACTTGTGAACATGGGAGAGGGGCTTAAGAAGACAACTCAATTTGTGTTTTTATCATCAGCTCAGTTCTGTTCTCAACTCATTTATAATCTTGCGCACTTCCAGGTCAGCATCTCAAGCTGTATTCACATTAACTGGTAATACATCAGCTTCAGGGACCATTATGGCCTGTTTGGATCAGCAGTCTAATTCACGAGGTGCTGAAATTAATTTAAATTCATGATTTCCGCTCCCCAGACCCCATGTTGCACTTCCTGGCTGCCTGCCCCACCCGTTAGCTCAATGCTGTGTGCCTTGATGGATTCTCCACTCTGCTCTCTGGCAACAATCTTCCTCCTGGCTTCATGCAGGGGAACAGTAATGTTGAAGTGGGATGTACTATGAATAGGGAACAGCTCCTCCTTCTAGATGTGCTAAAAGTGCGAAACTGTGAGGAAACTGTTTGTTTCTTTAAACAATGAGTGGGAAGTTATACTTAGATAGAATTTTGTTTCAATTTCTTCTGAAAGATCAGTGGAATTGAGTATGTATGTGCACATTTATAATTGAGGGTGAATTGTTGTATCCCTAAGAGGATCGATATTAATGTTGTTCAGAATCACACAGATTTCTGAGGCCAACATCAGGCCTTTCCCACATTTACACACTCAAATGTGAGGTTAAAGTTCACTCTTTTAATCAGCACATTTTCTTCAGTCTTAACTGCACCACTGTGACTTTTCTTTCCATTATTCAGACCAGGCATCTTTGTAGCCTCGCTAAGTAATGTTACCACTCAGTGCCAAATTTGGAGTGGTTTTTTGACTACAAGCCCTGGCTACTGTGGAATGGATTGTGAGCTTCCAAATAATTTTTCAACAGATCTTGCAGAGTGAAAGAGGAAGCCTTCAGACCCAATAGTAAAAGGGCAATGTGCTCTGTCACTCAGCCACAAGACATTATGCTTCAAAGATATCCAACAGATCGTTGAAATAAACCATGGAGAAAACAAGTTCTTTTTATTTAAAAAGGTGAAAATGTAAGAATATTGGAAACAATCTGAAGTAGTCAAAAGCAAATTTTAGTAATAGGTATGAGCCCATTTTCTTGGCCCCTCCCTTCAACAGAGGCCTGGAGAGTTTCAGAGAAAATTAGTGTTTGTTAATAATAATGATGAAAAATAACTGAGTAAATGTGATGTGCTGGGCTTCACTGGCTAACCCCTGCCTCTGAGGCTGAGCTGTGTCTTCATGCCTTATTTTAAGAAACATTATTAATGCTGAAAAAAATGACTGGGCCAGAACTAAAAGAAATAGTCAGCTCTTGATATTCTAATGGGAGATGCTGGGAACGGCTTCTGCCCTCCATGCCCCAAGAGGAATATAAACATGTTTGTAAAGTCTGTGCTTTATTCCCTTTCCTGTACATTAGAAGCATATATGTATGTGTGCCATGCTGGCACAGTGCTTAGCACTGCTGCCTCACAGCTCTAGGGTTCGACTCCCAGCTTGGGTCACAGTCTGTGCAGAGTCTGCACATTCTCCCCGTATCTGCGTGGGTTTCCTCTGGGTGCTCCAGTTTCCTCCCAGTCAGAAATATGTGCTGGTTAGGTGCATTGGCCATGCAAAATTCTCCCTCAAGTGTACCCGAACAGGCGTCGGATTGTGGCGATTAGGTGATTTTCATAGCAACTTCATTGTAGTGTTAATGTAAGCCTACTTGTGACACTAATAAATAAAAACAAATAAATAATTAAACAATATAACACTGTCTTGTGTCTTGCTTTTGCCCTCTTTAAATTTGCCTTTCTTACACATTATATTGTTTCCCACCTATTATTTTACCTCCTGCATATTGCTCTGTTCTTTGTTAATTGGTTCTGTTGGGTTCTGGGGACTACAGATTTCACTGAGATGTTTACTGAGAATATCGCTAGTCATTCATCATGATCCAGTTTTGTGTCCACTCATAGGCTTAGATCTTGACCGTGGCTGATTATGTTAAAGAGGGTGATAGCTGTTGGCAGCTTATTTTATCTCTCGCCTGAGTCTTTTAACCAAAAATTGAATCAGACATAAAATGGGCTGCTCACTCGCTAGCGCTTATTTTACATTATTATGCAAGGCCACGGTCTATTCCACTAATACAAAAGTAAAATACTGTGGATGCTGGAAATCTGAAATAAAAACAAAAATTGCTCAAATACTCAGCAGCTCAGTCAGAATCTGTGAAGAGAAACAGAGTTAACAATTATAAATGCAAAATGCTGCAGATGCTGCAATTTGAAACAAAAACAGAAAATGTTGGAAAATCTCAGCAGGTCTGACAGCATCTATGGAGAGAGAATAGAGCCAATGCTTTGAGTCAGGATGACCCTTTGTCAGAGCTGAAGAGAAGGAAAATTGGACTAGATTGGACAAGAGTTACCATTTTCTCTGCTTCTGTCCACAGACACTGCCTGACCTGAATAGTTCAGCATTTTTTGTTTTTCTATCTATGCTACTGTATCATGCAGCTGTCAACTCAACCTGATGTGTTCAGATGTGACTCTATAAAGATGTAATGCCATACCTCACCAAAGGTCCTGTTCCTTTAAACTTATACCAAGTGCACCTTTGAGTCCCTATTACTCTATTCTTGTATCTCAGTCTGACTCAAGGTTGGCTTCCTTGTTTAGTACATAATTTCAAATAATCTTCTGTACCCCAGTTATTATTCTGACCCCGTATGCTACCACAATTCCTTGTATGTTCATAACCATCCCTTGCACACTATCCTAGTAAAGCCAGTAGAATTATTTTCATTCAGTAGAACATGTTGGTACTGGAAGAATGTGATCTATTCTGGAAATTCTATTAAAATTTTATTTCTCTTTCTTTCAGCCAGAAGCATTAACAATCTATTCACCAATTTTTTGATGCTAAGTCTTAGAGGTGTGATAACAGGACAGAGTCAACACCATTTTTTAGACAACTTATGTTAAACCACAAAACAGGACTTTCCCCTTTTGCTTTCAGCACAATGAAAAACATCACTCTATGGGTATACTTTACACGGTTGTTTAAGTAGTCATTTGATTTCCCTGGACCCAGTCAAAGTAATGCTTAATTTCTGAGAGTTTACTTCATTTCCTTTTGCAAACTGGTAAATTTTAACGTCAGAACTGTTGTTCAGGATGACAATTTTTCCCGGAGATTCTCCCTCTAGCACAAGTTAGGTGAATCTTCCAGCCTCATTTCAATCCTCACAAATTTGGCCTTATTAATAGGAGCATCAATTCCCACCTGCATTACTGTGCAGTGAACCACAGATGCTTTCAGCCTCTAGCTGCTCTCTCTCACTCCAGGATCCTGGCAGACTAACTTGTCTGAGATTCACTGATATTTTAGGAAAGCCTGTTGCCCAATTCTTCAATGATTTTGAAGTATTCTCCCCTTCTGAAAGCTCATCTCCATGACAATGTGAATCACATGGGCCATGTATTCAGATAGAAATGCTGATTAGCTATTCTTTAGACCCCAACTCTATTCTATCTTGGAAGTAAATAGACAATTTAAAAGTATAAATGTTTACAGCCTGATATTCTCAACTCCTTCCTGGGACTTTGGAGACTAACATTTTAACCACTAAATACAGATGCAGCTCCCATTGACTCTAAACATGAACATCATGCACCTTCTTCCCAGTAAAACAACGTGGGCTTCCCTTTAATCCTTAACTCCCACATCAGCCAGGCATCTGGTCAGGCAACTCCCCCACCCTCACCCCACTTAATTTTTCCTACTTGAAAGCTTAGCCCCAAATATAACCTTATAAAATTTTTCATTTCCAACACCACTTAAGACTAAGATGAGAAACTTTGTCATTGAGGATATGGAATCATTGGAATTATTTACCTCAAGACTGTTATATTCAATTCATGAATAGATTCACGACTGAACAATAGATTTCTGGGCACCAAGAGCATCAAAGGATATGGGGATATTGGGAAAATGCAGTTTATTTAGAAGTTCATAGGGCCTAATCCTGCACCTATTTCTTATCTTCTAGACAAAAGCAGATTGGCGAGTTGATGAACCTATCAGAAACTAAACTCTTACTTTGTTAGAATTATTATTCTAAGGTGCTAACTGAAAACAGTGCAAAAATATTGTGCTATAATAATATTTACTGAAATTGGGAAGCTTTGTGATGAGCAAAACACTACAGTGTTAGCCTGTGCCATCTGTTTTACCGAGGCATGAACAAATAACTTAGAAGGCGAGTAAGCTGAATCTGAAATACTGTTATGTAATGGACAATATTTCATATATTCATTAAACAAAATAGCTGTCCTGTTTTTCTAACACTTCATTAAGAACATATCAATCAAGGAGTTAATTTAATCCATAATTCAAACATAATACATTCCCACGTGAATAATCTATAGCCCTTACTCTAGATATATACCTACAGATTTTTTTCCCCCATTAAAGATTACACACCATAATGAAATTGCCACAAACCAGGAGGGACTCAAGTGGAGTTGAACATACCAGGGGAGGTAATGGCCTAGTGGTATTATCGCTAGACTCTTAATCCAGAAACTTCGCTAATGTTCTGGGGACCTGGGTTCAAATCCAACCACGGCAGATGGTGGAATTTGAATTCAATAAAAAATATCTGGAATTAAGAATCTACTGATGACCATGAAACCATTGTCGATTGTCAGAAAAACCCATCTGGTTCACTGATGTCCTATCGGGAAGGAAATCTGCTGTCCTTACCTGGTCTACATGTGACTCCAGAGCCACAGCAATGTGGTTGACTCTCAATTGCCATCTGAACAAGGGCAACCAAGGTTGGGCAATAAATGCTGGCCAGCCAGCGACACCCATGAATGAATAAAACAAACTAAAAATACTTTGCAAGGCTTTAGGGTCTGATGGACTTTTATCTCTTACTTTAAATCAATCTGATTCTTTTCCCTCTCAATTATTACATAAACTCTTCACTGCGAGATAAAACACTGCAGATGTGGAAATCTGAAATAAGAATAGAACATGCTTGAAACACTCAACAGATCTGTCAGCATCCAGAGAGCGAGAAACAGAGTTAAAATTTCAGCTCATTTAATCAGAAAGTTACTTCAGCAGCCACCAGACAAGATGAGGCAGATTATACTCAGCAGTTATCACTGCATGGATCTTCCCACACTGAGAATGCACATCAGGAATGTGGACATGGAGGTCAGACAGCTTAACAGGACTTCTGATCCATTCCTGATGACTGTGAATTTCACTCAACTCCCCACATGCAGCTGTTTGAAAGGTTTGAAACCCACCTGTACCTTTGCTCCCCACGGTTATCTGGCTTGGCTTATAGATATCGGCTCACGATATCCAAGTTATTTCAGCAGCTGCATTGAATTCCCTGCATGTAACAACAAGAATTCTTATAGTATTCGCCATATGTGGAAAAATTCTCAAAGCATTTAGTGATAAATAGCAGACAAAAGTGGGCACTGTGCAATGCGTGTTGTGTGTGTGTGTTGGGGGTGGGGTAGGTGGGGTGAAATAGAAAGAGTTAGGGTAAAGGACCAAAAGCACAGTTGAAGAGGAGTTTTATGGAAGTTTCTGAAGAGGAAGGGAAACAACAATGATAGAGGGTTGGGTCACAGACTTCCAGAGAGCATCATAGTTAAATGACCAGACGCCAAAAGTGGAGCACAGAATTAGCACAAGAAGAATCTACGGTTAATGAAGGAATGGCAAAAATATTCAGAGAACCACAGAATTGCCCCAGCACAGGAAACATTTGGCCCATCGTGCTTGCACCAGCTCTCTGAAGGAACTCACCTGGTGCCATACACACACCTGCTCCATGAAGATAAAAGCAAAACACCGTGGATGCTGGAATCTGAAACAAAAACAGAAAATGCTGGAAAATTTCAGCAGGTCTGACAGCATCTGTGGAAAGAGAATAGAGCCAATGGCCGGAGCTCTACCACCTCACCCGCCATGGAATCGCCGCAGGTGAGGGTCCAACAACGGAAATTTCCATTGATCTTGGACGGGAGTTTCTGGTCTCGCCTGAGTGAGGCCATAAAATTCCACTCAATGTTTCGAGTCTGGATGGCCTTTGTCAGAGCTGAACAAAGAAAATCAGAAAAGATTTCTATTACGAGGGTGGGGGGCTGTAATAGGACCAAGGGAATGTAAATGAGAATGAAGGCAGCTGAGAAAGGTGCTAAAAGTGTCCATTAAGTGATCAGAATGTATGAATAGAGGTACAGATGCTTAAGGCATTTGGCCTAAAAGGAGGGATGCAAGAACGTTCATGCTCTTGCTCCCCCGCTCCACCTCTACCCATTTCCATTTATTTCATTTCATTGTTTCTTTTCATCTCATTCATCCATTTTTATTATCCTTTTTTATCACTTCCATTTTTCTATTCCCATTCTTCTTCTTGCCCTCCCGCCTCCCCTGCAGAGCAACTGCCTTAACAATCTATACCTCTGTCCTGCCATTCACACATTCTGACCATTTAATGGACACTTTTAGCTCCTCTCTCAGCCTTCTCCATCCTCATTTACATTCCTTTTGTCCTTTTACAGCCCCCCCCCCCCCGCCCCCACCATAGTATAAATCTTTTCTGATTTTCTTTGCTTTTAGCTCTGACATAGGGTCATCCAGATTCAAAATGTTGGCTCTATTCTCTCTCCACAGAAGCTGTCAGTCCTGCTGAGATTTTCCAGCATTTTCCAACATTCTTCCTTTTCAACTAATCATCTAATTTCCCTTTCAAAGGCTTCAATTGAGCCTGCCTCCACCAGACCCTCAGGCAGTGCATTCCAGATCCGAACCACTCACTGCGTGAAAAAGCTTTTCCTCGTGTCACTTTTGTTTCTTTTACATATCTTCCTTCTGGCTCTTGATCCTTTTCCCTGTATCTACTCTGCCCATATTCTCCATTATTTTCAATGCCTCTGTATCAAATCTCCCCTCAGCCTTCATTTCTCCAAGGAAAACAGTCCCAACTTCTCCCATCTATCTTCATAACTGAAATTCCTCATCCTGGGAAGCATTCTTGTGAATCTTTTCTGGACCCTCTCTAATGTCTTCATGTTTTTCCTAAAGTACAGAGCTGATTGCGATACTCGAGCTGAGGCCAAACCTGTGACTTCTATCATTTTGACATAGTCTCCTTGCTCTTGTACTCAATTCCCATTAATAAAGTCCAGTATATTATATGCTTTATTAACCACTCTCCCCACCTGTCCTGCCACCTTCAATGACTTATGCACATATACACTTGGGTCCCTCTGCTCCTGCACTCCCTTTAGAATTGTACCCTTTATATTATATGGGTTGTCCATGTTCTTTCTAGCAAAATGACCACTTCACATTTCTCCACATTAAACTTAATCTGCCATTTATCTGCCCATTCCACCAACTTTTCTATGGCCACTTGACATTCTATACTATCCGGCTCACACTTCACAATGCTTCCACAAACTTTGAAATTGCACGCCATATACCAAGGTCTAGATCATTAATATACAAGAGGAAAAGCAACGGTCCTTTCACTGACCCCTGGGGAATCCACTACAAAACTTTGTCCAGTACAAAAAAACATCCATTAATCACTACCTTTTGATTCCTGTTGCTCAGCCAATTCCATATCCATGTTGTTACTGTCTCTTTTCTTCCACAAGCTTTAACTTCTCACGCAAGTCCATTGCGCTGTATCAAATGCCTTGCAGAAGTCCTTGTACACTACATCAACAGAATTTCCCTCCTCAAACCTCTCTGTACCTCATCAAAAAATTCCAGCAAGTTAGTTAAATATGATTTTCCCTTCCCCATGGATTTCTTAATTAATCCACATCTGTCCATTTGACTATTTATTTTGTCTCAAATTGTTTCTAGAAATTTTCCCACCACTGAGGTTAAACTATTGGCCTGTGGTGGCTGGGCTTATCTTCACACCCCTTTTTTTTTAAACACAAGGGTGCAACAGTTGCAATTCTCCAGTCCTCTGGAATCACCTCAGTCTGAAGACTGAAAAATTATGGCCAGTGCCTCTGCAACTTCCACTCTCATTTTCCTCAGTGTCCTTTGGTCCCAGTGCCTTATCAACTTTAAGTAAAGATAACCTATCCAATACCTCCCCCTGTTCAATTTTGAACCTTTCTAGTATCTGAATTACCTCTGCTTGGACCATGATCTGAGCAGCACCTTCTTCCTTGGTAGAGACAGATGCTAAGTATTCATTCAGTACCTCAGCTGTACCCTCTGCCTCCATGTGTAGACCTTTTCTGTCCCTATTAGGCCCTACTCTTTTTACTATCCCTTTACTATTTAAGTGAAGACTATAGAAGACTTTGGGGTTTCCTTTAATGTTAGCAATGTTTCTTTTTATACTCCTCCTTTGCTTCTGAAACTCCCCTCTGAACCTTCCATATTTCATGTGTGTGATTTTTATAAATGACTTGGAGGAGGGCGCTGAAGGGTGGATCAGTAAATTTGCGAATGACACTAAGATTGGTGGAGTAGTGGATGAGGTGGAGGGCTGTTGTAGGCTGCAAAGAGACATTGATAGGATGCAGAGCTGGGCTGAAAAATGGCAGATGGAGTTTAACCCTGATAAGTGTGAGGTGATTCATTTTGGTAGGACAAATTTGAATGCGGATTACAGGGTCAAAGGTAGGGTTCTGAGGAATGTGGAGGAACAGAGAGATCTTGGGGTTCATATCCACAGATCTCTGAAGGTTGCCACTCAAGTGGATAGAGGCATGAAGAAGGCCTATAGTGTGTTAGCTTTTATTAACAGGGGGTTTGAGTTTAAGAGCCGTGGGGTTATGGTGCAACTGTACAGGACCTTGGTGAGACCATATTTGGAATATTGTGTGCAGTTCTGGTCACCTCACTATAGGAAGGATGTGGAAGCACTGGAAGAAGTGCAGAGGAGATTTACCAGGATGCTGCCTGGTTTGGAGGATAGGTCTTATGAAGAGAGGTTGGGGGAGCTGGGGCTTTTCTCTTTGGAGCGGAGGAGGTTGAGAGGCGACTTAATAGAGGTTTATAAGATGATGAGGGGGATAGATAGAGTGGACGTTCAGAGACTATTTCCTTGGGTGGATGTAGCTGTTACTAGGGGGCATAACTATGAGGTTCGTGGTGGAAGATATAGGAGGGATGTACGAGGTAGGTTCTTTACTCAGAGTGGTTGGGGTGTGGAATGGACTGCCTGCTGTGATAGTGGAGTCGGACACTTTAGGAATTTTCAAGCGGTTATTGGATAGGCACATGGAGCGCACTAGAATGATAGGGAGTGGGATAGCTTGATCTTGGTTTTGGAAAAGGTTCGGCACAACATCGTGGGCTGAAGGGCCTGTACTGTGCTGTTCTATGTTCTATATTCATCTTGGTATTCAACTTTTTAAAATATTTGTTTTTGGGATGTGGCAACGCGGGATGTAGGCGTCACTGCCAAGGCCAGCATTTGTTACCCATCCCGAATTGTCCCTGAACTGAATGGCTGCTAGGCCATTTCAGAAGAGGGTTAAGAGTCAAGCATATTGCTGTGGATCTGGAGTCACATGTAGGCCAAACCAGTTAAGGATGGCAGATTCCTTCTCTAAAGGACATTAGTGAAACAGATGGTTTTTTGACAATGGTTTCATCATGAAGACTTAAGACTATTGAATTCAAATTTCACCATTTGCCGTGGTGGGATTCAAACCTAGGTCCTCAGAGCAATATCCTGGGTTTCTGGATTACTAGTTCAGTGACAATACCACTGCACCATTGCCTCCCTAGATCTATGTGACATCTGCCACAAGCAGGAACTGGTGCAGGGGGCAGGGTTTCCAATTCTTGGATCATTGGGACCTCTTCTGGGGCAGGTGGGACCTGTACAAGAGAGACGGGTTACACCTAAACTACAAGGGGACCAATATACTTGCAGGGAGATTTGCGAGTGTTATTGGGGAGCGTTTAAACTAGATTTGCAGGGGGATGGGAACCAGAGTGCCAGAGCAGATAGTGGAGCAGGGGTAAAAAGACAGGTTAGTTCAAGCAGAATCACAAATGGAAGGGTCGAGTGTGGTGGAAGTAATCTTTTGAGGTGTGTCTATTTCAATGCCAGGAGTATTGTGGGGAAGGCAGATGAGCTGAAGGCGTGGATAGATACATGGAAATATGACATTATAGCCATTAATGAAACGTGGCTACAGGAGGGGCAGGACTGGTAGCTCAATGTTCCAGGGTTCCAATGTTTCAGGCGGGATAGAGGCAGAGGGATAAAAGGTGGGGGGGTGGCATTGTTGGTCAGGGAAAATGTTACAGCGGTACTCAGGCAGGATAGATTAGGGAGCTTGTCTACAGAGGCCCTATGGGTGGAGCTGAGAAACAGGAAAGGTGCGACCGCATTAATGGGGTTGTATTATAGACCACCCAATAGTCAGCGAGAATTGGAGGAGCAAATCAGTGGAGAGATAGCTGACAACTGCAAGAAACACAAAGTTGTGATAGTAGGGGATTTTAATTTTCCACATATAGATTGGGCCTCGCATACTGTTAAAGGTTTAGACGGGGTAGAGTTGTAAAATGTGTTCAGGAGAATTTTCTACATCAGTATATAGAGGTGCCAACTAGAGAGGATGCGATATTGGATCTCCTATTGGGAAATGAGTTAGGGCAGGTGATGGATGTGAGTGTGAGGGAACACTTTGGATCCAGTGATCATAATGCCATTAGTTTCAACCTGATCATGGATAAGGATAGATCTGGTCCTCGGGTTGAAGTTCTGAACTGGAAAAAGGCCAAATTTGATGAAATGAGAAGGGATCTGGGAAGTGTGGATTGGCACAGGCTGTTCTCTGGTAAGGATGTAAATGGAAAGTGGGAGGCCTTCAAAGGAGAAATTTTGAGAGTGCAGAGTTTGTATGTTCCTGTCAGGATTAAAGGCAAAGTAAATAGGAATAAGGAACCTTGGTTCTCAAGGGAGATTGTAACACTGATTAAGAGGAAGAGAGAGTTGTACGAAATGTACAGGCAGCAAGGAACAGATCAGATACTCGAGGAGTATAAAAAGTGCAAGAAGCTACTTAAGAGGGAAATCAGGAGGGCTAAAAGAAGACATGAGGTTACTTTGGCAGACAGAGTGAAGGAAAATCCAAAGAGCTTCTATAGGTATGTTAGGAGCAAAAGGATAGTGAGGGATAAAATTGGTCCTCTTGAAGACCAGAGTGGTAGACTGTGTATGGAACCAAAAAAGATGGGGGAGATACTAAATGGTTTTTTTGCATCCGTATTTACTGAGGAAATGGGCATGGAGTCTACGGAAATGGCGCAAACAGGTAGGGAGGTCATGGAACCTTTACAGATTAAAGAGGAGGAGGTGCTCGCTGTCTTGAGGCAAATCAGAGTGGATAAATCCCCAGGACCAGACAGAGTATTCCCACGGACCTGGAGGGAAGCTAGTGTTGAACTTGCAGGGGCCCTGGCAAACATATTTAAAATGTCAGTATTCACGGGGGAGGTGCCGGATGATTGGAGGGTGGCTCATGTTGTTCCGTTGTTTACAAAAGGTTCCAGAAGAAATCCGGGAAATTATAGGCCAGTAAGTTTGACGTCGGTGGTGGGCAAGTTATTGGAAGGTGTGATAAGGGATAGGATCTACAAATATTTGGATAGACAGGGACTTATTAGGGAGAGTCAACATGGCTTTGAGAGTGGTAGGTCATGTTTGACCAATCTATTAGAGTTTTTCGAGGAGGTTACCAGGAAAGTGGATGAAGGGAAGGCGGTGGATGTTGTCTACCTGGATTTCAGCAAGGCCTTTGACAAGGTCCCTCATGGGAGGTTAGTTAGGAAGGTTCAGTCGCTAGGTATACATGGGGAGGTAGTAAATTGGATTAGACACTGGCTCAATGGAAGAACTGATTAGTTGTAAGTATTCGCATTCCAACCATTATTCATGTAAATTGAGTTTGTGTCTTTATATGCTCTGTTTGTGAACAGAATTCCCACTCACCTGAAGAAGGGGCTTGCAGCTCCGAAAGCTTGTGTGGCTTTTGCTACCAAATAAACCTGTTGGACTTTAACCTGGTGTTGTTAAACTTCTTTCAATGGAAGAAGCCAGAGAGTGGTTGTGGAGGATTGCTTCTCTGAGTGGAGGCCTGTGACTAGTGGTGTGCCGCAGGGATTGGTGTTGGGTCCATTGTTGTTTGCCATCTATATCAATGATCTGGATGATAATGTGGTAAATTGGATCAGCAAGTTTGCTGATGATACAAAGATTGGAGGTGTAGTGGACAGTGAGGAAGGTTTTCAAAGCTTGCAGAGGGATTTGGACCAACTAGAAAAATGGGCTAAAAAAATGGCAAATGGAATTTAACGCAGACAAGTGTGAGATATTGCACATTGGAAGGACAAACCAAAGTAGAACGTACAGGGTAATTGGTAGGACTCTGAAGAGTGCAGATGAACAGAGGGATCTGGGAATACAGGTACAGAATTCCCTAAAAGTGACGTCACAGGTAGATAGGGTCGTAAAGAGTGCCTTTGGTACATTGGCCTTTATAAATCGGAGTATTGAGTATAAAAGTTGGAGTGTTATGGTAAGGTTATAGAAGGCATTGGTGAGGCCGAATTTGGAGTATTGTGTACAGTTTTGGTCACCTAGTTACAGGAAGGATTTAAATAAGGTTGAAAGAGTGCAGAGAAGGTTCACAAGGATGTTGCCGGGACTTGAGAAGCTGAGTTACAGAGAGAGATTGAATAGGTTGGGACTTTATTCCCTGGAGCGTAGAAGATTGAGGGGAGATTTGATAGAGGTGTATAAGATTTTGATGGGTATAGATAGAGTGAATGCAAGCAGGCTTTTTCCGCTGAGGCTAGGGGAGAAAAAAACCAGAGGGCATGGGTTAAGGGTGAAAGGAGAAAAGTTTAAAGGGAATATTAGGAGGGGCTTTTTCACACAGAGAGTGGTGGGAGTGTGGAATGAGCTGCCGGATAAAGTGGTAAATTTTAACATTTAAGAAAAACTTGGACGGGTTCATGGATGAGAGGGGTGTGGAGGGATATGGTCCAAGTGCAGGTCAGTGGGACTAGGCAAAAAATGGTTCAGCACAGACAAGAAGGGCCAAAAGGCCTGTTTCTGAGCTGTAATTTTCTATGGTTCTATGGTTCTAAGCACATACATTTTTTCTTAATCTTAATTTCTATCTCCTTTTTCATCTAGGAAGCTATGGATTTGTTTGCTTTCCCTTTTTATTGTGAATATACCTTGGCTGTGCCCAAATTCTCTCTTCCTTGAAGATAGCTCATCGATCAGCTACCATTTGTCCTGCTAACCTTTGACGCCAACTTATTCGGCCCAGATCCATTCTTTCTCCATCGATGTTGGCTTCCCCCCAGTTCTTTGTCTTTTTCCGTGGTTAGCCTAAACCTTATGATACAATGATCACTGTCCTCAATGTTCTCCAACTGAGACTTGATCTACTTGGGCCACTTCATTTTTAAGAACCAGGTCTAGAGTGCCTCTCTCGTGGAATGGGAGCATATAGCTAAGAAAATTTTTCAGAACAGACTCTAGGAATTCTTGTCCCCTTCTGCCCTTTACATTACTACTATTCCAGTCTGTATTTGGATAATTACGTGTATTCTATAATTTTTGATCCTCTGTAATTTCCATGGAAATTTATTCCACTACATCCTTCCCACTAGTTCGTTATGGATTGACTATATACAGCAATATAATGACATCTCATTGAAGCTCATTGTCTTAGATTTCACAGAGACCACATTCATGGAGACTGATTAACCAACATCTATAGTCGTTTGGGGAAGAGTGCTCCAGATTTCCACACCCATTTGTGAGAAAAATATCCATTTGTATTTTAGAGCTAACTGGACTAGCTTCTAATTTCAAAATGGCTCAGACGAAAGGGCAATTTGAAATGTTGACTCTAATTGACAATTCCACAAGTGCCATTAGGCCTGCTGAGTCTTTCCAACATTTTCTGTTTTTCTTTCCAATTTCCAGCATTTTGATTTTATGTTGGGATTTCGGTGTTATGATTCCCTTAATTGAGAATTCAATTTTGAGCATTCAATTGCCGCTTGATACTTCTGAATAAACTGATGAAAATGGCAACTCCCAATTCCCTCTACATGTTACAATGCAGCTGATGCACCAGAGACACAACAGTGTGGAGCACTCTGAAAACAATGGAAAACAGCTCATTGCATCAGGAATTGGTAACATTGCTGGTCTCTGCTATTGTTAGTGGGTTTGAGAGAGACAGCTCACCTGAAGTTCAATTTATAAATCAATATGTTAAATTATCTTGCACGCATTACAATTGTTCAAGTCAGCAGATGATAGTTTCTATGATACAAGGCCACTCCTCAGCCTTCAGCAATTTTACTGCAATTTAAGTCCATTATGTAGAACAAGTTCATAAATCTTACATGGAAATATACTGAGAATTAATCCATAACATGGTGCAATCAGGCAGAATATTACTAAATTAGTTAACAGATATACATTTGTCAAAGTCATCGGGGCTGCTGACAGCTGGTCCCTGCTGAGTGGCAGTGGCTTACACAGCCAAGTAACAGAGATGATGGAAGAAGTCAGTAATTTAAAAATAGAGCCGCACCTTTGCTTTTCTTACAGCTTTTTGGCCATTTAAATAGAATGCCCCCCTCATCCTTGACCCAAATCCCACTAATTTTATAATTTGCCTCGCCTCCTACACCAGCAAGGAGCCATTTCACCTTGGAGATGTTTCACACATAAAAAGTGCCTTCTGATACCAAGCCCAATTATATAGTGAACCAGCCCTCCAAGACATACCCTCACTGTGCAAGCTATTTTTGTTGATTGCTAGTCAATTGCTTGAAGGCTAGTGGAAAGAGCTGCTTTGTATTCTCTCACATCACTGTACCACACACAGCAACAAAGAGCGGCCAGATTTCTGGTGATCGGAAACATGAAGCTGCAGTGAAGTGGTTTAGAAAGTAGGCACTGGAACCCCTGAAATTTTGCAGGTTTCTTACTGGTCTCCAACTGTGGGAGAGACAGTTGAAAGCCCATAGAAATGGCGCCAATGCCTGAAATAAACAAACTACTGACAGCACAGTGGTTAGCACTTCTGCCTCTCAGCTCCAGAGACCTGGGTTCGATTCCTGGCTTGGGTTACTGTCTGTGTGGAGTTTGCACGTTTGCCCGTGTCTGTATGGGTTTCCTCCAGTTTCTTGCCAGTCTGAAAGACGTGCTGGTTAGATGCATTGGCCATGCTAAGTTCTCCCTCAGTGTACCCGAACAGACTAGAGGATTTTCAGTAATTTCACTGCAGTGTTGATATAAGCCTATTTGTGACAATAATAAATAAACTTTAAACCTGAGGGTGCTGCTAGATTCCCATTGGATTTGCAAACTGGAGCGAAGGTAACTAAAATTTGACAAGTCAAAATCATTCAGTTTGTGAGATCAACAGATCTTTTTCCACATCTTGGTTAACTGCCCAAGATAAAATTGACCCACACAAAGCAAGAGGAGCCCAGGTTCAATCCATCCAGTGCTTTGTTCAACTAGGGGAATAATGGGTGCAAAACAATTTAGCCTCAGTGCCCAAGGAGGACTGTGGAGTAACGAATTCGACAGTCTTGATTATTTCCATGATGTGGAGATGCCAGCTTTGGACTGGGGTGGGCACAAAGTAAGAAGTCTCACAACACCAGGTTAAAATCCAACAAGTTTATTTGGAATCACGATCAGTAAGTAGATTTACCTGATGAAGGAGCAGTGCTCCGAAAGCTCGTGCTACTAAATAAACCTGTTGGACTTTAACCTGGTGTTGTGAGACTACTTACTATGCCTATCCCAGTCCAACACTGGCAACTCCACATCATGGCTCCATCAGGTGAGTGCAGATAGGTTCACAAACATGGCATATATAGGCAAAGACACAGATCATTTCTGCCTTCACGATAAACCCGGTCGGGGTTTGAAAAATCCTACTAACTGTCCTGGCTTGAGACAATTCACACCTCTTCAACCTGTGATTATCCCTCTCTCCACTTGCACTGTCTGTACCTGTGAAGACTCGCATTCCAACCATTCTTCACACTCCAATCTGTAATTATCTTGCAAATGTGTCTTTGCTTATATATGCCATTTTCGTGAACCTACCTCCCCACTCACCTGATGAAGGAGCAGTGCTCTGAAAGTTCATGATTCCAAATAAACCTGTTGGACTTTAACCTGGTGTTGTGAGACTTCTAACTTGATTATTTCAAATGACTCATTTGAACACATTAAGTCGGCCAGCTGTCTGGTCTCATGGGAAGAATAGCCACTTGGGCGTGGTAGCAAAGTAAACACACCAGGAGGGGAGAAAATTATAGGACAAGAAAAAAAAGTTCTGTTCTCACTTGAATTTCAAAATTTCAGTTGCCTTTGTTCATTTCTTTACAAACAAAATCCACAATTAAGCATGTCTGAACTACATCCAATACCATTTTGTCATCACTAGAAACGTTATTGCTTTGACATGCAGTGAGTGGATTGTGGGTAGATGATACTAAAGTGACCAGTTAGTGCTTTGTAGATGTCATTGATAAAAATAAAACTTCCCACAGAACTTTGGCTGAAAAACAGAATACTTACTAGGTTATGACATGGATTTCTCTTGAAGGATTGAGAGCACAAGCTGATTTCAACTATGCCATCCTTCTCAGAGCATTTCACAGAGAAGCAATGGCAATTCCCCTGGTAACAGAAGTATGCAATGTCATAGACTGGATTTCTGTAGAAAATCAGGACACTTGCCAAAGAGCTTTATTAGCGAATAAACTAATGGAATGTCAGATGTGACAAAAATAATCAAATTCTTCTTTAAAGGAAAACCCACAAGAAAGAAATTCCTTCTTCCCACCATTTTGAATATGCCTTCTGCAGAAAATTATTTAATAATTGCACAAAACCAACATTAAAAAGCAATTAAACAGAGAATTAGTCCATAAAAATCAGCAATTTTAACATGTTGATAATGATCATTTTTCTTCCTTTGATCTGCTGGAACAGAAATCTATGAAAGGAGATTTTTTTCTGGTGTTTTAAGTTCATAATATTTTCAAGACGTTCACGTGAAACCCTGGGCATTCCTTAATGCTAAACTTTATTTCAGAAAAGAGGCAAGAATGCTTTAGTTCAGCTAAACCTGTCAGAGCCGTCAGCTTCAACAGTTTGTACAGGTGAAATCTGATCATAGAAAATGTTCACCAAATCCAAGGTACACAGTGACATTTTTTTCATGTGCACATCTAAGCAACATGCTCTTACTTATGTTCTTCAGGATAGGTACCATTAGCACAAAAGAATACGGGTACGAACAATGCATGGCTGTCAATTATAGCCATTAATCACGACACCGTCTTTAAAAAGCATTGCCAATTTTGCAATTTGTGATTGAATGTTTATTTTGTATAGATTAGCAATGGGAAGTCAGAATTGAGTTATTAGAATTATCCCATGTAAAACACAATTCTACAGCTAAATGAGGACGCATGTGCTCCATTTAAGATTACGCAGTTCAATTGATATGCAAATTGCTTAATTCAGTTATTAATTGCTCTTTAGAGAATTTTGGCTTGGTTTGTAGAAAGATCAGAATCTGCAACGCAGATCCTAGTCCATGCTGGTGTTTATCTCCAATGTGCAGTATGGCTAATCACACAAGTCTGTCCCTGTTTTCCATATCCCACTTCCCCAAGCCACCAATCTAACCTATTCTTAAATGTTGACACAATTTCTGCCTTTAACAAGTGCCTGCAGATGTTGTGCCTCTAATTCACTGCGTTGTGTTTTTTTTTTATTTCATTCACAGGATGTGGGCATTACTGGCAAATCAAAGAATAGTTACAGAATGTCCTCAGGAGGACATTATTTTGGCCAGTCATGTCCATGCCAGCTCCCTGCAAGAGCAGCTCAGCTAGCCATACTCTCCCACACTTTCCCCATATCCCTGCAAATTTAGAATCTGTTTCCATCACACCCAGGCAGTGCACCCCTGATCATAACTGCTGGCTGTTTCTCTTTATGTTGCCCTTTCTTATTTTGTTAAAGTCAACACCCCAAAGATTATGACTCTAATAAAAGGTGGCAGTTAGCTGAATCGTTGACAACTGATTGACGTGCTAGACAATTTCAGAGGGCAGCTAAGTGTCAATCACATTGCTGTGGCTGTCAAGATATTTCTAGGCCAGATCATGTAAGGATGACAGATGTATTGCCTAAAGGACATGGGTGAATCAGATGACCTTTGACAATTTGGTAGTTTTACGGTTACCGTTATCGATATTAGCTCTTTATTTTAGATTTTAAAGTTTATTTTATTAGAGTCATAAGTAGACTTACATCAACACTACAATGAAGTTACTGTGAAAATCCCCTAGTCGCCACACTCCAGTGCCTGTTTGAGTATACCGAGGGAGGAGAAATTAGCCGAGGGAGGAGAAATTAGCATGGCCAGTGCACCGAATCAGCACGTCTTTTAGACTGTGGGAGGAAACCGGAGTACCCGGAGGAAACTCATGCAGACATGGGGAGAACGTACGGACTCTGCACAGACAGTGATCCAAGCCGGGAACTGACCCCAGGTCCCTGGCCTATAAGGCAACAGTCTAACCTCTGTGATACAGTGCTGCCCATTTATCCCATCAACGGAATTTAAATTCCTCATTTTCTATGGTAGGATTGGATCCATGTCTTTGGGCCATTAGTCCTGGCTTCTGATTTGCTAGTCCAGTGACATAATCACAATACCACTATATTGTAATGTTTCCTGTAAACATTAGTTTGCATCAAACAGTGCATAACATCCCATCTGTGAATGGCAAAAAATGCATATTTGGTAAAGGTTTTATAATATTGCTGAATCTCATGTGGAGCAGTCTAAACCACCTCCTTATGGCAAATTACCATCACGAATCCCACATCCTGGGGTTGCCAGTGACCAGAAACTCAACCAGACCCGTGATAGAAAAACCACGGTTACCAAAACAGACCAGAGCTTGGTAACAAGTAGCCATTCCTAACTCCCCAAAGCCTCTTCACCAACTGCAAGATACAAGTCAAGAATGTGATGGATATGGAAACAAAAACAGAAAATGCTGGAAAATCTCAGTCGGTCTGACAGCATCTGTGGAGAGAGAATAGAGCCAATGCTGAGAGTCTGGATGACCCTTCATCAGAGAAGTTTCAGATTCCAGCATCCACAGCATTTTGCTTTTAGTGATGGGATACGCTTTACTTGCCTGGATGAGTGCATCTCTACCAAACTCAAAGGTAGTGCCAATTTACAATGGAAGGAAAAATGAAAACAACCTATTTTTTCTCTTGAAGTTTGTATTCCCTTTAAGACTAAAAAGCCTAATTGATAATTAAGTTAATGTGAGGTGAGTTCATACATAGATAAGAGGCTATAGACTTGGCTCCAAAACTTACTGTTTATTGGTGGAAAGTTTGTCTGTGCGGTTCAAAAGATTACCATTGCTGTTTATGCTTGTTTGCAAGTTTGTCAGAGAAATTTGCATTAGACAAAGTACACACACACGTAAAGAGTTTACATTATTTCCTCATTTATTTTCTTGATAACCTGCCATATTTCTGTCAAAATATTAGATCTCTCTCTTCTGTCTCTTTTCTTCCCTGACTGGCAACTTGCTCCCAGGCCTTGCTCAATCTCACTTCTTAAATGGTCTCATCAAGTATGCATCAGCTGCTCCGAACAAATCTTCCGTCTTTTCCTCCCTTCCACTGGATACATAAGAAACGTTTGCTTTGTGACTATCCCTCAGCACTGCAATTTTAACTCATTTAAGTGAAATATCTAAGATCAGACTTCCTTTGTTAAATGAGATATAACAAAATAGAGTTGTCAAAACTTAGCTGCTTAGGCATGCCTAGAAAAGGTAATTAAAACCATGCAATTGGACAAGGTAAAACTTCCCTCTTACATAGAACAGTACAGTTGTTGTTGTACCAGCGAGGAATTTCTGTCCTTTGACGGTTTAAAATTCTGTTGTTACTGGATGATTGTTTACATATCCACTATCCAGCCAACTAACTGCTCCTGAGGACTAAGTGGAAGCTATTTCCTCAGCTTCGCTTTGGCTAACCTCCCAAAGACCATTGAGGAAATATCAACACAACTTCCTTTAATAAATCATTGACTAACTATATGGGCAGAGTCTGCAAACAAGGAACCGTATTTCAAATCATTACACAGACTCATGTTACATTGCAGCCCACACATCACACTCGCTCAGTATCAACACATCTTAATGACTACTTCTGGCAACCAAGCCTGAGTGGTGAGCAAAAACCTTATAAATGGAGGCATCCTTCATTACTGTTCACTTGTCAGCTGCGAGAATTTGTAATGCTTTTCACAGCAGATAATCTTAATGTCACAGACATTATTAAGAAGCTTCTTCTGCTTCTGGCCATCACAAGTGCCCTGCATTATAAAAGCAAAGGAGCAAAAACATCTGCAAGCAGTTTTGTCCTTTCTACTCACCTGGCATCTATTATGTGGTCATACAGTAGCCAGCAAACAGCACAGTCCTTTTCTTGCGGCTGATGGCGGCTTTGAGGGAAGTACAGGTTAAATATGATGAAATGATGAAAGAGTCAGTCAGTTCGGTCCTGTACAGTTTATTATTGACTACTGGATACAAAAACAAATGTAGTGTATAAAGATAAAAGCATTTTTATGAGTATGTTTGAAATTACTAACAAAAGCTCCTAAAGGCAGATTATTGGCATCAAGCCAAACAAAACCAATCCCATTCCCCTTACCAAAGTAAAGTAACTGTCAATCATAAGGCAATTGGTGAACATAACTGTGCCTGGATATGAAAACAATATGACAAACACTGATCTAAGGATCTAGGGCTTTCCCTCCTAGCACAAATGGAATGCAACTCATTCTGTAGTAAACTCAACTCATACACAATGAACACAGCAGCCACATTAATGCAAACCCATAGCTACATACATTGCCAGGAATGTTGGCGCTATAAACATTTTTGACCATACTCAGTTGGTCAGTTCTCTGCAAATGGACAACTCCTGAGGCAGCATTGCCCCTTAATCAATAGGTCCTCGAAGGACAAACCAGTCATTTAGTGTTTTTGAGGCATCCTCATTTCCAAAACTGAGATGCATATGAGTGGGCTTGGGAAGTTACTGTCTATAGGCACCCGCTAGACTGCTGAAAAGACCTTGAATTTAAAGTCAACCATCGTAAAGATCTACACATCATAGCTATAATGCCGTAACCAAATAATAACTGCATTAAAGGAAGTTTGCACAGTGCATGAGGTACAAGTAAATTACTTTCCTGTGACATTATTGTTACACTATCTGCAGCTTTATCATACAAATTGAACAGTCTCGTTAGCTGAATTGACAACTGCAACAGTGAGGAGCTTTACAGCGCCAATAAGCTTGTTTTAACTGTTCTATAGAAACTAAAGTGGTGGTGGAAATACAGGGGTAAAACATGAATATCACATAGTTTGAAAATCCAGAACATTTTGTGCAGTTCCATTTATACATTATCCTTTATATCACAGATCTTTGTACAATCAATGAAGCTTCACACTCGGAGTACTCAAATGCTTCATTTAAAGCAGACTTTACTATTTTATTGATTCAAACACCAAATCAATAGTGAAAGTAACTGAATTGTGTTTTTTGTGTGGAAAAAAGTTTGCGCCATGTGATTCTCAAGTATTGATAAAGAAACTGTACCAATTATAACAAAGCAAATCAGTAGCCTGGCTTAGAATATGTTTAGACATAGGAGATTTACATTTATGTGATACCTAGAACACTCTAATCTCTCAATGTGCTTCCCAGACAATTAATTACTTTGAAGCGGTGCAAGTATCTGAAGTAAACAAACACGGTAGCCACTTTACACACTACAAGGTGCAACAAGCAGGAGTGAGGTAAATAAACAGGTCATTTGTTATTGCTAGTGTTCATTGAGGGAAGACTGTTGGCCAGGATACTGGCATAACACCTTGTTCTTGTAAAGGGCCATGATTGTTCACTCGAGCCACCAAAGTTCAATGGCATCTTCAACAATGTAATCTTCCCTTGGCATGCTGGTGCACCAGCCTTAGATTACAGGTTCAAGTCTTGGAGCGCTGCAACTTGAATCCACAACCTCCTGATGTCTGTGCAAGATTGCCATCAACTGAACTAAAAAAAAAAATTGCACCTTTCATAAACTTAGGGCCATGACAGGCCTTAAGATTTCAAAAATATGGAAATGACGAAGATACACAATAAATGTATGTAATGTTAATCTCCCTACAGCACATCTAAACTTCAAGATGTTAGCATGCACTGTGAATTTAAGGGAATCTGTGGCATGTTGGAATCTCAATTTCACAATAGTTTCACATTGCAGAAGTTTGCAAAAGCACATTTGCTGGCACCAAAAGTTTGAGGCGTATAACCTGATGTATAATAATTTGACAATAGTCCAAGTCTGCCACAAATCATGAGTAAGCATTTCAGCTGCATCTGCTGCAGATTGGCAAGTAAGTGGGTAACTGTTAGTTTACTTTGGCCATTCATTAAGGTTTAAAAAATAATGACAGGGAAGGGAATTACCACCATTAACTGTGTTCACTTATCAGTGAACTTGTCAGCAAGGATACTACTTGTGACACAAAAGCAACTGTGCCAATTAGTTGGATAGGATACTGATCATGGTGTTTAATTCAGTTGGCATTTTGGGTCTTTGTCAGCAGTAGATTTTTGCTTTGTTGGCAAATTGAAGTGAAGGTTGGTGAACTGGTGATGTTTTTGCTTCATTTAACCCAATGCTAATGGATTATTTCACTTCAGGGATTCCAATGGGCAGCACTATTGGCTGTATTTTCAACTCATTGATGAGCATTTTGGTGATGTTGAGAGTGGCTCTGCAAATTCCACCAGAATCTGCCACTTGTGGGGAAAGGGATTAGATGGCTGTGAAAGCTTGACATGTGCAGCAACAATACATGAAGGTTTACAAACTATCTAAAAACCGTAAAAAGGTTCCCACTGTAATCAAGTAAGATCAGTACAAATAGGCAAGGTAGAAAATATATCGTGATTACAATAGAGTGATAAAGAAATTCCATGCAAGATTTGCGAAGATTGTCTCCTCTTCTGTTTTGCCAGAAACTCATAGTCAGCATTGAATCCAAGAGACATCAAGAGTGTTTGCAAACAAGAGATTTGCACTACACTCTATCCCTACAGAGAAAAATACAATGACATTATTAACTTATCATAACTACATTTACATACGACACATATACAATTTTCTACCACTGCATTAAAATGAATACATTCATTTAGAAGTAATTTTTCATTTTCTGAACCATTACAACTGCTGGAAGGTTGATTATGTCAATAGATTTAGTATTGCCGAAATGTTACTGAACAATTAATGACAATGTGAACACCCAGAGGGACAAGATTCTCAAAAGTTTTCAGCACAGTTATGGTGCTGAGATTTACAAAAGTTCCCACAACTTTGTATTCAGTTCTGGATACGTTGCTTCAGTAGCTTAGAAAAGGTGCAGAAGAGATTTGCTAAAATTGTATCACGGATGGGAGTTTCACTTCTCAGGAGAGACTGGAGAAGCTGCAGTTCTTCTCCTCAAAGCAGAGAATGTCAAGAGGAAATTGGATTGCAGTGGTCACAAAAATATAGTTTCCAATAGCAAAAAGGATCAATAGCAAGCACCAGAGGACACAGATTTAAGATGACAGGCTGAAGAACCACAGCATTCAAAAAGGAATTAGATACATACCTGAAGACAATAAAAAAAGGTCACCATGGAAAGGGTAGGTGAGTGGAACTAATTAGATGGCTCATTCAAAGATTCGGCATAGATGTGATGGGCCAAGTGGCTTCTTTTTGTGCATTATTATTTCAATCATTTTGTGAGTCAGATGGTGCAGAATCTTGAATCGACAACCAGTCACTATTTTCCATCAGGGGTCCAATTTTGATTTGATTTATTATTGTCACATGTATTAACATAGTGAAAAGTATTGTTTCTTGCGTGTGATACAGACAAAGCATACCGTTCATAGAGAAGGAAACGAGAGAGTGCAGAATGTAGTGTTATAGTCATAGCTACGGTGTAGAGAAAGATCAACTTAATGCAAGGCAAGTCCATTCAAAAGTCTGACAGCAGCAGGGAAGAAGCTGTTCTCGAGTCGGTTGGTACGTGGCCTCAGACTTTTGTATCTTTTTCCCGACGGAAGAAGGTGGAAGAGAGAATGTCCTGGGTGCATGGGGTCCTTAATTACGCTGGCTGCTTTGCCAAGACAGCGGGAAGTGTAGACAGAGTCAATGGATGGGGAAGGTGGTATGCATGATGGATTGGGCTATATTCAAAAACTTTTGTAGTTCCTTGCGGTCTTGGGCAGAGCAGGAGCCATACCAAGCTGTGATACAACCAGAAATAATGTTTTCTATAGTGCATCTGTAAAAGTTGGTGAGAGTCGTAGCTGTCATGCCAAATTTCCTTAGTCTTCTGAGATAGTAGAGGCGTTGATGGGCTATCTTAGCTATAGTGTCGGCATGGGGGGACCAGGACAGGTTGTTGGTGATCTGGACACCTAAAAACTTGAAGCTCTCGGCCCTTTGTACTTTGTCCCCATTAATGTAGACAGGGGCATGTTCTCCTCTATGCTTCCTGAATTCGATGACAATCTCCTTCGTTTTGTTGACATGGAGGGAGAGATTATTGTTGCTGCACCAGTTCACCAGATTCTCTATCTCATTCCTGTACTCTGTCTCGTCATTGTTTGAGATCCGACCCACTACAGTGGTGTCGTCAGCAAACTTGAAAATCAAATTGGAGGGGGATTTGGCCACACAGTCATAGGTGTATAAGGAGTGTAGAGTATAAGGAGAATACAGCCTTGTGGGGCACCAGTGTTGAGGATGATCGTGGAGGTGTTGTTGCCTATCCTTATTGATTGTGGTCTGTGAGTTAGGAAGTTCAGGATCCAGTTGCAGAGGGAGGCGCCAGGGCCCAGGCCAGTGAGTTTGGAGATCAGTTTTGTGGGAATCATGGTGTTGAAGGCTGAGCTGTAGTCAATAAATAGGAGTCTGACATAGGTGTCCTTGTTATCTAGGTGTTCCAGGGTTGTGTGCAGGGCCAGGGAGATGGAGTCTGCTGTAGACCTGTTGCAGCTGTAGTGGATCCAGGTAGTCCGGGAGGCTGGAATTGATTCGTGCCATGACTAGCCTTTCAAAGCACTTCATAATGATGGATATCAGAGCCACCGGCCGATTGGGGATGACCCCGTGGAATATGTGCACCCATCTTGTGCTTTGATGCATCCAGTTCCAATTCTCATTTTTAGGCAACCTTTCTATGTTTTATGTTAAAAAGTAATTCCATTCCTGCTTTCTTCTCCTGAAGGTGGTAAGTCATACTGGGCTATAGTTCTACAAGTTCCATTTGCCTGCTCTGACCAGTCTTTTGAGTGTCTATATAGGGAGCGTCATTAGTGCTCTTCATCCATGGGAAAACATCATAACTGAGCATGAGCTCCTTTTATTCACGTGCTACTCAGCGATCATAAACACGGTCCCATGGCGATCTTTCTCCTCTTTGTGAAATTGTAGTACCCACACCATTGCTGACTGATAATGACTGACGTAAAACAAGAGATCAAGTTTCCTGGGACTATACTTCAGATCCAAAATGAAACCAACAGTCTTTGAGCAGAAATCAATATTCACTATTTTAATGAAGCTCCATTCTTGACTACTTCCACTTGTTTTCAGGATATCCATGAAAAAGCTGGAATTGAATCTGCTTCCAGAGATCCAACACATTCTGGTAGCTACAGAGTGCATGAACATGCCTCATAGATTCAATTAGTATTCTTATGTGCAAAGATAACAGCCAAGTGCATGAATTATCTCCCACCCCTGACTGAGATCTGCAAATCCAGCACAGAGCAGCACTGAACCATTGATCTTTTAGTTTCACATTGCCTTCTGCTAAGGCTGCTAGACCCCACCCACAATTGGTTTAGAGGTATGATTCTCACTTCAGGATTGTTGGTTAAAATGCTTGAGGATGTGGTTCAAATTCTTGGATGAATCCCAAAATTTTCCAAAAAGGGGAGAATTTTTACAACATAGCAAGTAATAATGATTTGGAATGTGCTGCCTGAAAAGGTTTTATGAGCAGATTCAATATCAGCTTTTAAAATGGAATTCAATATTCATTTTAATATTTAAAAATAATTAAGGGTTATGGGATAAGAGGTGAGTTGGAACAATTCGATTGCTCTTTCAAAAGAACTGGCAAAAATACAATAAGGCCAAAAAGCCTGATCAATTTATGAAGTTCAACACAGGAAAATATTCAGAGTTCAATAAAAATTCCTTAAGTTTAAACAAAAAACAATAGACTCAATTGACAAAGGATTACTAATTAGAATATTAATTAGAATATTAATTAGAATATTAAACTAATTAGAGTTTAACCCTGATAAATGTGAGGTGATTCATTTTGGTAGGACTAATTTAAATGTGGATTACAGGGTCAAAGGTAGGGTTCTGAAGACTGTGGAGGAACAGAGAGATCTTGGGGTCCATATCCACAGATCTCTAAAGGTTGCCACTCAAGTGGATAGAGCTGTGAAGAAGGCCTATAGTGTGTTAGCTTTTGTTAACAGGGGGTTGGAGTTTAAGAGCCGTGGGGTTATGCTGCAACTGTACAGGACCTTGGTGAGACCACATTTGGAATATTGTGTGCAGTTCTGGTCACCTCACTATAAGAAGGATGTGGAAGCGCTGGAAAGAGTGCAGAGGAGATTTACCAGGATGCTGCCTGGTTTGGAGGGTAGGTCTTATGAGGAAAGGTTGAGGGAGCTAGGGCTGTTCTCTCTAGAGCGGAGGAGGCTGAGGGGAGACTTAATAGAGGTTTATAAAATGATGACGGGGATAGATAGAGTGAACGTTCAAAGACTATTTCCTCGGGTGGATGGAGCTATTACAAGGGGGCATAACTAAAGGGTTCATGGTGGGAGATATAGGAAGGATATCAGAGGTAAGTTCTTTATGCAGAGAGTGGTTGGGGTGTGAAATGGACTGCCTGCAGTGATAGTGGAGTCAGACACTTTAGGAACATTTAAGCGGTTATTGGATAGGCACATGGAGCACACCAGGATGATAGGGAGTGGGATCGCTTGATTTTGGTTTTAGGTAAAGCTCGGCACAACATCGTGGGCCGAAGGGCCTGTTCTGTGCTGTACTGTTCTATGTTCGATGTTCTATAATGAGGAAAAATATGGAATTATTCACTTTAGGGGGGGGGGAACAGAAATGAAAAGTATTTCTTAAGTGGTGAGAGATTAGAAAGCGAAGATGCACAAAGGAACCTGGGTGGCCTTGTCAATAAGTCACTGAAAGTTAGCATGCAGGTGCAGCAAGCAATTAAGAAGGCTAATGATATGTTAGCTTTATCACAAGAGGATTTGAGTACAGGAATAGCTAAGTCTTGCTTCAATTGTATAGAAACTTGGTTAGACCACACCTGGTGTATATTTGTGCAGTTTGGGTCCTCTAACCTTAGGAAGGATATTACTACCATAGACAGGACATGTTCACCAAACTTGTTTGTGGGATTGAGGACTGTCCTACGAAGAAAGACTGGGGAAACTGGGCCTGTATTCTCTCGACTTTCAAAGAATGAGAGGTGATCTCATTGAAACCGCCAAAATACCTAAAGGGATAGACAGGGTAGATGCATGCAAGATCCTTCCCCTGGTTGGGGTGTCTAGAACTAAGGCACACTATTTTAAAATAAGGGGGAAGCCACTTAGGACGGAGGTTTGGAGAATTTATTTTATTCAGAGGGCTGTGAATCTTTGGAGTTCTCCATCCCAGAGACCTGTTGGAGCTCTGTCCTTGATTATGATTAAAACACATTGACAGATTTCTAAATACCAATGACATATAGGGATATGGAGATAGTGTGGGGAAAAGGCATTGAAGTAGATGATCAGCCATGATCATACTGAATGGAGGAGTAGGCTTGATGGGCTGAATGGCCTATTCCTGATATGCTTCTCTGTAGGCCAAAGTGTCATTGATCTTTAAGTCGCCAGGCTCTATATTTCTAACTTTGTCCTTTCAGCTCATTCCAACTTGCTCGTAAAAGTAAATTACGGAATGATGCACAATATTAACTTCTCAGGGTAACTATTGTCTTTACCACGTGGCCAGCAAATCTGCGAAGTGGATCAGCTGCCTGGTGTAGAGCCCAGTGAAAATGAAACGAGTCTATAACAGTCAAGCAGTCTGCTTCACTAGCTCATCAACCAAATAATAAAGTCGAAAACTATACTCTGTCAAGGTCTAGGAAGAGGTTGCAGGAATGTTTATTAGAATTATATCTGGGATAAAGAACTCTGGTTATGTGGAGAGACGAGGATTGCTCTCATCAGGGCAAAGAATGTTAAGGGAAGATTTAATAGAGGCATTCAAAATTCTGAGGGGTATTACTAGAGTAGGTGGGGGAGAAAGCGCTTCCACTGGTAAAAGGGTCAGGAAGCTAATTGTCAAAAGAACCAGGATGGAAATAAGGTTAAAAAAAAACTATACACAGCAAGTTGTTACAATCTGGAATGTAGTACTGGCTTTCAGAGCTTGTTAGAAACAAATTCAGTAACAACTTTCAAGAGAGAATTGGATATATATCCGTAAAAGGACTAATTGGCAGGGCTATAGTACAGTGGAGTGGAACCAATTGGATAGCTCTTTCAAAGAGCTAGTAAAGATGTGATGAACTAAATGGCCTCCTTTTGCGCCATATGATTTAATGATTTCCAAGAAAGACTAGATTACTTGAATTTCAATTCTGCAGCCTAGAATAATGGATATATTGCTGCAGGTTTTATCTGAAGCAAAACAACACTGTTAACAATTCCACTGACAGCCAGTCCTGCCTGTCAAACTTGCACACAGTCATTATCTGTAGATTAAATAACCCAAACCACCCACACTAAAAGGAAGCCGTCCAGAGATACAACCATCAAGAATTTGTAATTGGGTGCATTTTGCAAAGTAAACATCAAATCCCGCACCAAAAAAAAATTTAAAGGAAAAAAAAATCAGACATATCTGCGGGTCCATTTGACCTCTGGCCAGCCCCACAGTTTGAATTCCACAGAACCACACAACAGCCTGATTGGATAGCTTGAAAAACATGCCGAGGTGGAAGCAATTAAACAGAAGCAGTGGGAGGATTCTTTGGGGCATTGTTTAAAATGCAACTGACAGAGTTTCCCCATTTTCTCTCAAGTCTCATATTTTCACATACATTCCTGTCCCAAATTAGAAACTCTGTGGTAGAACTGCACAATCCTAAACATTTATGAAAAAATAAATCATTTTTCAGAGCAGCCTTCCAGCTGTTGCTTCTTTGATTGCGCTTTGCAATCAAACTCCATTCAGCCAACAATAGGACAAAATGTTCCACACTGAACAGCTAGCTGTGTTTTTTGATCTGGTTGAAAAAGCTCCCACATTAACCCTCTAGTGTTACACAGCTTTTTCACAAAACGGAAATAAACACAGTCTTTAGCAGAAGAACTGACTCACCATGGCTCAGAAATTCCATGTGCTTTCTTCCAAGTCCCTCTGTCCTCCCCAATGTCCAGAGAACTGGCCTCAATGGCTAAAGATGGCCATTTAGGCCTCTCTTTGGAGGGTTCCAGTCATTTCCTATTGAGGTTATGGTGGGAGACCAGGAGAATCCCAGGAAATTGTACTCATATCAAGATATTTTGTGGCTGCTTAAAGAATCAGACTTCAGTGAGACGTCAGTGTACCTTTAAGAAAGTTTTTTAAAAAAAATCTTTTTTGCAGCTCACAGCTTCAGTGGTGTCATTGTTGCCGGGCTGACTACAATGAGTCCTGTTATTGCTACTTAAGTGGTAAATGGGGTTGTTTATGTTTACTCTGGGATTAGTTTTACGATTCTGCATTGTTAGGAGAAAATGGCATGGACAGTTTCTTTTCTTTCCAGCGAGTTTAAGGTTTCAGTTTTGCAAGTTCTGAGGCTGCAGTTTAATTTTTAGTTTTAGCAGGGGCATCAAACAAGAAAGAAGCTGAAATGGAAATTCTGCTGGTTATCTCAAGGCAACATTTTGCCTTCTAGAAGGAAAGTGCAGGCTTCGAAAAGACTCAATTCCAGTCAACTGAGATTTTAACCTATGTTGTGTTAAGCTTGTGAAAAGGGTTTTGCCTATGAAAGGTTTTGGTTTGTTGGAACAGCTTTAATATTCAATTGAGGGTTAATACATTGTTGTGGTTGTTTTCTGTGTTTTTTTGTTTGTAACTGATAAACGGAATTGCTAATTTTCTTTCTATACATGTTAACTATATTCTTAAATAAACTGTATGATAAAAGCTCTCTAGAGGGTTATTGAATTATACCTGAAGTGAAACATATCATGCTCATCCTAGCCAAATTCAAGATGCAAAATTTATGATTCAGGTGGGCTTCATAAAACACTTTGGAGTTTCTAACCTGACCCATAACATCAGCTAGAGTGATCACAAATAAAATGTTTCTGCACATATAGAATCCCCAAAAGATGGCTTCAGATGAATGATGGTTCAGACTGACCCAGGAGCTGGCTTCATGTGGGAGATTGTTTAGGTGGAAGATTGTTTAGGTGGGTGGTCACCCAGAAGCTGGGTTCAGGTGAGTAAGAGGTTACTCAAGTGCATTTTAAATTGTTAAACCCTGACAGCTAGCCTCTAATTCAGTGATAGGCAACCTAGATTAGTGAGTGGACATGAGTTTCCCTCCTACTACTCAGTGGGTTGCAAGATTGAAGTCCAGCTTGTTGACTAACCATGATCCTATGTACATATTTAAGACATGCCGAATATTTCATAATGAGTTACAGAAGGTGCTTAATCATTCATGTATTAATAGAACTGTTATCAACTTCAAATGGTAAAAACAAAATAAATATTTATGCTTTGGATGCAAAGGGAGCACACATCTCTCACAGCCAATGTTGTGTGCAATCAGCATGCACTTCACTTCATTTGCTCTTGTTTCATGTGCATTTCACTTACAATCGTACTGGTTGGAAAAAACGATGTGGATGGAAATCAGCAGAATGTGCATGGGGAATGGTCAACAAAATGTTTTGTGGGCTGCACTCAGAACCCGATGGGCCACATTTGGCCCCTGGGCTGCATGTTGCCCACCACTGTTCTAATTACATATTTCCAATTACCTTTCAATTCCAAAGTAGAGTTGAATAACTCTTACCTGTAAAATAGAAGCAGAGCTGGTTCACCACTCAGTGTCCGTCTCCATTATCTGCAGGCTTCATTCGCATCTGTGCCTGCATCTGAGCAATCATTTCCTGCATTCGGCGCAACTGAGAGGAGAAAATAATTATGTATTTAAAATACAATATTATTACTGCACATCTCAATAAAAACACTTTTTCAAGGACAGCAATGTCACAATTGCACATCAAAACAAAACACCCTACTCATTTCAAAAAAATCCAGCAGCAAAATATCAGGCAATGTGCTGCATTCCATGTACAGACACTCAGGGCCAAAATTTCCCGTCCATGCAAAGGTCCGTTGACCTTGAGCGGGATTTTCCCATTTTGGGGCAAGCACGACCGGAAAATCCTGCCCATATTGTACATCATTAACCAGGCAGTTTTTTGATTAATATGAGCTACGAATGTGGTTCATTTGAGTCTCAGTTATAAACAGCACCTCAGATTTTAAAAAAAACCCTCAATAAATGGTGCCCAGTGAGACGAGTATCTCCTGACTTCTACTGAATATATTTTATATTTTTTCTGATGGCTATACACTACTGCACATACTCTGTGTAAACAAGCAAAATGATAAGCTTTAAAAGGCCATGTTATAACAGGAATGGTGGGGGGGAAGTGGAGGGTCTGAGAAAGATCCTTTCACATTGAAACCAAGTACTACGCATCCTGTGCAATACACAGCTGATGCTTTTAAAGGGCTGAAAATAGTTGTGTGGAGTAGATTAGCAGTTCTAATGGATTTGGATAAGCAGCTTCTATAGACTGTAGCTTCCCTCTCGAGCAAAGGTTTGTAGATCACAGAGTGATGGTACAGCAGGCCTGAGATCTCTGTGTACTTAGGCCATCTAACAGAGGAGGCTTGTATGCTGTTGAAACATTTATTTTCAGAATCACTTCAGGTAATTCTCAAATAGTTTGAGACATTCAGTAAAAAATCATGTTCAGCTTTTGGTTTCTATCATTGATGTTTATTTTATTGGCGAGGTCTTATCGAAAAGCAACTGCTTATGTTGGCACATAAATTGCAATATTTAAAAAATGCTATGTAGGCCACAATATCTGCCTGACTGGAGTGATCCCAGATGGATCGAGCATATCTGGAACCATATGGAAATGCCAGTGTAATTTGGTGAAGTTATCTGCGCTTGCAAGGAAATATAACACGGATAGGACTGATCCTTGAGTTTGAATGCAGTCTTGACACTCTATTATGCATTCATATTCAGATGGAAATGATGCTCACAGTTCATCCCTGCTGGAGTAGGTAACTACTGTATGCATGTAACTGGTTACCATTGAGGATGTGCCGAGTACTGGTCAGTCTCCAACTTTCTTCAGCATTCATAGTCTGACAGTACTGTGCCATCCAGTGGCAAGCACCACCAATCACTTGAGCTACTCATTCCCGCTCTCCCCCACCCCCACACTCACCCCTTTACTGCAGGGCTGCTGAACACTCACAATGAAATTAAATTCCAGACCACTGACTGAGAATATTTAATTCTGTCCTCAGCAGGCAAGCCTGTACAGCCAGTGAGGACTAAAAAAAAACCTGCAGAATTTTCAGGGAAAGCTTTTTCAATAATTACATGTTGCACAGGTCAGAACAAAGAAAACGGAATGGATGGGTGCATCAGACCTGATGTTAGAGACACAGCCAGATTAGATACATTTCTTGCAGATGGAGTGGCAGATTGGATAGATAATGTTTAAATAAAAAGCAACTCAGAATGATTATGAGGATTACAGCATAACCATTAGAGGGACAATGAGTGTTCACACACTAGCTAGATACCACTATCTAGCTGCCACTACATAGGGAGTACAACATTAGTGTAAAAAAACAATCAAATTTGAAGGAGGGGCAATGCTTGAATAGGGAAACAAGTCCTCAACAGGATTTGTTTCATGAGGTTCAATGCTTTACTGTTGCAAGGAATCCCTTTGAAGAGCTAGACTGAGAAATGCTGAAATGCGAAGAGCTACTGGCACTCTGCAATTCAAATATCAGGTAAAAATCTGGATCATCAAATTAATATCCATCTGCAGCTTGTGCCTGGTCATCCAGATAACAAAGCCTCAGTGATTTTCTATTTAAATTTTTAATGCCTCAGCCTTGACCTATTGCATTTCTTATGCCACAGGTTTTTCCCATTTTGAATTTTATGGACTGGTTGATTTTGAAACAGCTGCTCTTGTTGATAAATTGAGAACTTGTTCCTCAAATGTGGTCTTAGAATCATTATATGTGGCCTCATAGTGCGCCATGGTCCATAAACAGAAATGGTTTAGACCCCAAGAGCCCCCTGTGGAATTCACAGTCCCTATCTATAACAGGTCAATTATAATTTGAACAGTAATAAGTTAATATAGTTGTACTGACTGCATTACTCTGAAACTTAGTCACACTGATTAAACTGACGTTGAAATATTCTCTCCCCTTGCCCTCGATTCCAAAACAAAATGTGAAATAACAGATTATCCTTATTTTGCAACAGTTCAGATGTAGCTAACACTACAAAGTCTACATTAGTATTGAGGTTACTGAACCAGGTTACAGAATGCAGCTATTTGGTGCAATTCAGAGTTCAGTGGAAAAGTGTGACAGATCAAGGGCATTGCTGCACACATACTACGGGTTGGAGTTTTCATTCTGAAGTTGTTTTTGTCTTCATTAGTGAATGCCAGTGAGGCTGGTACAGTAAAGAAAGCCTGTGGGTGGAAAGTGAAATAGAAACATACACCTGCAGAGCATATGTGGAAGAAACCTTTCAAAAAATACCACAGGACCATTCCCAGACATTCAGACAACGTCTGTAGTCAGCGGGAGCCTGGCTTGTACCAGTTTGAATGGTGCTGTTACATTACAGGTCAGATAATGCTGTAATACTGAAATGTAGATGAAGAGACATTATTGTTGTTAGTATAAAGAACAGAAAGAGGCAAGAAATCCAGTTCCCGTGCCTTCCTCCGCTTGCAGGCACAGCACACATGCCGGTTGGCATAGGGCAGGATAGTGACATTTTTCTTCAGATCTGTATGAACCTCCTCCATCCTCTGGAGAAGAAAAGTTCTAATCACAATTTTGAAAGCACTGCGCAAGTGCAAAATTGTTCCTATGCTATTGCTCATCTGTCGCCACCCACACTGTGCAATTTACCAGCATATGAACAGCCCACAGCACCAAAGGTCATTAGCACAGAGAGGTCTGTTTTTACTTGAAGAAGCTGGTATAATATAAAGACAGTGTCATTTTCTGTGCAAAACGGTCAGAAAGCCTGCATTAAATGACTTAACTGTATCTACGCAGTACAGAAGTTAGATAGGTTCTAGCAGTGCATGGTGTGAGTTCCAAGTGCTAGGAAAAGGTATAATATAAAAACCTTGCTGAATTCAATACAATTACACAGTAATCAACTCTTACCAAACAGAACAAAATGAACTCCACACACTTATACTTACATCCATACTGTCCAATGCTTTTGAAGCAATGCAAGGCTGCCATTATTGTTGCCTCCTTTACACTATAATTGAGCACTAAAGGCACTTTATTGTGTCAAGGATCTGACCTATTTGCTATTGGAGTTGCAGAATTCTGCTGAAGCAAAGGCACAATGCCTTTGACAGAAAGTTTAAAGACTGTAAAGCTACAGGACACCCATTAACGTATTTCGGACAGGTTTAACATTTTCCATTCGGCTGCAACCTCAGCCAAATTGGCCAGCAATTTATGTTCTAGAATGCTGGCCTATATAAACCTTCCTCCATCGTCAAGAATCATACTTTTGATGCAGCATCTTCGACACTATAAATAGGACCGATTCACCATTATACGATTAGGGGGTTTAAGATCCTTAGAGGTCTTGACAGAGTGGATGTGGAGAGGATGTTTCCTCCTGTGGGAGAATCCAGAACCAGGAGTCACATTTCAAAAATAATGGGTCACTCATTTAAGACAGAGATTAGGAGAAATTTTAACAGGTCATGAGTCTTCGGAACTATTTTCCCCAAAAGGAACTGGAAGCTGAGTCTTTGAATATTTTGAAGACAGAGCTAGATAGGTTCTTGTGGAGCCGAGGTTACAATCAGATCAGCCATGATCTTATTGAATGGTGGAGTAGGCTTGAGGGGCAAAGTGGCCTACTCCTGCTTCAAAGTTGAATGTATGCAAGTAATTGCAAGTCTGAGAAACACTGAATTTTAGTTAGGATACGTGGCTGCAGACCATTCTCCAAACAGACTGTGGGAAATATTGCAATGATTTAAAAATAAGACCCTTGTGGGAGCATATATAGGTAGCTGGAAGGACTGGACAAGGACAAAAAGTCAAGAGTTTGGGATTTAGAGAGGAAGGGGATTCTGGCCACAGATTTTGGGGTTTGTGAGGAGACCTGGGTAAAAAGCATTTAAGAAGTCAAATCTTTGAGGTGAAGATACAAGGAGGTTTCAACAGTGAAGAAGTATAACCACCAATGGCCAGACAGCAGTTTGGGCCGTTGTTTAGCAATGTAAGGGGACGCAAAGTTCAAAGTTCAGTTCAGAATCAAGCTAAGACTGCACATGTTAAGCTCAGAAAAGCAACTCGGGAGGTCCTATCAAGAGAGATTTAACAGTTTAGGCCTATGCTCTCTGAAATTTAGAAGAATGAGGGGAAATCAAATTGAGGTATACAAGATGATAAAGGTATGGATAAAGTAAATGTGGAGCAGATGCCTCCTCTGGTGGGGCATTTTAGGATGAGAGGTCATAGTCTTAGGATAAGGGTTCGCAAATTTAAAACTGAGTTGAGGAGAAACAGCTTCTCCCAAAGGGGTGCGAATCTGTGGAATTCACTACCCCAAAGTGCGGTGGATGCTGGGACAGTGAGTAAATTTAAGGACGAGTTAGACAGATTTTTAATTGGTAATGGGTTGTAGGGTTATGGGGAGAAGGCAGGAAAATGGGGATGAGGAGCATATCAGCAGAGCAGACTCGATGAGTCGAATGGCCTAATTCTGTTCCTATGTCTTATGAACTTACATAGTTTGACAATTTAATACTTACACAGAAAAATTGCTGATATGTTAAAGACTAAAGACTTTTTAAAAGCAGAACAAAGACTTTAAAAGAGTAACTGCAAAGAGTAAAAGCAATAATTATTGATCACAATGATTTCAAGTACGAAAGGATAAAATGCTGCGAATTTTCTCCTCAAATGCAGCAAGATAGTATCAATACTGGATTTAATCAGCTTTTTCTATCCTCTTTCAGCCAACATTCAGAGAATTATAGAATTCCTACAGTTCAGGAGGAGGTCACTTGGTCCATCGAGTCTGCACTGACAACAATCCTACCCAGACCCCATCCTGTAACACCACATATTTACCCTGCTAATCCCTGACACTAAGGATCAATTTAGCATGGCCATTCCACCCAACGTGCACATCTAGAGAGGAAACCGGAGCGCCCGGAGGAAACCCACACAGGCACGGGGAGAATGTGCAAATTCCACATAGACACAGTCGCCCGAGGCTGGAATCGAATCCGGTTCCCTGGAGCCGAGGCAGCTGTGCTAACCACTGTGCCACTTCTGTTGGAAAAACCCCACTAACTGGGTAGGCTCTGCATTGACAATGACTTACTCGATGATAACCAGGCCATTGTTTTAAAATTTTACATTCACCATGCATTAAGGACAAGCTAGCTTGAAATTCAAAAGTGACAGATAGCAGAATGTCAGCCCCCTGCAACCACCAATCCATTTTCTAAATAATGCTCAACACAAATGGTGCCTCACGAACAACATTCTGCAAGAACTTGTGTGCAGCCCAACACGATCCCAGCAGCTCCTGAGAATTTGCAATTCCCCAGTACATTACTAGCTTCCTGGCTTCACTTTATATGCATGCATCAAAAGGTTTTCATCAACTGATAATGATTAGAACAGGTGAAATTTAATGTGTTTGCAAGAAAACCACACCAAAGCCAACAGTACCCCCTCTCTAAAAATAAGGCTGGTTGCATAAGGAGAACATGTGTGCACGAGTGATGCAAGACAACTGGCTGTTTTGATCTTGTTGATAATTAAACCCTTCGGTTCATGTTTTGCACTTGAATATCAGTATTTTAGTGCATTCAGGTGCCACATCAATTTTCATGCTGCAATGCATTATAGAAATTCATTGAAAACAGCGTACAAATTAAAGTCTCACATGAAACCTTAAGAAAATTGTAATTATTGTGAACAGATATAAATGACAGAGCAGATTTACAAAGCTGAAAAACCTTCCATTTAACTGCAACTTGTCCTAACTGAAGTTAAACTAATGACAAATTGATTTTTGAGGGCAGAGGTGGGATGGTGAATGAAGATACCAGGGTGGGAGTAAAAAAGGGGTTTGAGGAAGAATCCTATTGACCAGTTTCACTCCTATTGAAAAAGCCTTTCAATCCTTCATATACCACAGTGCTGACCTCTCAATCATTACACCTTGTATGCATCCCTTTAACCCTCCCTCCCACTGCAAACACCTAGTTGACAGGCTGCTGTAAAAGCAAAAAATAGTCAGTTGTCCAGTATCCAAGAGTGTCAAAATAATATCCAAAACCCTTTGCCATTTTCCTGTCTCAAATCCTAACCAATTTGCATTGTATTTTTCTTCTTAAATCAGATCTTCAGTATTCATCTTTTCTTTCACCCTTCAAGTGCCAGTCTTGGTTCAATTGATAGCATAGGTTATGGACTTTGAAATCCAATGGTTGGAGCACAAAATCGAGGCAGACACTCGGTATAATATTGAGAGAAAATGTTGTGCTGCTGGAAAAAAAGCCTTGTCTATCTTCTCAGATGAATATAAAAATCCCACAGCATTACTTGACAAGCTGGGTAAAGTTGACCTGGCCAATATTCATCTTTCAACCAACACCTAAAAGAACAGATAGTGTCATTGCTGCTTGTGGGAATTAGCTGTGTGTAAATTGGCTGCAGTGTTTCCCACAGTAATGTTTACATTTTAGAAGTAGTCCATTGGTTGTAAAGCCTTTTGGGACATTGAGGGCTTGGGAAGCACTATACAAATGAAAATCTTTGTTTTTTATGTCTACATGCACACATGTAACAACTTCTACTTACATACTGCTCATAGTGCTTTTAAAAGGTAGAACATCGTCCCAAATCATTTCACAGTGGGCTAATACATTCCAAGGGAATCCCTTACTTCACATCACCCTCAAATCGGCACTGTTTTCGGAAGAAAGTGGTTCAGTATGTACAGCCCTGCAGAGCAGCTCTGTCAATGGAAACATTTATAAAAAACCTAGAGCTGCACAAATCAAAATAAATGCTGGTCCCCAATAAGGGGTGCTGCCATTTCCGAGTTCCTGAGGTAGTAACCTGGAGTACAAATGCACAGAGCCTGCAGTGTGCACTGCTAAAAATAGAACATAACCAGAGGAAGTCAGCCCCAAACTATTGAAAGTTTCCAAGTTACCTGTATGATGGGCAATATTTGTCTGTAGAACAAATGGCTCACAAAATGATTTGATGAATACTATATAAAAGTTTGCAGGCGAAAAACGTGTTTTTATAAGAAACTTGGATAAAAACGGTGTTGAACCTGCGCTATTCTTAGACCTTGAGAGACATAGTGCAATTATTCACATAAACTGCTGGAGCCTAGCCAACCCAGTGAAATTGAAGTTAACTGACCTACTCTTGTAGCCACTGCAGAGGCTGGGAATTCTCAAGCGAGCAACTCAATTCCTGACTCCCCAAAATCTGTCCACCAACTAGAAGGCACAAGTCAGGAGTGTGATGGACTATTCTTCACTTGACTTGGATGGGTGCGGCTCCAACTACACTCAAGAAACCCAACACTATTCAGGACAAAACAGTACCCTTGATTGGCACCCCATCCACCACCCTAAAAAATTAATTTCCACCACCATCAATGCACAATGATAGCAGTGTGTACAATCTACATACTGCAGTAACTTACGCTTCTTTGAAAGCATCTTCACAATCTGCAACCTACCATATAGAAGGACAAAGGCAGCAGACATTTAGGAACAGAACACCTGCAGTGCTCCTCCAAACTGCACACCCTGACCTGGAATCACATCGCTGTTCCTTCACTACTGCGGAATCAAAATCCTACAACTTCCTTCCTAACAGCACTGTGTGTATAACTGCACCAGGTGGACTGCAATGGTTTAAGAAGGTGGTTCACTATCTTCTCAAGGACAATTAAGGATTAAAAAAAACAAATGCTGGCCTTACCAGCAATGCTCACATCCATGAAAGAATATTTAAAAAGTTGTGGGTATGTATGATGGCACACCAAAGTTAATTTCTTCAAATTTATAAATAGCTAAGGAATAACACTCGTTGAATTTTAAAATATCTAATGATAGCTCAGTGCATTTAATGGTGTTCAATAATTTCCTCCTTCAGCAAATGCGTTTGAGAGATTTTCCATTCCTTGGGCCACCTCTGAGTAAATCTGAGTCAGGTTTCCCATTTCAGGATTTTTTTTCCTGTAAGCATCATGAGGAGTCACTCTTCACGCAGAGATGTTTTTGTGCAGAGATCAATATCGTGACTGAGGAACAGTAATCTTCAAAAAGAAAGACTGAGCAATAAAGAGACCCCCAACTCACTCCCTCAAGTGAATAATGCATAAAATATAATGAAAAGTTTCAGGTGATCAGCTGCAGACAGTAGATACATTGGTTGTGATCTTGTACATTCTGTCCCTAGATTCTGGAGGAAAGGTTCCAGAAGATTGGAAGATCTCAAATGTGACACATCCATTCAAGAAAGGAGGGAGACAAAAATCAGGAAACAATAGGCTGATTAGCCTAACATCTCTCAGAGGGAAATTCTAGAATCCATTATTGAGGTAAAAGAAGAATATTTAGAGAAACATTGTACAATCAGGCAGAGTCAACACAGTTCTGCAATAGGGAAATTGCATTTGACTAATTCATTAGAGCTCTTTGAGGAGGTTACATGGTGGCTAAGGAGGAACCTGTACATGTGATGTACTTGGAATTCCAAAAATAATTTGATACGGTGTCACATCAAAGGTTGCTGCATAAAATCTCATGATGTAGGAGGTAACATATTAGCATGGGTAGAGGATTGGTTAGCTAACAGGAAATTGAATAGGTTTAAATGGGTCACTTTTGGGTTGGCAAGCTGTAACTAGTGGAGTGCCACAGGGATCAGTGCTGGGGCCTCAACTATATATAATCTATAACAATGATTTGAATGATAGGACAGAAGGTACAATGGGTAACTTTGTTTATAGAAACATAGAAAATAGGAGGAGGCAGCCAATCGGCCCTTCGAATTTCCATTCAATATGATCATGGCTGATCCTTTACCTCAATGCCATATTCCCATGCTCTCCCGATACTGCTTGATGTCTTTAGAGTATGTAAATCCATTTCCTTCTTAAATATATGTAGCGACTTGGTCTCCACAGCCTTCTGTGGTAGAGAATTCAAAAGATTCACCATCTTTGGAGTGAAGAGGTTTCTCTCTTCACCTCGGTCCTAAATGGCCTATCCCATATCGTGAGACCGTGACCCCTTGTCTAGACGCCCCCCCGCCCCCAAAAAAATTCAGCAGAAACTTTATCCCTGCATCAAGTCTGTCTAGCCCTATCAGAATTGTAAATACATCAACAAAATCCCCCATGCAGGCCCAGTTGACCCAATCGCTCCTCACATGGCAATCCTTCCATCCCAGGAATCAGTGGTGAACCTTCACTATACATCCTCTATGGTGAGTATATTCTTTCCAAAAAGGAGACCACAACTGCACCCAATACTCCAGGTATGGTTTCACCAAGGCCTTGTACAGCTGCAGCAAAACATTCTTGCTCCTGTATTCAAATCCTCTTGCAGTGAAGGCCAATATATCATTTGCCTTCTTAACTGCTTGCTGCACCTGCATGCTTGCTTTCAATAATTGGTGCACAAGGACACTCTGGTCCCTTTGTATATCAACATTTCCCAATCTATCACCATTTAATTAATATTTTGACATTGGGTTTTTCCTACCATGTGGATAACTTCATTTATCCACATTATATTGCATCTGCCATGCATTTGCCCATTCATTCAACTTGTTTAAATCACCTTGAAACCTCTTTACGTCCTCTTCACCACTCAAACATCCAAGTTTCATGTCATCATCATACTTGGAAATATTAATTTTGGTTCCTTCATCCAAATCATTGAAGTATATTGTGAATAGCTGGAGCCCAAACACCCTGTGGGATCCTACTAGTCACTACCTGCCTCATCAAAAGACACCCATTTATTCCTAATCTCTGTTTCATGCCTGCTAACCAATTCTTGACAAAGATGGTTGGAGAGTAAGTTGCCAAGAAGACAAAGAGTAGTGGTAGCAGTGGTAATGGCACTGGCACTGGACTAGTAATCCAGTGGCCCAGGCTAATACTTTGGGGACATGTGTTCAAATCCCACCACAGCAGCTGGGGGAATTTAAATTCAATCAATAAAGCTGGAATATGAAGCTAGTCTCAGTAATGGTGACCATGAAGCAAGCATCAGTTGTCGTTAAAAACCCATCTGGTTCACTGATGACATTTAGGAAAGGAAATCTGCATCCTTATGTGGTCTGGCCTACATGTGACTTCAGATCCACAGCAATGTGGTTGATTCTTAAATGTTCTCTGAAATGGCTCAACAAGCCACTCAGAACAATTGGGGATGGTCAACAACACCCACATCCATGAAAAAACAAAAGCAGTCTACAAAGGGATTTAGGTTAAGTGAGTGGACCAAAATTTGGTAGATGGAATATGACGTGGAAAAATGTGACTTGTACACTTTTGCAGAAAGAATAGAAAAGCATTATATTATTGAAATAGAGAGAGAGAGAGAGAGAGAGAGACTGCAGAACTTTAATAGTACAGAGGGATCTGGGTATCTTGGTATATGATTCACCAAAAGTTAGTTTGCAGGTACGACAAGTAATGAGGAAGGCAAATGGAATGTTGACGTTTATTGCAAGGGGAAATTGAGCATAAAAGTAGCGAAACGTTGCAACAGCTGTACAAGGCATTAGCGACACTGTATCTGGAGTAGTGTGTGATTTTGGTCTCCTTACTTAAGAAAGGATACAATTGCATTATCAACTCTTCAGAGAAGGCTCACTCAACTCATTCCTGGGAAAAAGAGTTTGTCTATGAACGCAGGTTGGGCCTATACATCAGAGTTTAGAAGAATGGGAGGTGATCTTGCTGAAACGTACAAGATCCCGAGGGGGCTTGACACGGTGGATGCTGAGAGGATGTTTCCTCTTATTGGAGAATCTTGAACTAGAAGATACACTTTAAAAGTTGGGACTCTCCAATTTAAGACTGAGATGAGGAGACACTTTTTCGCTCAGAAAGTTCATCTTTGGAATTCTCGTTCTTAGAGAGCAGTGGAGGTTGGCTCATTGAATATATGCAAGGATGAGTGACTTAGATATTTGATGAATGGAGGAGGGGTGGCAGCATAGTAGTGATGGTGATGGGTAGGAAAGCGGTTTTGAGGCAGCAACCAGATCAGCAATGATCTTATCAAATCAGGTATAATGGGCTGAATGGCCAACTCCTGCTCCTAGTTCTTGTGTGAGATATCAGCACTCCACATTAATTTAAACATGACTTTTGTGAGATCACTCTAATACAGTGGTCTCCAAGTGTTGAGTTTAGAACTATTATACTGGACATAAGTAATGTTCTTGCATCTCCTGACAAAGAGTGCAAGCGATTAAACATCATGAAAGCAACAAGCAGTGCTTGAAGGAGGAATTGATGACAGAAGCCAGAGGGTGGTTGTAGAGGGTTGTTTTTCAAACTGGAGACCTGTGACCAGCGGTGTGCCTCAGGGATTGGTGCTGGGTCCACTGTCATTTGTCATTTATATTGATTTGGATGAGAATATAGGAAGTGTGGTTAGTAAGTTTGCAGATGACACCAAGATTGGTGGCATAGTGGACAGAGAAGGTTATCTCCGATTGCAACGGGATGCTGATCAATTGGGTTGATGAATAGCAGATGGAGTTCAATTTAGATAAAAGCGAGGTGATGCATTTTGGTAGATTGAACCAGGGCAGGACTTACTCAGTTAATGGTAGGGCATTGGTGAGAGTTCCAGAACAAAGAGATCTCGGTGTACAGGTTCATAGCTCCTTGAAAGTGGAGTCACAGGTGGACAGAGTGGTGAAAAAGATATTCAGCATGCTTGGTTTCATTGGTCAGAACATTAAATACAGGAGTTGGGACATCTTGTTGAAGTTGTACAAGACATTGGTAAGGCCACACTTGGAATACTGTGTGTAGTTCTGGTCACCCTATTATAGAAAGGATATTATTAAACTAGGAAGATTGCAGAAGAGATTTACTAGGATGCTACTGGGACTTGATGGTTTGAGTTATAAGGAGAGGCTGGATAGACTGGGACTTTTTTCTCTGGAGCGTAGAAGACTGAGGGGTGATCTTAGAGGTCTATAAAAAAATGAGGGGCATAGATCAACTAGATAGTCAATATCTTTTCCTAAAGGCAGGGGAGTCTAAAACTAGACGGCATAGGTTTAAGGTGTGAGGGGAGAGATACAAAAGTGTCCAGAGGGGCAATTTTTTCACACAGAGGGTGGTGAGTGTATGGAACAAGCTGCCAGAGGTCGTAGTAGAGGCGGGTACAATTTTGTCTTTTAAAAAGCGTTTAGACAGTTATATGGGTAGGATGGGTATAGAGGGATATGAGCGAAATGTGGGCAATTGGGACTAGCTTAGGGGTTTTAAAAAAAGGGTGGCATGGACAAGTTGGGCCGAAGGGCGTGTTTCCATGCTATACACTTCTATGACTCTATGAGGAGGTGTGCTTCAAGCTGGAGATCACATTTTCACTGCATCCCACTAATTTGGCCCTTTTCTGGAAACCAACTAACATGTAGTGATTGTTCTTTGTTCAATCTTACTTGAAAAACTGGTTCCAGGGCATGTTTTACAAACACCGACCACTAGGCCATGGCAGGGACTTGACTTGAATGCTTATGTGACACAATTCAAATAAGCTGTTAGCTAATTATCTTTAAAAAGGTATGGAACACTACAGAACAGTGCTGCCTAGCATGAAGGGTTGACATTAATAATTAGTCATATTTTAAAGGTTGTGTCCTAGCAACGAATAAAAAAACCTGCTCTTCCGGCACGGATGAAACAAAGGAGGTTAAAAAAGCTATCCTTTTTTGAAAAGCACAAAATTCCTTCACAGAGCTGATAAGTGAACAGAAATTAGTGCAGAACAGGGGATATCATAGAATAGAATCATAGAATCCCTACAGTGCAGAAACAGGCCATTCGGCCCATCGAGTCTGCACCGACCACAATCCCACCCAGGCCCTATCCCCATATCCCTACACATTTACCCGCTAATCCCTCTAACCTACGCATCTCAGGACACTAAGGGGCAATTTTAGCATGGCCAATCAACCTAACCCGCACATGTTTGGACTGTGAGAGGAAACCGGAGCACCCGGAGGAAACCCACGCAGACACGAGAAGAATGTGCAAACTGCACACAGACAGTGACCCAAGCCGGGAATCGAACCCAGGTCCCTGGAGCTGTGAAGCAGCAGTGCTAACCATTGTGCTACCGTGCCGCCCTATGTTTATGATGTTAAACAATTTAAAGTTTGTGTACATTGGAGGCCATCAAGAAGAGAGTTAATAGAAGCTGAATCTGAGAGATGGCTGGGGACCGCTGTGAAAATCCCCTAGTCGCCACACTCCGGCGCCTGTTCGGGTACACTGAGGGAGAATTTAGCATGGTCAATGCACCTAACCAGCAAGTTTTTCGGGGAGAACACGCAGACACGGGGAGAACACGCAGACACGGGGAGAACACGCAGACACGGGGAGAACACGCAGACACGGGGAGAACACGCAGACACGGGGAGAACACGCAGACACGGGGAGAACACGCAGACACGGGGAGAACACGCAGACACGGGGAGAACACGCAGACACGGGGAGAACACGCAGACACGGGGAGAACACGCAGACACGGGGAGAACACGCAGACACGGGGAGAACACGCAGACACGGGGAGAACACGCAGACACGGGGAGAACACGCAGACACGGGGAGAACACGCAGACACGGGGAGAACACGCAGACACGGGGAGAACACGCAGACACGGGGAGAACACGCAGACACGGGGAGAACACGCAGACTCCATACAGACAGCAACCCAAGCCGGGAATCGAACCTGGGTCCCTGGTGCTGTGAGGAAGCAGTGCTAACCACTGTGGTGCCCCAGGTGCTGGCAAATCCAGCAAATGGAATACAACTGATCTCCCATGTAGCAGTTTGCCCTTCTAGTTTCAGTCCTTCCTTGGCCACTAGCTCTACCTTGCCACCATCTCTCTTGAACCCTTTAAAAGTCTCTGATTTTTCTCATGACTCATCTGGAATCTAGTGCTGGATGAACAAAAATCTTCAACATTGGTACAAGCCACTTACTCCATCCTAGCCCTGGCAACTGCCTGAGCTGAACATACCAGTTTGCAAATGTTGTCTTTAACCAGAAATGAGCTTCGAACCACATATGTTCCATAACCATGACTGCCTCCTTTCATCCTCCTAATAATGTTCAACTCTGTCCCCACCTCTGCTCACTTGCTGCTGAAACCCTCATCATTGATCAATTCTAGAGAAGCATGCCAGATTTTGTAGAGTGAAATTTTCAGACAGCATCCTGCCAACAGAGAAAATCCAAAATGTACTCAAAAATTATCAACCTCTTATCGTCTTTTCCATTCTCACTTTGGTATTAGTGACCTTAGTGATCTGATTCTGGTTTCTATTTTGGTGCCAGATGCTGATCTTCAAATTGCGACCCATTTTGCTTTTTTATAAGCATCAACCTTTCCTACCTCGAGTAGAAACAAACTAGAGATTGGAAACTCCCCTTCAACGATTATGCCTGTCCAGTACAAACTCTAAGTCTTCTTATGTTGTATATCAGTCACAGCATCTTAAATAAAATGTTGTTTTCCAGAGACATCAAAACTTCCTTAACTCATACAGAAGCAGTATCACATTGTGTAGCGCACTGCCAGATGCCACTGAGTGATGAGCAAGGGCAGTATAAATTGTGCCAGTGTCATTTATGTCACTTGTTTGTGTTATAGAACAACTGTTGCTCAGAGAAGACTACGAAGGAGTCGGTCTTCAACTTGCCGCCTGATGGTAAAGCTGATGTTTTAGATAAACTGCCCTTATAAAAACCCCTCATAAGTTGAAAACCTACCCTAGAAAATCTGAAGCTGCAATTTGGTAAGAAGTCATCTAAATTGTGCTGTACGGCTGTCATTTTCCCTGCTGGTTCATCATGACAGGTCATTTACTCAAGAAACCCAGGAACTGTTCATGAAAGGAAGCAATTGTTTGTTTCTTTAAGAAATTCCCAGAAGCCACAGACTGTCAGCTGATTTCCTTCCAAGCCCAACCAGAGAGTGTTCTGCTGATAAAGGCACATTTTACAACAGCCGAAAGATGCAACTCAGAGACCCTTATCGTATGAAGCAATTAAAGACAACACATTACATAAACACAGTTGTTTTCTCTCTTTTGGGAGAGGCTATCAGGTACATCAATTAATCATAAATTGAGTTCCATTTTCAAATAAAAAGAAGATGTGTCGTTTACGGCTTTGCAAGGATCCACTCCCTCCAATGAAAGAATATTTGGCCTTCCACTAAAAATGTTATTGTAAGAATAAAAGTTTCAAAATAATTAATCGTTCCAGTAAACCCATTTTGATATTCTAGTCATAAAAATGACACACAAAATATTATATGAAAAGAGAGGAAAGGAAAAAGTTATGATCAGATCATATCAAACGTCTGCATGCGTGCACTCATGTGGTTGGGGGGGTGGGGGAGAGAGCTGAGTGTGCCTAACTGAAGGTCAGTAAATTTAACACATTCCACATTTGTATTCAGCATTCAGAAATCCCGGACATACATTGCGCAAGTGAAACAGTGTAAAATCTTGACTCTGGCATTGGGAAAGCATCACGCTGGTCAACAATTTCAGAAGCACATACTTTAATGCATTTATAATCTTGCTTTGTGCAGTACCTAGCACAATTCTTTCAAAGACCCCTCTGCATGACAATATCTGAACTCCAACTGTAACACATTCCCATTGCACCACTTCAATTTAACATACAAACCATCCTGCTCGTCTCCCTGGGCTGATGGTACTTTTCTGCAAATTTGTTCACAAGGGTGTTTTTTTGTTATGAAAAGGCCCATTAGAAAATGCTTTGAGATGTCATCAAATTCTCTCCACATAGGGTCTTAATAGTCAGCACAAAGGGAGAACATTCATTCCATCAGTCTGAATTAAATTGGAGTCAGTTCTTGGAGCTGAAAAGGACAGTAGCAAACCCATTCACACTTCACACACATTTCTCAACATTTCTGGTTAAAAAAATTCACTGAACTACAAAACAGCTCATTGTTGTTCTCCAACTGAACGAACATTACAATCTAAATTATTTCACTGGAACTCAAGGCTTAGGATGGTTACGAGCCAGTCAGCTCCACATCAAGATATGCACTTAAACCGCACCCCTTCAACAATGTCAGGCTCCTGCTCCCTAAGGAAGTCAGCAGCTTGCATGTATGCGATTAGATTAATCCGAGTGCTCCTCACAGCCACACACACACACGCAATTGCTTTGCAGCTAAAGTCTGACTATCACGTGGCAACATGCCAAGCCATGCGAGCAATAAGCACATCTCAGGGCAAAGAGTAATTAGATTAGAATGGATGCATGCACAAAACAATGGATTTATTCCAAGTGTAGCTGTCTGACTGGATGGTAATAATCAACTGAGTGGATCAACTAGTGGACATTCTTTTTCCTTGATTAGGAAAACCAGTGAACCTGATTAAATGATATTTGTCACAGCCTTGTGCAATGCGCCTGCTCTCTCTCCACCTTTACAGCCTGCATTCTCCCTTCAGTATTACAGACTCTGCTCTCTCTCCAGTATTGTGCATCAACCATGGCTCAATTAGCAATATTCTCGCATCTTAGTCACAGGGTTCCTGGTTCAAATCCCACTCAGGACATGGACACAGAAGTCTAGGCTGACCCTCTGGTGATGCACTATGGGAGGTGTTGTCTTTCTAAAGTTAATTTATTAGTTTCACAAGTAGGCTTACTTTAACACTGCAATGAAGTTACTGTGAAAATCCCCTAGTTGCCACACTCCGGCACCTATTCAGGTACACTGAGGGAGAATTTATTTTCTAAGCATGGCCAATCCACCTAACCAGCACAACTTTCGGACTGTGGGAGGAAACCGGAGCACCCAGAGGAAACACACGCAGACACAATGAGAATGTGCAAACTCCCCACAGACAGTGACCCAAGCCGGAAATCAAACCCAGGTCCCTGACGCAGTGAGACAGCTGTGCCAACCACTGTGCCACCCATAGAACATCTTTCAGATAAAATGTTAAATCCATGACCTCACCTGCCCTCTCAAGTGGGCATAAAAGATCCGATGGTGTTATTTTGAAGAAGAAGAAGAGATAGCCCAGTGACTTGGCCATCCCTGATCTGTCAATCAACATCAACAAAAATGAGATTACCTGGCAATTCTTACATTTGGGTTTGAGAGCTTGCTGTGTGAAAATTTGCTGCCACATTTCCTACATCAAACAACAGTTCAAATGCAATTCATTGGCTGAAAAGCACTTTGGGATGTCCTGAGGTTGTCTGAAGTGTTACATAAATGCAAATCGTCCACTTAAAAAAATACAGTTCATTCACTCGGCCTCTCTCTCGTATTACAGAACACTCTCTCCCCAGTATAACAGATCTCAGCATGCTGAGCAGCAAAGGTGACTAAAAGCATTAAACTTCAGTCACCAGTGAGATGCGCTTCGACAGGCCAGGATTTGTCTCAGGTCACGATCTTGTTTTCTGAGAATATTATGCAGTGGAAAATTGTGTTGCATTTCACGGGTAATCAGCCTGTGCTTTGCAGCCAGTGGACATATTAAAGACAAATATCTCCAGAAGCAGCGATCAGGTCTTATCGTAGTGTATTACTCTGAAAGCACTCACTTTTTCTGTCTGTCACTAAGCAGTTCTGGAGCAGGATTTATATGTAAAGTGATTTACTGACATGAATTTATATAGGATAACTTACCTGCCATCTGAAATCCTCTCCAACCCTGACTTTGCAAATAAGGTACTGGAATACTGGCAAAGTTTCAGGAGAAGCAAACAGGAGGCTGCAGAGAACGGTGCTGCTTTTAACCAGCATTGCAGCATTTTTTTCTTACTAGTTGTATCACCAACTCTTATTGTTAAGGTACACTGGTGACGGAGACAAGGCAAGCCCATCTCCTTCCAGCAAATATCCATCCTTTCTAAAACACAAATGTACCGAAAAGCATAAAATAGCAGTGTTCAGTATATGATGCAGTTGACAAAGTTTACGGAAAATATTAAACTGTTATAAGAATAGAAGAAATAGAAACAGGCATTGATCTCAAACCTGCTCTATCTTTCAAGATGTTCAGACCATATCGTTTCCCTCAACTCCACTGCTCCAACTGTTCCCCAACCCCCTTCCCTTTTGACCCTCCTCTCTCTCCCAGACTTAGGCAACATTCAGGCTTGGATTGATAACTGGCAAGTAACAGACTCTCCAATTGTCTGGATGAGTGACGTTCCAACAATGCTGAAGTAGTTTAGAACCGTCCAGGAGAAAGCAGTCTCCTTGACTGGCTGCTTATCCAACCTCCACTATTAAAGCAAAGTGCAGCAGCGAGTACCATCTATAGATGCACTGTAGCAACTCACCAAGGCTCCATCAACAACCCCCCTCCCCCTCTGCATTCCCCGCCTCCCTCCCCCATTACCCCTCCCCCCATTCCCCTCACCCCCTCTCTCCCCTCCCGACATTCCAATTCCCCTCCCCCCCTCTCTCCCCTCCAGACATTCCCATTCCCCTCACCCCTCTCTCCCCTCCCCCTCCCCCCATTCCCATTCCCTTCACCCCCCATTCCCTTCACCCCCCCATTCCCCTCACCCCCTCCCTCCCCATTCCCCTCACCCCCTCACCCCCTCCCTCCCCATTCCCCTCACCCCCTCCCTCCCCATTCCTCTCACCCCCTCACCCCCTCCCTCCCCATTCCCCTCACCCCCTCACCCCCTCACCCCCCATTCCCCTCACCCCCTCACCCCCCATTCCCCTCACCCCCTCACCCCCCAGTCCCCTCACCCCTCCCTCCCCATTCCCCTCACCCCCTCCCTCCCCATTCCCCTCACCCCCTCCCTCCCCATTCCCCTCACCCCCTCACCCCCTCCCTCCCCATTCCCTCACCCCCTCCCTCCCCATTCCCCTCACCCCCTCCCTCCCCATTCCCCTCACCCCCTCCCTCCCCATTCCCCTCACCCCCTCCCTCCCCATTCCCCTCACCCCCTCCCTCCCCATTCCCCTCACCCCCTCCCTCCCCATTCCCCTCACCCCCTCCCTCCCCATTCCCCTCACCCCCTCCCTCCCCCATTCCCCTCACCCCCTCCCCATTCCCCTCACCCCCTCCCTCCCCATTCCCCTCACCCCCCTCCATCCCCATTCCCCTCACCCCCCTCCCTCCCCATCCCCCTCACCCCCCTCCCTCCCCATTCCCCTCACCCCCCTCCCTCCCCATTCCCCTCACCCCCCTCCCTCCCCATTCCCCTCACACCCTCCCTCCCCTCCCCCCTCTCTCCCCTCCAGACATTCCCATTCCCCTCACCCGCTCTCTCCCCTCCCCCTCCCCCCATTCCCATTCCCTTCACCCCCCATTCCCTTCACCCCCTCCCTCCCCATTCCCCTCACCCCCTCCCTCCCCATTCCCCTCACCCCCTCCCTCCCCATTCCCCTCACCCCCTCCCTCCCCATTCCCCTCGCCCCCTCACACCCTCCCTCCCCATTCCCCTCGCCCCCTCACACCCTCCCTCCCCATTCCCCTCGCCCCCTCACACCCTCCCTCCCATTCCCCTCGCCCCCTCGCCCCCTCCCCCCCCATTCCCCTCGCCCCCTCCCCCCATTCCCCTCGCCCCCTCCCCCCCCATTCCCCTCGCCCCCTCCCCCCCCATTCCCCTCGCCCCCTCCCCCCCATTCCCCTCGCCCCCTCCCCCCCCATTCCCTCGCCCCCTCCCCCCCCATTCCCCTCGCCCCCTCCCCCCCCATTCCCCTCGCCCCCTCCCCCCCCATTCCCCTCGCCCCCTCCCCCCCCATTCCCCTCGCCCCCTCCCCCCCATTCCCCTCGCCCCCTCCCCCCCATTCCCCTCGCCCCCTCCCTCCCCATTCCCCTCGCCCCTCCCTCCCCATTCCCCTCGCCCCTCCCTCCCCATTCCCTCGCCCCCTCCCTCCCCATTCCCCTCGCCCCCTCCCTCCCCATTCCCCTCGCCCCCTCCCTCCCCATTCCCCTCGCCCCCTCCCTCCCCATTCCCTCGCCCCCTCCCTCCCCATTCCCCTCGCCCCCTCCCTCCCCATTCCCCTCGCCCCCTCCCTCCCATTCCCCTCGCCCCCTCCCTCCCCATTCCCCTCGCCCCCTCCCTCCCATTCCCCTCGCCCCCTCCCTCCCCATTCCCCTCGCCCCCTCCCTCCCCATTCCCCTCGCCCCTCCCTCCCCATTCCCTCGCCCCCTCCCTCCCATTCCCTCGCCCCCTCCCTCCCCATTCCCCTCGCCCCCTCCCTCCCATTCCCCTCGCCCCCTCCCTCCCCATTCCCCTCGCCCCCTCCCTCCCCATTCCCCTCGCCCCCTCCCTCCCCATTCCCCTCGCCCCCTCCCTCCCCATTCCCCTCGCCCCCTCCCTCCCCATTCCCCTCGCCCCCTCCCTCCCCATTCCCCTCGCCCCCTCCCTCCCCATTCCCCTCGCCCCCTCCCTCCCATTCCCCTCGCCCCCTCCCTCCCCATTCCCCTCGCCCCCTCCCTCCCCATTCCCCTCGCCCCCTCCCTCCCCATTCCCCTCGCCCCCTCCCTCCCCATTCCCTCGCCCCCTCCCTCCCCATTCCCCTCGCCCCCTCCCTCCCCATTCCCCTCGCCCCCTCCCTCCCCATCCCCCTCGCCCCCTCCCTCCCCATCCCCCTCACCCCCTCCCTCCCCATCCCCCTCACCCCCTCCCTCCCATCCCCCTCACCCCCTCCCTCCCCATCCCCCTCACCCCCTCCCTCCCCATTCCCCTCACCCCCTCCCTCCCCATTCCCCTCACCCCCTCCCTCCCCATTCCCCATCACCCCTCCCTCCCCATTCCATCCCCCCCTCCCTCCCCATTCCCATCCCCTCCCTCCCCATTCCCATCCCCCCCCTCCCCATTCCCATCCCCCCCCTCTCCCCATTCCCATCCCCCCCCCTCTCCCCATTCCCATCCCCCCCCCTCTCCCCATTCCCATCCCCCCCCCTCTCCCCATTCCCATCCCCCCCCCTCTCCCCATTCCCATCGCCCCCCCCCCCCCCTCCCCCCATTCCCCTCGGCCCCCTCCCCTCCCCTCGCCTCCCCCCATTCCGCTCGGCCCCCCTCGCCCCCATTCCCCTCGGCCCCCCTCCCCCTCGGCCCCCCTCCCCCCCCCTTGGCCCCCTTCCACCCCTCTCCCCATTCCCCTCGGCCCCCTTCCCCCCCTCGGCCCCATTCCCCTCGGCCCCCTTCCCCCCCTCTCCCCATTCCCCTCGGCCCCTTCCCCCCCCTCTCCCCATTCCCCTCGGCCCCCTTCCCCCCCCTCCTCCCCATTCCCCTCGGCCCCCTTCCCCCCCCTCTCCCCATTCCCCTCGGCCCCCTTCCCCCCCCTCTCCCCATTCCCCTCACCCCTCTCTCCCCATTCCCATCGCCCCCCCCTCTCCCCATTCCCATCGCCCCCCCCTCTCCCCATTCCCATCGCCCCCCCCCTCTCCCCATTCCCATCGCCCCCCCCCCTCTCCCCATTCCCATCGCCCCCCCCTCTCCCCATTCCCATCGCCCCCCCCCTCTCCCCATTCCCATCGCCCCCCCCCTCCCCTCCCCCCATTCCCCTCGGCCCCCTCCCCTCCCCCTCCCCCCATTCCCCTCGGCCCCCTCCCCTCCCCTCGCCTCCCCCCATTCCCCTCGGCCCCCCTCGCCCCCATTCCCCTCGGCCCCCCTCCCCCATTCCCCTCGGCCCCCTTCCCCCCCCTCTCCCCATTCCCCTCGGCCCCCTTCCCCCCCCCTCTCCCCATTCCCCTCGGCCCCCTTCCCCCCCCTCTCCCCATTCCCCTCGGCCCCCTTCCCCCCCCTCTCCCCATTCCCCTCGGCCCCCTTCCCCCCCCCCTCTCCCCATTCCCCTCGGCCCCCTTCCCCCCCCCCTCTCCCCATTCCCCTCACCCCCTCTCTCCCCATTCCCATCGCCCCCCCCCTCTCCCCATTCCCATCGCCCCCCCCCTCTCCCCTCCCCCATTCCCCTCGGCCCCCTTCCCCCCCTCTCCCATTCCCCTCAGCCCCTTCCCCCCCCTCCCCCATTCCCCTCGGCCCCTCCCCCCCCCTCCCCCTCGGCCCCCTCCCCTCCCCCCATTCCCCTCGGCCCCCCTCCCCCTCGGCCCCCCCCCCCCTTGGCCCCCTTCCCCCCCCTCTCCCCATTCCCCTCGGCCCCCCTCCCCCCCTCTCCCCATTCCCCTCGGCCCCCTTCCCCCCCTCTCCCCATTCCCCTCGGCCCCATTCCCCTCGGCCCCCTTCCCCCCCCTCTCCCCATTCCCCTCACCCCCTCTCTCCCCATTCCCATCGCCCCCCCCCTCTCCCCATTCCCATCGCCCCCCCCTCTCCCCATCCCTCTCCCCATTCCCATCGCCCCCCCCCCCTCTCCCCTCATTCCCCTCGGCCCCCTTCCCCCCCCTCTCCCCATTCCCCTCGGCCCCCTTCCCCCCCTCCCCCCATTCCCCTCGGCCCCCTTCCCCCCCCTCCCCCCATTCCCCTCGGCCCCCTCCCCTCCCCCCATTCCCCTCGGCCCCCTTCCCCCCCTCCCCCCATTCCCCTCGGCCCCCTTCCCCCCCTCCCCCCATTCCCCTCGGCCCCCTTCCCCCCCTCCCCCCATTCCCCTCGGCCCCCTTCCCCCCCTCCCCCCATTCCCCTCGGCCCCCTTCCCCCCCTCCCCCATTCCCCTCGGCCCCCTTCCCCCCCTCCCCCCATTCCCCTCGGCCCCCTTCCCCCCCCTCCCCCCATTCCCCTCGGCCCCCTTCCCTCCCCCCATTCCCCTCGGCCCCCTCCCCTCCCCCCATTCCCCTCGGCCCCCTCCCCTCCCCTCCCCCCATTCCCCTCGGCCCCCTCCCTCCCTCCCCCCATTCCCCTCGGCCCCCTCCCCTCCCCTCCCCCCATTCCCTTCGGCCCCCTCCCCTCCCCTCCCCCCATTCCCCTCGGTCCCCTCCCCCCATTCCCCTCGGCCCCCTCCCCTCCCCCATTCCCCTCGGTCCCCCCCCATTCCCCTCGGGTCCCCCCCCATTCCCCCATTCCCCTCGGCCCCCTCCCCTCCCCTCGGCCCCCTCCCCTCATTCCCCTCGGCCCCCTCCCCTCCCCCATTCCACTCGGTCCCCTCCCCCCATTCCACTCGGCCCCCTCCCCTCATTCCCCTCGGCCCCCCTCTCGCCCCCCTCCCCTCGGCCCGCCGCACCCTACCCTCCCCCCATTCCCTCGGCCCCCCCGCCCCTCCCCCACCCCTCCCAACGGCCCCCCGCTCCCCTCCCCTCCCCCATTCCCCTCGGCCCCCCTCCCCCTCGGCCCCTCTCCCCTCCCCCATTCCCATTCCTCTCCCCCCATTCCCATCTCCCCTCACACCATTCCATACCCCTCACCCTCTGCCCTCCCCCCATTCCCATTCCCCTGACCCCCTCTCTCCCCTCCCCCCATCCATCGCCCCCGCCCCACCTTTCCATTCCCCTCGCCCTCCCCTCCCCCCCCATGCCCCTCGCCTCCTCTTCCCCTCCTCCCCCCCCATTCCCCTCGCCTCCTCTTCCCCTCCTCCTCCCCCTCTTCCCCCACATGCCCGCCCATTCCCATTCCACTTACCCCCCCTCCCCTCTCCCCTCGCCCCCCCCGCGCGCCCTCTCCCCTCGCCCCCCCCCGCGCGCCTATTCCATTCCCCTTCCCCTCGCCCCCCTCCCCTCCCCTCGCCCCCCTCCCCTCCCCTCGCCCCCCTCCCCTCCCCTCGCCCCCATCCCATTCCCCTTCCTCTCCCCCCCTCCTCTCACCCCCCCTCCCCTCTCCCCCTCTCCCCTCTCCCCCCTCCCCCCCTCCCCCATTCCATTCCCCTTCCTCTCTCCCCCCCTCCTCTCACCCCCCTCCCCTCTCCCCCCTCCTCCCTCTCCCCCATCCCATTCCTCTCTCCCCCCTCCTCTCACCCCCCTCCTCTCACCCCCCTCCCCTCTCCCCCTCCCCCCTCTTCCCCTCCTCCCTCTTCCCCCTCCTCCCCTCTCCCCCCTCCCCCCTCCTCCCTCTCCCCCCCATGTCCCCTCTCCCCCCTCCCCCTCCTCTCTCCCCCTCCCCCTCCCCCTCCTCCTCCTCCTCTCTCCCCCTCCCCCTCCTCCTCCTCTCTCCCCCTCCTCTCTCCCCCCCCATTCCCCTCTCCCCCCATTCCCCTCTCCCCCTCCTCTCTCCCCCCATTCCCCTCTCCCCCCCCATTCCCCTCTCCCCCTCTCCCTCCTCTCTCCTCCCCCTCCTCTCCTCTCTCCCCCCTCCTCTCTCCTCCTCCTCCCCTCCTCTCTCCTCCTCCTCCCCTCCTCTCTCCCCCCTCCCCCTCCTCTCTCCTCCTCCTCCCTCCCCCTCCCCCTCCTCTCTCCTCCCCCCTCTCCCCCCCATTCTCCTCCCCCTCCTCTCCTCTCTCCCCCCTCCCCCTCCTCTCCTCTCTCCCCCCTCCCCCTCCTCTCCTCTCTCCCCCTCCCCCTCCTCCCCTCTCCCCCCTCCCCTCTCCCCCCTCCCCCCCTCCCCTCTCCCCCCCTCTCCTCTCTCCCCCCTCCTCCCCCCTCTCCCCCCCTCCCCCCCCTCTCCCCTCCCCCCCTCTCCTCTCCCCCCGTCCCCTCTCCCCCCGTCCCCTCTCCCCCCTCCCTCCTCCCCCATCTCCCCCCCTCCCATTCCACTTACCCTCGCCCCCCCCCTCCTCCCCCCATTCCCATTCCCCTCTCCCTCGCCCCCCCTCTCCCCTCCCCCATTCCCATTCCTCTACCCCATTCCCATCTCCCCTCCCCCCATTCCCCTCTCCCCTCCCCCCATTCCCCTCTCCCCTCCCCCCATTCCCATTCCCCTCACCCCTCCCACCATTCGCATACCCTCACGCCCTCTCTCCCCTCCCCCCATTCCCATTCCCTCGCCCCCACCCCCCTTTCCATTCCCCTCACCCTCCCCTCCCTCCATTCCCCTCGCCCCCTCCTCCCCCTCCTCCCCCCTCCTCCCCCACATGCCCGCCCTCTCCCCTCCCCCCATTCCCATTCCACTTACCCCCCCTCCCTTCTCTCCTTCCCCTCGCCTCCCCCCCTCCCCTATTCCCATTCCCCTTCCCCTCGCCCCCCCTTCTTCCCTCCCCCCATTCCCCTTCCCCTCGCCCCATTCCCATTCCCCTTCCCCATTCCCATTCCCCCTCCCCTCGCCCCATTCCCATTCCCCTCGCCCCATTCCCATTCCCCTTCCCCTCGCCCCATTCCCATTCCCCGGGCCCCTCCCCGCCCATTCCCATTCCCCGGGCCCCTCCCCCACCCCCCCCCCCCATTCCCATTCCTCTTCCCCTCGCCCCCCTCCCTCCCTCCCCCCATTCCCATTCCTCTTCCCCTCGCCCCCCTCCCTCCCTCCCCCATTCCCATTCCTCTTCCCCTCGCCCCCCTCCCTCCCTCCCCCCATTCCCATTCCTCTTCCCCTCGCCCCCCTCCCTCCCTCCCCCCATTCCCATTCCTCTTCCCCTCGCCCCCCTCCCTCCCTCCCCCATTCCCATTCCTCTTCCCCTCGCCCCCCTCCCTCCCCCCATTCCCATTCCTCTTCCCCTCGCCCCCCTCCCTCCCTCCCCCATTCCCATTCCTCTTCCCCTCGCCCCCTCCCTCCCTCCCCCATTCCCATTCCTCTTCCCCTCGCCCCCCTCCCTCCCCCCATTCCCATCCCCTCCCCTCCCCCATTCCCATCCCCCTCGCCCCCCCCTCCCCTCCCCCTCGCCCCCCCCCTCCCCTCCCCCCTCGCCCCCCCTCCCCTCCCCCTCGCCCCCCCCTCCCCTCCCCCCTCGCCCCCCCCTCCCCTCCCCCCTCGCCCCCCCCTCCCCTCCCCCCTCGCCCCCCCTCCCCTCCCCCCTCGCCCCCCCCTCCCCTCCCCCCTCGCCCCCCCCTCCCCTCCCCCCTCGCCCCCCCCTCCCCTCCCCCTCGCCCCCCCCTCCCCTCCCCCCTCGCCCCCCCCTCCCCTCCCCCCTCGCCCCCCCCTCCCCTCCCCCCTCGCCCCCCCTCCCCTCCCCCCTCGCCCCCCCTCCCCTCCCCCCTCGCCCCCCCTCCCCTCCCCCCTCGCCCCCCCCTCCCCTCCCCCCTCGCCCCCCCCTCCCCCTCCCCCCTCGCCCCCCCCTCCCCTCCCCCCTCGCCCCCCCCTCGCCCCTCGCCCCCCCCCTCCCCTCCCCCTCCTCCCCCCTCGCCCCCCCTCCCCTCCCCCCTCGCCCCCCCCTCCCCTCCCCCTCGCCCCCCCCTCCCCTCCCCCCTCCTCCCCCCTCGCCCCCCCCTCCCCTCCCCCTCGCCCCCCCTCCCCTCCCCCCTCGCCCCCCCCTCCCCTCCCCCCTCGCCCCCCCCTCCCCTCCCCCCTCGCCCCCCCCTCCCCTCCCCCCTCGCCCCCCCCTCCCCTCCCCCCTCGCCCCCCCCTCCCCTCCCCCCTCGCCCCCCCCTCCCCTCCCCCCTCGCCCCCCCCTCCCCTCCCCCCCCCCCTCGCCCCCCCCTCCCCTCCCCCTCGCCCCCCCCTCCCCTCCCCCCTCGCCCCCCCTCCCCTCCCCCCCCCTCCCCTCCCCCCTCGCCCCCCCCCTCCCCTCCCCCCCCCCCTCCCCTCCCCCCTCGCCCCCCCCTCCCCTCCCCCTCGCCCCCCCTCCCCTCCCCCCTCGCCCCCCCCTCCCCTCCCCCCTCGCCCCCCCTCCCCTCCCCCCTCGCCCCCCCTCCCCTCCCCCCTCGCCCCCCCCTCCCCTCCCCCTCGCCCCCCCCTCCCCTCCCCCCCCCCCCTCCCCTCCCCCCTCGCCCCCCCTCCCCTCCCCCCTCGCCCCCCCCTCCCCTCCCCCCTCGCCCCCCCCTCCCCTCCCCCCTCGCCCCCCCCTCCCCTCCCCCCTCGCCCCCCCCTCCCCTCCCCCCTCGCCCCCCCCTCCCCTCCCCCCTCGCCCCCCCCTCCCCTCCCCCCTCGCCCCCCCTCCCCTCCCCCCTCGCCCCCCCTCCCCTCCCCCCTCGCCCCCCCTCCCCTCCCCCTCGCCCCCCCCTCCCCTCCCCCCATTCCCATCCCCTTCACCCCCCCTCCCCTCCCCCCATTCCCATCCCCCTCGCCCCCCCTCCCCTCCCCCCATTCCCATCCCCCTCGCCCCCCCTCCCCTCGCCCCCCTCCCCTCGCCCCCCCTCCCCTCCCCCCCCCATTCCCATCCCCCTCGCCCCCCCCTCCCCTCCCCCCATTCCCATCCCCCTCGCCCCCCTCCCCTCCCCCCATTCCCATCCCCCTCGCCCCCCCTCCCCTCCCCCCATTCCCATCCCCCTCGCCCCCCCTCCCCTCCCCCATTCCCATCCCCCTCGCCCCCACCTCCCCTCCCCCCATTCCCATCCCCCCCCCCCGCCCCCCCCCCCATTCCCATCCCCCTCGCCCCCCCTCCCCTCCCCTCGCCCCCCTCCCCTCCCCCCATTCCCATCCCCCTCGCCCCCCCTCCCCTCCCCCTCGCCCCCCCTCCCCTCCCCCCATTCCCATCCCCTCCCCTCCCCCCATTCCCATCCCCTCCCCCCATTCCCATCCCCTCCCCCCATTCCCATAAGACCATAAGACCATAAGACATAGGAGCGGAAGTAAGGCCATTCGGCCCATCGAGTCCACTCCACCATTCAATCATGGTTGATTTCAACTCCATTTACCCGCTCTCTCCCCATAGCCCTTAATTCCTCGAGAAATCAAGAATTTATCAATTTCTGTCTTGAAGACGCTCAACGTCTCGGCCTCCACAGCCCTCTGTGGCAATGAATTCCACAGACCCACCACTCTCTGGCTGAAGAAATTTCTCCTCATCTCTGTTCTAAAGTGACTCCCTTTTATTCTAAGGCTGTGCCCCCGCGTCCTAGTCTCCCCTGTTAATGGAAACAACTTCCCTACGTCCATCCTATCTAAGCCGTTCATTATCTTGTAAGTTTCTATCAGATCTCCCCTCAACCTCCTAAACTCCAATGAATATAATCCCACGATCCTCAGACGTTCATCGTATGTCAGGCCTACCATTCCTGGGATCATCCGTGTGAATCTCCGCTGGACCCGCTCCAGTGCCAGTATGTCCTTCCTGAGGTGTGGGGCCCAAAATTGCTCACAGTACTCCAAATGGGGCCTAACCAGTGCTTTATAAAGCCTCAGAAGTACATCCCTGCTTTTGTATTCCAAGCCTCTTGAGATAAATGACAACATTACATTTGCTTTCTTAATTACGGACTCAACCTGCAAGTTTACCTTTAGAGAATCCTGGACTAGGACTCCCAAGTCCCTTTGCACTTTAGCATTATAAATTTTGTCACCGTTTAGAAAATAGTCCATGCCTCTATTCTTTTTTCCAAAGTGTACGACCTCGCACTTGCCCACGTTGAATTTCATCAGCCACTTCTTGGACCACTCTCCTAAACTGTCTAAATCTTTCTGCAGCCTCCCCACCTCCTCAATACTACCTGCCCCTCCACCTATCTTTGTATCATCGGCAAACTTGGCCAGAATGCTCCCAGTCCCGTCATCTAGATCGTTAATATATAAAGAGAACAGCTGTGGCCCCAACACTGAACCCTGCGGGACACCACTTGTCACCGGTTGCCATTCTGAGAAAGAACCTTTTATCCCAACTCTCTGCCTTCTGTCTGACAGCCAATCGTCAATCCATGTTAGTACCTTGCCTCGAATGCCATGGGCCCTTATTTTACTCAGCAGTCTCCCGTGAGGCACCTTGTCAAAGGCCTTTTGGAAGTCAAGATAGATAACATCCATTGGCTCTCCTTGGTCTAACCTATTTGTTATCTCTTCAAAGAACCCATCCCCCCATTCCCATCCCCTCCCCCCATTCCCATCCCCTCCCCCCATTCCCATCCCCCTCGCCCCCCCCTCCCTCCCCTCCCCCATTCCCATCCCCCTCGCCCCCCCACTCCCCTCCCCCCATTCCCATCCCCCTCGCCCCCCCTCCCCTCCCTCCATTCCCATCCCCCTCGCCCCCCCTCCCCTCCCTCCATTCCCATCCCCCTCGCCCCCCTCCCCTCCCCCCATCCCCTCCCCCCATTCCCATCCCCCTCGCCCCCCCCTCCCCTCCCCCCATTCCCATCCCCCTCGCCCCCCCCTCCCCTCCCCCCATTCCCATCCCCCTCGCCCCCCCTCCCCTCCCCCCATCCCGCCCCCCCCTCCCCTCCCTCCCCTCCCCCCATTCCCGCCCCCCCTCCCCTCCCTCCCCTCCCCCCATTCCCATCCCCCTCGCCCCCCCCTCCCCTCCCTCCCCTCCCTCCCCCTCCCCCATTCCCATCCCCCTCGCCCCCCCTCCCCTCCCTCCCCTCCCCCCATCCCCCTCGCCCCCCCCTCCCCTCCCTCCCCTCCCCCCATTCCCATCCCCCTCGCCCCCCCCTCCCCTCCCTCCCCCATTCCCATCCCCCTCGCCCCCCCCTCCCCTCCCTCCCCTCCCCCATTCCCATCCCCCTCGCCCCCCCTCCCCTCCCCCCATTCCCATCCCCCTCGCCCCCCCTCCCCTCCCCTCCCCTCCCCCATTCCCATCCCCCTCCCCTCCCCCCATTCCCATCCCCTCCCCCTCGCCCTCCCCTCCCCCCCCCTCCCCCCCTCCCCCCATTCCCATCCCCCTCCCCTCCCCCCACCTCCCCTCCCCCCATTCCCATCCCCCTCCCCTCCCCCCATTCCCATCCCCCTCCCCCCATTCCCATCCCCCTCCCCCATTCCCATCCCCCTCCCCTCCCCCCATTCCCATCCCCCTCCCCTCCCCCCATTCCCATCCCCCTCCCCTCCCCCCATTCCCATCCCCCTCCCCTCCCCCCATTCCCATCCCCCTCCCCTCCCCCCATTCCCATCCCCCTCCCCTCCCCCCATTCCCATCCCCCTCCCCTCCCCCCATTCCCATCCCCCTCCCCTCCCCCCATTCCCATCCCCCTCCCCCATTCCCATCCCCCTCCCCTCCCCCCATTCCCATCCCCCTCCCCTCCCCCCATTCCCATCCCCCTCCCCTCCCCCCATTCCCATCCCCCTCCCTCCCCCCATTCCCATCCCCCTCCCCTCCCCCCATTCCCATCCCCCTCCCCTCCCCCCATTCCCATCCCCCTCCCCTCCCCCCCATTCCCATCCCCCTCCCCTCCCCCCCCCCCATTCCCATCCCCCTC